>NC_060130.1:929642429-929967742 GCF_021461395.2 Schistocerca americana
CTGACAAAATTCGCATAGCAAACAGAGATTTGGTTATACGGTATACTCCTCCCAGGTAAATTTGTTGTCAAGCTGTAATTCGAAGAATTTAACACTGTCAACTGCTTGTCATCATATTTTAGGCATATAGTGACAGGAAACCCTTCACAAGTTCTGAACTGCATATAATATGTTTTTTCAAGTTTTAGTGACAGAGAATTGGCTAGGAACCATTTAATAATGTTTATGAAAATTTCATTAGCCGACCTTTCTAAGGCTCTAACGGCCCTAAGATGGAACCGTGGGGGACACCACATGTTATTGGTTCCCAGTTGGATGATGCCTGATAGCTTAATACACGTATCTTTTCCATTGACACCCTTTGTTTTCTGTCAGACATATAGGATTTGAACCATTTTACGGCATTTCCTGTTACCCTGTAATATTCAAATTTACTTTTAGGGATATTGTGAATTTACACAGTCAAATACCTTTGGTAGATCACAAAATATTCCATTAACCTGTAATTTATTGTCTGACAAATTACGTACATTCTCACTGTATGTGTATATAGCCTTCTCAATATTGGAACCCTTTAAGCTTGTGGTATTTCTTTCTCCCCTTTCTTATGCAAAGGCTTAACTTCAGCGTATTTCAGCCACTCAGGAAATCTTCCACTGACAAAAGACAGGTTACATAAATAACTTAAAGTACCACTAAACTCAGATGCACATTGTTTAATTGACTTTGTTGATATTTTGTCATAGCCTCTAGAATTTTTGGATTTTAAGGATTTTTGGTGAAAATTACTTTTACTGGTGTTGTGAGGGTCATACTCAAATTATTGCAGTTGTTTGTAGTGACTAGTCTGAGATATTTCATAACAGCATCTGCTGAACCTGACAACTTCACGCTTTCAGCAACAGTTATGAAGTGCTTATGGAAAAGTTCAGCAACACTGCATACATCTGTTACCCATGTATCATTTACTCTTAATATTATGTACTCCTCTTTGTTTCTGGTTCTACCAGTCTCTTCCTTCACTCTATCCCATGCTGTCTTTATTTTGTTATCTGATGCCAGCCAGTCAGCCAGGATCCAGATTTGCACCGCAACAGTCGACCATGGGGAGGACTGAGTTGGACATCAGGTCCAACAATTCAGAGTCCTACAATTATACTTTCTCCATGTGGAAGGTGGATTAGGCACTGTCTGAGGCTCATGATAATGCACATGGTCAGGACAAAATCCTATACAGCAAACTCTATAACTTGCAAAGAGCATAAAAGGAAGTCCTCCTTGGCTGTTCTAATGCGATGGGGCACGGGACACCCAACTCTGGATGGGAGTACATTTTTATATATCTCCTCAAAACGAGAAACGAACAGAAGTGTCTCCTACGTAAAAACAAAAAAAGCATTGTTTAGGGATATTTTTTTGACATCAGTTAGGCGTACGACACTACTTAGATGCATAATATTCTAGGACAGCTCCACCAGTCGCGCTACCGTGGCCGCCCCAGATATTCATTCGGTCCTTCTTATCTAAACGAGTTTCATGTGCCAGTTTGGTGACATGTTGTCGAATTGTTTTGAGCAGGAGAACTGCGTTCTTCAGAGAATTCTTTTAAATAGTACCCTCTTTGCCATGGCCATAATCTGTATAACGTGTACGGTTGGAAGTCCTGTACAAAGCTCTATATATTTTGACAATTCTACAGTTTTGTTCTTCCTCCAACACCGCAACAGCGACTCGTCAATTACAACTTATATTTCTAGTGAGGATGTCGGAGGAATGGGTTACGAGCAAGGGTTTGAAGTTTTCCGCAGATAAGTGTGTATGCCTTAATTTTAATCTTTGTCATTGTATTTTTAATTTGAATTAGTTGCATGTGAGTGTACCATTTTACTTTTTTAGAGAATTGGTGTGGTTTTTGGGCTTCATTTTCGATTCAAAACTGTCTTGGATACCACACCTAAAGAACCAGCTTATAAGGCCCTCGCTACTCCCAATTCAGCAGCATACCAACCTGCTGCTTGTCCAGCTATGGAATGTCTTTTCGCCAATCGTCCACGACCAACAAGGGCGCTTGGGATCCCATGAAGTGTGTGCTGGAGTCAATCGGTGTGGTGCAAGTACAAACCCAAATTGGGGGTCTTAAACGACTGCTGTCCTGGTTACTGCAGAGGCCCAGTGTAATTTTAGACACTGTTCGGTACAGGAGAGGCTCTGCTCCTGCATCTGTCTTTGATACAATATCTTATGGGGCTTTAAATGAGCGCCACAACTGTATGGCTGTATCCACGATGGGTATAAACAGTGGAACTCTGCTTTTTGCTCTGCTGTTTTTCCTAACTGTATCTTGAAGATCCAACTGCCTCAAGACTTCACTGTCTTCGAAATAGAATTATACGTGATCATGTGGACAATGAAGCAGATGTGGCGTGTTGCGACTACTAAATTCCTCGTCCGCTGAGATTTCCTAAGTGCCATTCACCTTCTTCAACAGTTGCACCCTGCAGAGAAAGTAATGCAGGATATCCAGGACGCCCTTGTCCATCTACAGTAACTGGGAGAGTAGGTGTCTTTTTTCTGGGTGCCTGGTTCAAATGGTTCAAATGGCTCTGAGCACTATGGGACTTAACATCTATGGTCATCAGTCCCCTAGAACTTAGAACTACTTAAACCTAACTAACCTAAGGACATCACACTACACCCAGTCATCACGAGGCAGAGAAAATCCCTGACCCCGCCGGGAATCGAACCCGGGAACCAGGGCGCGGGAAGCGAGAACGCTACCACACGACCACGAGCTGCCTGGGTGCCTGGGTACATGGCGATTAAGGGTAACGAAATGGCTGATGTAGCAGACAAGGAGGCGTTTCATTGTCCTCAGATACTTCATCCTCCAACATGGTATCACCACGTTGTTGAGGTACAGAGGAATGCGTCGATCGGAAGAAGAGTGAATGGAAGAGGCTGAGGATAAAATGTGTCTGTTAAAGTTAATGACTCGTCCATGACACAACTCCTTCCAGTCACACAAGCGGGATGAGCAACTTCTCACACGTCTAACCCTTTGACGTATGGCTTCTTGCTCTGGTAAGAGTATCCTTCATGGTGATTGGTTGATTTGGGGGAAGGGAAGGGACGAAACAATGAGGTCATCGATCGCATCGGATTAGGGAAAGATGGCGAAGAAAGTCGAAAGTGCCCTTTCAAAGAAATCATCCCGGTATTTGCTGAAGCGATATAGGGAAATCGAGGAAAACCTAAATCAGAATGGCTGGACGCGGGTCTGAACCGTCGTCCTCGCGAATGAGTCCAGTATTCTAACCATAGCTCCACCTCGCTTCATTGTGTGGTGCTTGTGGCGTTCAGATCACAGAACATCACACTTTAGTAGGCTGTGTTTTATAATCAGACAAGAGGGTAGCATCTCATTCACTGACAGACTTGTCATCCATTTTGACTCACAGGCAGGGGAATAGGGTATGACTTTAGACGTTTTGTGAAAAGTCACATTTGTTTCCTAAAATTTTATGGGGAAATTTTTAATATGTTACCAGGGTATCAACCAGCCACTTATTCCTGTGTATCTATTTTAGTTTTCCTCTTGTTTTACTTGTATTTTATTAGACAGTTTTAGAACATTTGACCATTTTACCGCTATCTTATGGGATGTGAACAAATATGATTGTGCAGGTGATCATGGGTTTGACGAGGAGAGAGTGACTGTAATCTTGAATCAGATTGCTTTCTAATTCTTTGAACACAGTTTCGAAGCTAAAACCATATTCGCTTTTACTCATTCTCTTGAGGATGCTCATAGCATCGCCGTTGAGCAGCCTTAAATCACCAACACACACACGCACGCACTCACAAACACACACAAAGACAAACACTAAATGTGGCGGAAGGAGACATATTGGCAAAAAGCTATCAAGGAAGCACAGGCAGCCATTTCGAGAAAATATAAAAATGCTGTGGCTATCCCACATAAACTGGCTTTGGTCAACCTTGAAATGGCTATAGTAATGGATTATTTTCTTGCGATATTGCAGTAGCTCCATGTAGACGACTATAACCTCATATACTTGGATGTAATGCAAGGCTTTGCTGGCAGTTTTAACAAAATGGAGAAGTGTGACTACCTTACGTCAAACGACGACTTTTGTGTGCAAGAAGACTGTTAAGGAAACAGCAGTGTGATTATGGACAACGATAAGATCTTGGAACAAACTGATAACATGAACGGGTTGCAACCGTCGGATAGAGATGTATAACAAATTTGTGTATCAAATCACAAGCCCTGAACTTAACAAAGATACCGGTAACCATATTACTGATTTTATATAATGCTGTGATATATGCCTATCAGAAAATTTTTTGGTTAAAGAACATGGTATTACCAGACTGGAAGCTAGGATATATAACTGAAGAATAAATAGTGCGTTTGACCGTGCCAAAGACTGTCTAAATGTATTAATGTGAACTACAGTAATTACAATACGATACACCATATTCTGTACCAATTTTTTCTATGTCATATAAATTATTGGACAGCTTACATAACAGTTGCTGAGTTGTGTTTAATATTGTGTTACAGTTTGTCTGCAGAGTCGATAAGAGTGTATGAAGTTCGCAGGTGGACAAGTAGATCTGGCAGACAATAGAGAATTAGAAAAAAAGTTTAAACTGTGTTCTATACACTTACTGTTTTAATTGGTTGGTTGTTGATTTGGGGAAGGGGACCAAACAGCGAGGTTATTGGTCTCATCGGATGAGGGAAGAATGGGGTAGGAAGTCGGCTTTGCCCTTTCAAAGGAACCATCCCGCCGTTTACGGAAACTATTTATTGAAATTACGGAAAACCTAAAACAGGATGAGGGGACCCAGGTTTGAACCATGGCAGGTTTCTCCCTAATGCGAGTTCAGTGTGCTAACCACTGCGCCACTTCGTTCGGTCAGTTGTAATAACTGACCTTTTACTATGTATAGAGTGTTAACACAGATTCCAAAAAAGATGACAGGAGTATTATGCACAAGCGTTGTGTAGAGGCTAGAGAAACATAGTTTTCCCAGTCCAGCACATTATACCTCACAATATCATCAAATGTAGATGTTGTCGAAATAGGATTGGTTCTCATGAATAGTGTTATTCCAGAGGTCTTAAGGACAGGAACCAGTGTATCAAACAGAGTTAAACCATTATCTATTTAAGAAATTACTCCTTTAAATGCAGTCACTACGTGATCAATATGCCAAAGAAAACTGGTACCCGAAACTTTCTGTTATATTTTCATGTGGGACTGTATCAGCCAGTTAAGATATCAGCAGCATATCTCTGAATTTGATATCAGCTGTTACACCTATCTGATTAGGTCTCCGAATGCTGGAACAATATTCCATAATTGTTAGCACTGACACCTTGTGTGCGATTTCTTTTGGAGATGCAATGCCTTTTCCCTGAGCACTTCCATTCGTCTTCCCTAATACTGATCACACCACTTAATAGTCGTCAAGCGACGATGTAAATGAAGGTAATGCCACATAGAGAGAGTGTCCCAGAAATGTTGCGACAGACTTCGAGGAGTTGTAGAGGATGTCTTAAGGAACAAATCGAGGATAGGGACCCGTGTCCGGAAACGTCATCCAATGACGCTACAGAGCGGTGAAGTAATTGTTGCTGCCGCGTGCCATTAGGCCATCTCGTCGGCAACAAACGGGATTTTGTACGCTGACGAAACGTAGATATAACATCTAGAAATGTTGTTTGTTATTCAGTGATCATGTCTGATTACCACTATCGCCAGTGGAGAAGATGGGGCTAGCTGCTGCGTAGGCCGGCATTGTCTCCTATGAATACGATGCTCTGTTGCATCGCTGGATGAGGGTTTCAGATACTGGTTCCCATATGCAGTTTATCTATACTTTCATAAGTGTACACTACTAAGTTTCCTCTCTGCGTAGATGTTTTGGGTAGGAAGTAAGAGTATGTATACAAAATACTCGCATGTTGCTTGTTGTAGTATGCAAGTATGATAACAAATTTCTGATCGTGAATGACGAACTGCAATCTTGCACAAAAAAAATGTAAAAATAAATAAGATTTCGAGTCCAAAACACATGTGGTATTACTGTTATAACTGAGTTGTTCTATAGCGGCAAAAAAATCACGTCTCACATAATGAAAGTATTAAAAATATCTTCTATAAAATTAGAAAAGTCACACGGTGCTATCACTGATCTAACTTACAACTTAAGGCGCACTCTTCAACTGTAATTGTTTGATCTTCGTACCAAAGTAAACAATGTTATTCCCAAGTCTATGTTATGTGTATTAATTGTCATAAACATGTCTTACTTCAGATAAAACCAAGATCGAAGTCAGTCATACATTATGTCATCCCCCGTGATAGGGTAAAAAATGTATCTTGCAGTACAATACGTTTGTCGTCTTTGACTATTATCACACAGATTACATTAATTTCATTTACTTTTAGGATCAACTTCATTACGGATTCCTCATTACTACAGTAAAAAAATTATCTACCAACAGAAAACGATTCCCATCTTCTGCTAATAGAGCCACGTCTAACTGTTTTATTATTTCTCTAAAACGCGTCATCCATACATTGTAGAGAGCCCATGCTAGAGTAAAACACTTACCGTGTAGTAGAAAACGTTTGTAGCCTCACGCATTTATACACGCAACACACTATATTTATTTATATTCTGGGATAACTGTAAGTCCCTGAACCAATCATCGATCCTCTGCAGATCTTCCTGTGTTTTGATACGGTCTTTTGATTTCGCAGCCTTAGTATTGACACTAGCATCCTCTGGTAGAAGCTTTATGGAACTTCCAACGTTATCTATTGCAGACAGTAACAACCCTATGACAACAGTTTGGCTCGAAATTATGTTTACCTATGTCCATTCAAAAAATTGTTCAAATGTCTCTTAGCACTACGGGACTTAACTGCTGTGGTCATCAGTCCCTTAGAACTTAGAACTACTTAAGCCTAACTAACCTAAGAACATCGCACACATCCATGCCCGAGGCAGGATTCGAACCTGCGACCGTAGCGGCCACGCGGTTCCAGACTGTAGCGCCTAGAACCGCTCGGCCACTCCGGAAGGCCGTATGTCCATTCTGTCCTGTTATACTTTATTAAGAAATAGGGTCTACACAAGCGTAGATTAGGTCTGTAGAGTTGGTCCGTAGATCGTGGTCTAGTGGCGATCGTTGCTGCCTTTGGATCATAGGGTTCCGTGTTTGATTCCCTGCTGGGTTGGGGATTTTCTCTGCCCGGGGACTGGGTGTTTATGTTATTTTCACCATCATCATCATTCGTGACAGTGTCTAGATTTGATTGGGTAAAAATTGGACTGTGTAAAAATTGGGACTTTGTACAGGCGCTGATGACCGTGCAGCTGAGCGCCCTACAAACCAAATATCATCATCATCATCATCATCTGTACAGTTGCGTTATTGAACGTAATGTCAGTATAATAGTTTCGCTGTCACTCTATCTGCCTGAATTATATTAGCGGTCGGGATCGCTACCACTCACCTGCGCTTTTAAACATGGTGGCAAGCGAAACTTCCTGGCATATTAAGACTGTGTGCCGGACCGAGACTCGAACTCGGGACCTTTACTTTTCGCGGGCAAGTGCTCTGGCAGAAGTAAAGCTGTGAGGACGGGGCGTGAGTCGTGCTTGGGTAGCTCAGTTGGTAGAGCAGTTGCCCGCGAAAGGCAAAGGTCCCGAGTTCGAGTCTCGGTCCGGAAGACAGTTTTAATCTGCCAGGAAGTTTCATATCAGCACACCCTCCGCTGCAGAGTGAAAATCTCATTATGGTGGAAAGTGTTCAAATGTGATTTGGACTTACTGTAGATTAAGTTTATTGGAGAAAAGTTAAATTTTAAACAAAATTACACATGAAAGTGGTCTAAACAGATTCATTACGTCAACCTACTTTATTTCTGCTGTTGGTGCATTAGATAGTACACAACAATAAGACAAACCTTACTAGTAACAGAGCTCGTAGTTACAACGGTGGACACTACGAGATGACCCACGGAAGGTGTAAAAAATGAAGAGTTTTACTGTGTAGTACAATCGAAGTAAAATGCGTATGTTATACATCTACATCTACATACATACTCCATAAGCAACTATACGGCGCATGGTGGACTTTACCTCGTAATACTATTAGTCATTTCCATTACTGTTCGACTCGCAGATAGAGCGCCGGAAAAACAACTGTCTATAAGCCTCCGTATGAGTCCTAATTTCTCTCATCTCATCTTCGTGGTTCTTACGCGAAATGTACCTTGACAACAGTAGAATTGATCTGCAGTCGGCCTCAAATGTCGATTTTCTAGGTTACCGCAATAGTGTCTTTTGAAAAGAGCATCGTCTTTCCTCTAGGGATTCCCATTTGAGCTGACGAAGCATCTCCGTAACACTTGCATAGTGATCGAACGTACTGGTAACAAATCTAGCAATACACCTCTGAATTGCATCGATTCCTTCATTTAACCGGCCTCTTGGGGTCCCAAACACTCGAACAGTACTCACGATTGGGTAGCACTAGCTTTCTATACGCCGTCTTCTTTAAAGATGAGCTATACTCTCCCAAAATTCTTCCATAACAACGAAGTTGAACATTCGACTTCTCTACTACCAACCTGACGTGCTCACCTATTTCCTATCACTTCGCAAAATTTCGCCTAGATATTTAATAGATGTGTCTGTGTCTGGTAGCACAATCCTAAGGCTGTAGTCTAACGTTACAGGATTGTTTTTCTTACTTATCCGTATTAACCTGTATTTTTCTTCATTTAGAGCGGGCTGCCGTCCATCAAATCAATTAGAAATTTTGTCTAAATCATCTTGTGTCCTCCTAGGTCACTCAACAACGAAACCTTCCTCTCTACGACTGCGTCATCAACAAGCAGACGTAATGTGCTGTTCACCGTGTCCATCAAAACATTTACGTATATGGAGAATAATAGCGGTCCTATTACAGTTCTCTTGGGCACTCCTTACGATACCTTTGTCTTTGATGAACATTTGTTGTCGAGGAAAACTAATGGATTCTGTTACTTAAAGAGTCTTCGAGCCAGGTATATATCTGGGAACCTAACCCGTATGCTCGGATGTTCGTCAACAGTCTGCAGTGGGGCAACGTATCCAACATATTCCGAAAATCTAGGAATGTGGAATCTCTCTTCGCCAGAAATGCCTACATCTAATTCTCTGAAAATGATAACCTGCAGCTGTGATCATCCACTCAAATAGTCTATGCATTGACTAGAAAGGCGAGTTATTAAGAAATATAAAGATAAATGAATAATTTAATATAAAATGTTCTACTTCAAGATCTTTAACTGATGTAGATCACAGAGGATTATATTGAATAATGATTATACACGAAAGGACATCTCAAATAAATGGAAAGTGATCCTACAATATTCAGTTAAAATACAAACAGAAAATACCCTTATCAAATGCGGTAACGTTTATTGAGTGCATTACGAGAATGGTCGCAAAATCTCCAAACTAAATAGTCATCAAAGACTCGCGAAATATAAGTTCATCTCGTGATCACGAAAGATTGTCCAGATCAAGGTAGTTCAGAGTTCAACACGATGATTCACAAACTGACACACACTATGTAAACAATAATAACTCATACTCTGTCCTTTGTTCCCTAACACAAGCGGAATAAGTTAGAGTCCTACTCTGGAGCACATTCATACCTCTCGTATTATATAGTCCCTTAAGAAGTATGACAATGGCCGTTCACCGCACAGAATAGAACACCGCAATAATCTAATCGTCCACGTTACCGTAGGCAGATCTGCCTTCTTCAGGGACTTGACATAAAGTGCCGAGAATAGTTCCCTTGAGCTCATCGCTCGAAAAGTTCCAGTCTCCATTTGACTGCAGCGGTATTCCGCCACCGCCCAACTCTCATTGGCTGAATGCCATCCCCACCAAAAATATGCCATTCTCAGGCTCTACAGACATGATTTGATTCAACATAACCACTTCCCAGACTAAACTAATGTATTACAAGAATATGTAAGTAAAGAAATGTCATAAATATTCCCTCACACTCATATTATTCACATTATAAATGACGGTTTGTTCATTAATACATAAGGCAGCATCCTGACACAAGTGCGCTTGCGTTAAATGACATCAGATTGTCGCTAAAAATTGCTTAAAGAATTGTTTATGCCTGTTTGACAGAAGCACTCTTTTCTATTGCGGTGTCCGCTAACACATGCGAGTGACCACTTTTAAATTAGCACAGCTTTTCAATATCACTTCCTGTCAACATTTAAATAAAGTTACTGGCAAAATAGTAAACTGTTCATTAAGTAAAAACAATAGTATAACAGTATGTAAGGTCTGATGCTTTATTCATTTGCTGTGTAAATGTAGCGAATACAACGTTCTGACAAACATTTGCATAATGAGAAAGATATAAAAGACGTCGTAAATCAATAAGTAGAATACATACAGTTAGGTAGCTTTCAGGGTTGATAGTTATAGTGCAATGCTGTCATCTGAGATAATGTTTGTTGATATCGGACTAAGGGATTAAAGGAAATTTGTGGTAAGGTCTTATGGGACCAAACTGCTGAGGTGATCGGTCCCTAAGCTTAAACACTATCTAATCTAACTTAAACTAACTTACTCTAAGGACGAAACACACACCCATGCCCGAGGGAGGACTCGAACCTTCGACGGGGGGAGCCGCGTGGACCGTGACACGACGCCCGAGACCGCGCGACTACTCCGTGCGGCGAAGGGATTAAAAGTTGCCAATTCAGAATGTCATTGTCAAAATGTTTATGCGCTATGAGACATTAACTTCTGTAGCTGTGAATATATTGAGGTTTTGTCGTGTTACTGGATGTGCCTCATTTTTCTGAGAATGCATTTTCATTAGTATCCGATGTGAGGTATTGTTGAGTCTCAAAGAACTGCAAGTTGGTCATCTTTAAGAGTTTCTGACACTCCGCCATTTCCTGGAGCATATTCTGCACAAAAGCAATGCGAGCATCAGCCGTCCAAATTCCCAGCTCTGGGATTTACCCGTTTCCGGCGACGCTCTTATTGTCTCTGCATCTGAGCTCGCCTGGGGCGGAAACGGTCACTAGCCACGTTGTCCGCTACAAATTAGTTCAAAATGACTCTGAGCACTATGCGACTTAACTTCTGAGGTCATCAGTCGCCAAGAACGTAGAACTAATTAAACCTAACTAACCTAAGGACATCACACACATCCATGCCCGAGGCAGGATTCGAACCTGCGACCGTAGCGGTCGCCCGGTTCCAAACTGTAGCGCCTAGAACCGCACGGCCACTCCGGCCGGCCCAAATTAGTCTTACCTCGTACCAATACTGGGAGTCCGATTAGTTCGCCTACACGTAATGTTACAGGTATGACTGTGGAGGTTGTTGTATGAGTCGCGCACTGATCTTACTGGCGCAAGAATTTGTGCTAACTTTTGCCTGTCGACTTTTGCGCGTTCTTCTTTGAACCGACAGCGCAACAATCTCTGTTCCCTCCATATTGTCCGAATTTAACCGCGGAGGGTCCTTGCCCCCTTAATTCACTTACATGATTCCAGGGCGCAATATACTGTCAGTGTAAACTTTGCCCATAATTTCTGTAGGTGGTGGCAAATGGTATCTATTCATTACCTAAGTGGCATGCTGACAACTGCTTACATGATTTTTATAGCGTAAATACTCTCATAACATCTTGATGGATTTATTCACTTTAGTAATCATCGTCACTATGATGACGTCATTATCTCAAATCCCCTGTCTCTATAATGACAGTCTCGGTAAGGTCAAGCCTGTTTGTAGCTACAAGATCTAAAATATTTCCATTACATGTGGGTTGTCTAACAAGTTGTTCAAAGGAGATTTCGGAAAACGCGTTTTTCCTTGAATGATTCTACGACTGTTACGGTGGTATCAGGAGGCCAGTAAAATCAACCGATGATTACCTTCACTTCACCTCGGCCTCCTACTCGTGTCCAGATCACTTCACAGTCATACTCAGTTTCGACCACGACAGTCACAATATTTTTATAGACAGCAATCAACACTCCCCCTTCTATGGCGTCTAATCTCTGTTTTCGACATACGGTCCATGCCTAATCTTTCTGAGTGATCTCTAATTTTCTTAAAGTACCTGTGCAACATACTGTCGCCTTATGGAAGAATGTGCGAAAATATGCCGTCCTCCAGATGCAATAAAAAAGTCAGTATCGTGATGTCTGAAACATATGCCTGAGTCTGTGCATAAAAACATGAGACGAAACAGAAGCTGTCTAGCTGAGTCCCCTGTCCATGTGAAACTGTAGCTGGCAACCTGTGAGGTGGTGGGGAGAAGGGGTCGTTTCGTACTGGTCCTTGAGCGGAGAGGGCTGTCGGTGGCCTCGTGGTGGGGAGCTTAGACGATCGTTGTCAGACAGCACGCAGCTTTGTCTTCTGCATTGTGCTACAACGCATCCTTCTCCCTTAACACCTGGCATAGAGGCCGGCCGGAGTGACCGTGCGGTTCTAGGCGCTACAGTTTGGAACCGCGTGGCCGCTACGGTCGCAGGTTCGAATCCTGCCTCAGGCATGGATGTGTGTGATGTCCTTAGGTTAGTTAGGTTTAAGTAGTTCTAAGTTCTAGGGGACTGATGACCTCAGAAGTTAAGTCCCATAGTGCTCAGAGCCATTTGAACCATTTTGAACCTGGCATAGACAGCTGCGAATGGACGCCAGGAGTGCGGTAGGGCATAAAATGTTCACAATAAAAACGCCATAATTGTTTACGTATACCGTCCCTAACATCCTTCTTTGGTATTACTTGTAAGGGATGGCCCTGCAGTGTTGTGCAATAACATAAGAGCACTGTTATTGTTTACAATATAAGGCCCTAACATCCGCTGCATGCAAAGTCTGTAGTGGTCTTGTGTGCTAAGGTAGGTTAACTATTGCGGTGATCCCATACACGTGGATAGAAGGGGACTAGATTCCACTGATTTCCTAACATTCACTAGTCCTGATATCATTTTCACTGTCAAATAATTCTGACATGTCTGCAGGCGACATAATAAATTTCACTTTCAGCCTAAGATTTTCAGGTACAGTCAGCATGGGTGGTTCCAACATATATTTAACTTGACAGGGTTAACTGTCGTGGCACTGGCGAACTGGTTTGTAATGCCATCTTGGGTTTCCCGGTGATCCTTTAATATTGAAACCAAGTGGGCTAATTTCACCATCTTGGATCTATCATTTTTGATTGTGAAGTCACAGAGACTGCCAGCCTGGGATAGCATCTTACACTGCCCAGATGTCTAGCAAACCAGCCTTGGCTCGTACAGCCAGCCAACAGGACAACTGCTATCTTGCTTATAAATAAAGCAAATTTACTGTGATCTCAGGGTATAGGGGAGGGGGTGGGGGAAGGGGAGGTGTGATGGGGGTGACCTTGATAGGGAGATCTGGTAAGAAAACAGCCATGGCTCATATGCCCCAAACTCATCTACTGCAATGAACTGCAAGACAACTTGAATACAATAACAAGGCACTTTGACATTCGGTATCTGAAATCGTATCTCCCCTGCAATGAAGGAGACAATTATGCAGATAGGTGTACCAGGATTCATTCGCAGGCTATAAACAAACAAACGCCGCAGATAAAGGAACTGCCCGTAGTTAGTAGTACCGTGTACGTCAAGACGATTAACGAGGTGGTGTGTGACAGGGTGCTACAGGAGGCCAAATGTGTACTACGTTTCAGTCATTCAGACGGCAACGTAGGACCCCTTACCGTCGATCGTGCCGGTCTCGGCATACGAACGATACGGATCTTCGAACTGCCGTCGAACTACCCGCGGACGCCGTCATTGCGGCATTGCAACCCTATGACGACGTCCTGGAACATGTAGCCGAACAATGAGTACAATTCTTAACCTATCCCGTCTTAGATGGTGTCAGGCAGGTTCGTATCGATCTGTAAAGTAACCTGCCCTGGTACCTTCGTATCGGAAGCTGCCGTCCCATCATAATGTATGACGGTCAGCCCTCCACCTGTTGCAGTAGCTGGCGGGAGAGCCATTTGTGGTCTGATTGCGTCGAAGAACATGTTGCACAGCACCTACTGTCAGTGCGTCTGTACCACCCACGCTGACCACCCTACCAGTAACTTACGCGACGGGCCTCGCTACGCGTATGGCTTCTCCCAGTCCATCGCATTGCCTCTCCGATCGGCACGTCCCTCCATCCCACCAGCCTTCGGACGGTGGAGTTATTCCACCTGACGACATCGTCGCCAACTAGACTCCAGCCAAGGACGCCACAGGACTGGGTACATCTCCACATTATCCGCTTTACTCCTCCATTGTAACGACAGTGGCCTTCGAACCAAGTCGACGATCCCCCTGTCAACGTCCGACACTGAGGAACACGTGTGCAAACAACGTTCGCCTCCTCGCTGCAAACGCCGTCGCTGTTCGCTTACAGGTCCTCATGACAGTCCTATGGAAGAAAATGTAGACGCCGCCCAACCACCCGATAGTGTCATGCAGATGTCGGCGGACGGCACTAGCGATGACCAACACGTTTTACCGTACTAGCAACTGGTGGAGGCAGCCACGAACGTAGTGCCGACCAGTGCGCCCATACATCTGCCTCCCTATTGATGCCTAATGATCTCTTCCACCAAGATGATGTTGACGTGTATATTGGACAGGCCCTCAGCACAGGGGCATGTGGTGACGATGTGGAGGACGGAATTTCTCCTCCGCAAAACTGTCTACCACTCCCGACGAGGCTGCTCGCTAATATCGGATTCAATGCATGATTGACAGTGGGATGGGCTCTCCTTGAGGTCCATACCTCACACCGTCCCTGGTGATGATAGACCCACATCCACCACTGCTAGCAGTACGCCACACTGAACATCAACATGATCAGCAACACACCATAGCTGCAGCTCCTCCGTGATGTATCTCCGGCCTATGAAATCAATGTTGCCCATCTTCAGAAAGTTCATGTTGCACCCTTACAACACTTTATGGCTGTGATTACTAAACATATGTAGGAGATATGTGAAGAAATCTCAGTCACAGATACGGCTGGGGCATGGCTGTAACCATCTTCGAGATGTGTGTCGTCAATGTCTATGCCCCATCTGGCTCTACAAATCGTCAGAAACAGATCACACTCTTCGCGGAAGACGAGACCCCTCTATTTTCCAGATGCTATGATCACTTTACGTGGGCAGCATTTAAACTGCATTCTCCACCCAAAAGACTGGACCACACGGTTATTCACCATGCCCAACAATGAGTACCTTGGTCAATGACTTCCAGCTTCTTGATGTTTGGGAAAAAATTCATGGTGACGCCCCTAGCTATACCTATTATACAGCACATTCTGCGAGCAGATTCGACCATTATTATGTCTCTGTCCACCTTGGAAACATTGTCTCCCAAAGAGAAAAATAGCACCCTGTGTTTTAGGACGATTGAACCATCATCTGCACGCTCACTCTACCACCTCAGTCGGTCTGGTAGGGTAAATAGTGAACAAAAAATTTGGGACTAGTAGAAGACAAGAAATTGTTTATTTAAACAAAATAAAAACACTCTCCTTTCACAACATACATAAGTAACACATTAACAGTACCACATCTTCTTTAAGGCACTACAAAAGTTAAAAAAATACTTATTTTTATCATTTTCACCCAAGTATATGGGTGAAATGGCGAATGCCATTTGGGTGAAGTGGTGAACTTATTTCCCCTGCTTTTTGCCACATACGTCCCACATAGATTCATATTTTGAACAGTCTTCATGCAGCCAACGTTGGCAGCTAATACATTTGATCCAATCCACATCATTTTTAGTGCAACTGTACAGTTCAGTGCACCCTACACAACAACACTCTTCATCATCCGCGCCGTCATCATCGTCTTGCAATTGGATATCCAGCGACGAGTCGGATTCGGTGTCAGTGGTAGACGCTTTTCGTTTCTTATGCTGCTTCTTTTTGATAATTCCCTTGGTAGTCTCTTTGGTTACGGTTTCTCCTTTGGTTACGGTTTCTCCTTTGGTCCTCTTTTTAGCATTTGCTCTACTCTTCACTCACTCATTTTGTCGTTTTCTGTTTCGCAGGTTGTTGTTGTTTTCTGGAGAAGTCAAAACCTCAGCTAAAGCTCTGGACTTCTTCCTTGCAGATGCAACTTTGTCTAGGATTGGTATCGGCGAAATATGGTCCTAGAGTTTGCCAGGGGTTATTTGAGATTCTTCTGTTGCCACTGTCGAGGTCATATCTGTTGCTTCTGATGCATACTGCATGCTTTCCTGTGGATTTTCCTCCCGTTGCGAACAAACCAGTTGTGGTGAAGCTTGTATGTGTTCAAGTCCCTGATCGTTATCTACGTCTGCAGTTGCTTCTTCCGAGGGATTGGGTATCTCCTGCCAGTGCGAACAACTTGATCGAGGTGAAGTAGGTCTGTTTTCATGTCGTTCGTTGTTTTCCTGATGTTGATCTGAAGCTAATATTAAAAACGTGTATTCGGGGATGACATCAGGATTAAACGGGATGATTCCTGTGCTTCTGAAGCCCGATATTGCATTCTCTGTCGTAGCTTCTTGTACCCATGCCTTTGTAAGCAGTACCCCAAACACTAGTCTGGAAATTTTTCTATTTGGATTCATTTTAATGTACGAATTGCAAGCATTGTAATAATAGGATTTCAGAGCTTTAAAAATACTCTTGTCTAGCGGCTGCAGATAGTGTGTGGTGTGGCTAGGTTGACAGAGAAAACTTATGATTTTTTTCTTCTGCAAACTCAAATGTATCCACGCTGCTGCAATGAGAGCTATGTCCATCCAAAATAATCACGACTGTTCCCTCAGGCTTCCTCGATGCAAAATGGTTCCTTAGCCACAGAAGAAAAATATCAGTTGTTACGTACGCCGACTTTTATGGCATTAATATTATGGAACCCGGCGGCATACCGTCCTTGTACTCGGCCTTTTCATTTTTTCCCTTCACAAGCTGGGGGTAAAAACATGCCCTCTCCATTTCAGCAAGCGATTACAGATATGATTTCACACTTTTCACCGGATGTTATCGCTGGAACGCTCTTAGACCCCTTTGCTGCCAACACGTAACCTGGTCTATTATTCAGTTGAAGTCCAGACTCATCTACGTTGAATGTATTTCCAGGCTTATCAAGGAGGTTATGCTCTATCAAGATGTCCTGCAGCAATGAAAAATAGTCTGAAACGATTTTCGTACTTAAACCCCTTGACCGTGCTTGTGAAACTCCTTCCGATTTGCGGATTGAGAGTTCCTGATTTCTTTTTAAGAATAAATGTAGCCAGTCCATTTCAGCAATTTCATTTTTTCGGTTAAATTTCGGATGGTGGTTATATTTCTCAGCTAGAAATCAAAAACGATTACAGCAGAGACGAAAAAGTTCACTGATGAATGTATGGGTCCATTTAGAATTACTGAAAAACCACACCCAAATACATATAGATTAGTGTACTGGAAGTCGGGGAAACCAATGGGTTTAAGAAATATTATTGATTTAAAAAGATACATTAGTCCTGAGGTAGATGTGAGTTAAGCTTGGAGGCCTCAGAGGGCATTGCAACCTATGCAATGCTAGGTGCTCAAGTTACTGGCAGTGCTATTTCATATTCTTTTCGTATTTCCAGTCTTCCTCTTCTAATCATTCTGAGCTGAATCTATCTTCTGTAATATTCTTCTCTATCAGGGAAGGTGTGTTTGTAGGTGTAAGATGGAGTCATGGGATTAAGATGAAGTAAGTTTTGTGGTGAGAGAGGTGGTGGTCAGTTTGTGATTGAAGGCTGAGTGACATGTACAAACATGAGAATAACCGGACGTGACAAGGGCAGTTAATAAAGGAGATCTAGGTGAAGAATATTTTTTACAAGTGGAGTATGAATGAATGTGGAAAATATATGTATTTCTTGTACATAAAATTTTTGATTTCTGTTACATAGTGGTGAAACTATGAGGAAGAAGTGATGAAAAGAGACACTACATGAAAAGTGGTAACTATGTACTATAAAAATGTTTGTAAATAATTGCTTTATACCAAATGTGTTTTTTACCATTAAATATTTTCAAGTTGAGTGAAAGTTAAACAGGAAAAATTAATATAACCTTTGCTTGCAATAGCAACTAGTTCTTTTATATTCATTAAGTTTTTGGAAAAGAAGTAAATTTTGGAAAAGATTTTCGAACAGATTTGATCTTGCTGATTTGAGTAAGCAATACTCTGTTAATTTACTTTCATTTGAATTCAAGTTAAACCAAATAGTAAAAAATGTAAATAATCTCCTATACTATAAGTAATTGTATATTAGGATGTATATAAAGGAAGTAGGCTTAGACGGAAGTATGGTTTCAGGGACAGCAATGCATGTAAACCATGGAGGGACCAATAAGTGGAGAACGGAGGTGTGTTATGGACGCTACAATGCAAGGTGCCATACTCAAGACTCACGGAAAAATATGTTATAAAGAGGCGATAGTTATGTCAGTTTTTTTAGGGTAGGACAAAATACTATTATTAAATAGTAGGACACCAACCGCAGTGCCTGCAAAAAAGACATTAAAAAGTAAATGTAAAAAGTTATTAAAAATAAGGAATGCTTTTGACAGTTTTGCAAACATGTTTTCAAGTAAGAGAGGATTGTTATAAAAGAAATTACAGATTTTAGACTAGGTTAGTTAGAGACTGCCAAGTCCGAAGTAAGAAATTTGTGATCTTAGTTTATAAGAATGAGAATATTTTGTGAAATATTTTGTAATTTTAAGTCAGGATCGATATTAGTATAATTTTAAAATTTTTTGGAATCAAATTTTGTAATCATATGGGGTGTGAGGCGTAGCGCCGTATAACGATCCTGGCTTGGAGGCGGTTAAGTGGGAGATGTGTCTCAGAGCTGGATAGTGACAGATGGTGACGTGAGACTGGACGTGCACTTAGTTTATGTATCAGCCAATAGAGGACAATATTGGATAGGGGGAGTGTGATTTTAGTTTCGATTGTGCCCACTAGTGTGCACTAAAGTAATAGAATGTTTTTCCTAAACTGTTTTGGTATTTTCATAAGTGTTATTATATATTTATGTGTAAGTAAAATGTTATAAATGTGTTTTAGCAGTATGAATGACGCGTGAGTGTGATTTAAGGTTATGTAGTAGGATTTAGTGTGGGAATATTTCGAAGAAGTATGGATATGGACAAAGGGGATTTTTGTAGAATAGTTTTGTAAAGTAAGTTTATGGTAAAGGGAAAGTTAATTCAGGTATAAATAACAATAGTAAATAACTTTATGCATAAGCAAAACTTCAGCATATTAGATAATTACGTCGGTAAAAAGTGCAGTCGTTGGGATTACTATTTTGCGATTGGCTATTGATGAAAAGCGCGGATTGACGAGGGAGAATGTTGTTGTGCTATTGGCTGTTGAGTAAACTGACCAATGGTAAAGCAATATTCTTCGCGCGCCATTCTCTGCTGGTAGAGAAGACTTAGAGTATTCTAGAGAAGAGTCGGAGCCTAGCCATGAAACAGTTCGGACGCGTGTAGTAGTAGTTCCGATGGAAACGATAAGTTGCCGGATCTTGCAGTGTTTCATACGTCAAAAGTGTGGTAAAGTGACGGCATAATTATTTCGATGGGCGTGTAGAAATTTCGGAATTTTTAAGTGAATTTTGTGAAGAGAAAAGACATGAATTCCGCGTGGCGTATTGGGCATGTCGGTGGCTAAAAAACTGTGACTGCATTCGGTACCGACAGACTTAATATTTGGCGAGCATTCTCAATCAAAAACAATCAGTATTTTTGTAGCTATTACGTTTTCGGGAAATGCAACACCATAAACTTGCTAACCTGAGTGAAAGGATTTGTGAGTGACTGTGTTAAGACTAGCACGGGCTTGGCAGTGATACTTGTTCACCTAAGTTTCCGAATATATAAATTACGGACGAAATTTCGAACCTTTCATTTGTTGTGAAAATTTTCTCCCGAAACGTACATCAGTTACTTTAGTTGCAGCCTGCTTCACGTCGAAGTACAGTAGGTTTCGCTCGGCTTCCCAGGTTGGTGCAGGTTCGTCGTAAAGGGACAGAAAGAACCGCTCCGCCGCAACGTGCACACTGCACAGATGATCAGAGACTGTTGGCATGCAGACATACAGAGACATCTGTTTAACCAGTAAAGAATTAAAGCAATTCACCATTTCACCCGATTCACCATATCACGTGACTTACCCTACAGCAAAGGGTTCTGGAAGTGTAACACGGCAGTACTTGGAGACGTGCCCCTCCGACAACATACTGTAACTATATGGGAATCCTACTAAAATTATCTCCCGCAGAGCACATCCACGTTGCGCTGGTGGCTCAAATGTGCAAACCCTGAAATAGAAACGATCTTCATGCAGTATGGCAAAGAAGCGGCAATGTGATATCGGGACACCACCAACTTTCATTACACTATCCTTCATGAGCTCAATTAGCTCCTGTTATCACCTGACGTCCATATTGAATGCCACCGTACTAGAGATCGTCTCCTCACCCTCCAACGTGATAAACTGAACGGCATCGTGGTGCGCTTGCGACGACAGGACCTTCTACACAAGGAAATGCCGTCTACAGTTAACGCTGCATCTGATCATCGTCGTTGATGTCGACTCTTCGTTTCTAACGTCACCACATCTGATGGTATTCGCCACACAACACAGGCAATGGTGGCGCCTGCGTTCGCCAACAATTACCGCCATTTTTACGACGACGCTCCAATGGCGGCGCCAATTCCTGACGACCTATGTTCCCACTCCTGAGCGGACTGGAGTAAACACCAACGATGTATGTGATCACTGCAGATGATATGGAGGACATGATTGACAAGAGGACAAAGAACAAATTGTTGGGACTAGATGGTCTTCAGCCAGAGTTCTACAGAGTGTTCACAACTTTAATGCTCCCTCACTGGGTGGAAGATACTTCGGGAGCTCTTTACTCTGTCCTTCCAGATACCACCCGAATTTGTCGTTGGCGTTCTTGTACCAATGCCTAAGCCATCGAGAGGGACAAATGTCTGTACATATCAGCCCTTACATTTATGAACACGGATTGTAAAATCTATGCTCACTTCTTAGTTGTACACCTACACACTGTCTTATCAACAGTCCTTTTACCAGAACAGACGGCACGTGGTTGTAGGTCTGCCCTTCAAATGGCTTTGGGGGAATGAAGTGACCTCATTGTGAGAGATGTGGTCTGTCGGCTCCGTGCAGTGCTGAACTCCATTGGTTTTACAAGTGTATTGGATCGTGATAGACACCCTTTCCTCTTCACAGTCGCGACTTGTATGGGTTTCCTGCTGCTCTTTGTGGATACCATTTGCCGGCTACTGGTCCCCCTGTCTCCATAGTCCATGTCAATGGGAGACTTGTTGGATCAATTCGTATATGCTGTCCTGTGTGTCAAGGACACTCCATGTCCAAGATACTATATGCCATCCCACTGGAGCCCCTTTTTGTGGGTCTTATGAGTCGCCTACAGGGTCTCACCTTGTGCAATTATACCTATCGCTGTAGGACGCATGCAGATGATCTCCGACTTGTCACCGACTCCACAACCGGAACTCCACGACGTCATTCACTGGATCCAGCAGTATGGAAATATTTAGGGTAGCATGTCTAACTTCCGCAAGTCGATGATGATGTATATTGGATGTGGACTCGAGGTTCTGGCGCCAGACCAACTTCCCATCAGTACCATCCTTACTTAGGGATCGACTTCACGGGCACTACACACCACACCACAGCACTAGCTTACCGCCGGCTTTTACATTCGATATGCCACCATGTTTGCTGCCATGTCTACCGTAGCATGAACGAACTATAACATGTGTCCTATGTGGACACATATGTTGCCCCTAAACTGGTACATGTTGCCACGATGCTACTGATGCCATTACTCCTTGGTCACCAATTTCAATCGGCCTTCGGCTACTTCACGTCAGCAGGGGCCCTTTTAAAGATCCATTGCTTCGTTACCAAAATCTAACATAGCCCCCTCTAAAAGGCAGCCTCAGAAATGTCAGCGTGTGAGCACGGCACACGCAGTGTTCTTTGTGCATACTATGCTGTGGTTGCTGCACTGACGGATGTCCTCACCATCTTTAAAATGCAATCTCCTGGAAATTCTCAGACCAGCTTCGCTCTAACCACTGATCGACACAACACATATATCTAAATTACTTTACCATATCATCATAACATACACACATCAACAAAAAGTTTTGCATCACCTCAGTCCCGAGAGCTGCGGAACCTGTACAGAAAATTGAAATAGAAATCAACATAAACATCATTTCTGCCCTTTTTATTGCTCATGAAAACCACACATTGCATATTGTACCACCATACAGCCAGATAATCAGAGGTGGTGGTCCACATTGCTGTACACACCAGTCTCTCTAATACCCAGTAGCACGTCCTCTTGCATTGAAGCTTACTGTATTCGTCGTGGCATACTATTCATAAGTTCACCAAGGCACTGTTGGTCCAGATTGTCCCACTCCTCAACGGCAATTCGGCGTAGATCCGTCAGGGTGGTTGGTGTGTAAATTCGTCTATAAACAGCCCTTTCCAATCTATCCCAGGCATGTTAGATAGGGCTCATGTCTGGAGAACATGCTGGCCACACAAGTCGAGCGTTGTCGTTATCCTGAAGGAAGTCATTCACAAGATGCGAACAATGGGGGCGCGTCCGCGAAGACGAATACCTCACCAAAATGTTGCCGATATGGTTGCACTATTGGTCGGAGGATGGCATTCAAGTATCGTACAACCGTTACGGCGCCTCTCATGACAACCAGCGGCATACGTCGGCCCCACATAATGCCACCCCAAAACATCAGGGATCCTCCACCTTGCTGCACTCGCTGGACAGTGTGTCTAAACCGTTCAGCATGGCCGGGCTGCCTCCAAACACGTCTCCAACGATTGTCTGGTTGAAGGCATATGCGACAATGATCGGTGAAGAGAACGTGATGCCAGTCCTGAGCGGTCTATTCGGTATGCTGTTGGGCCCATCTGCACTGCGCTGCATGCAAAGATGGACCTCGCCATGGACTTCGGGAATGAGGTTGCGCATCATACAGCGTATTGCACACAGTTTGAGTCGTAACATGACGTCCTGTGGCTGCATGACAAGCATTATTCAGCATTGTGGCGTTGCTGTCAAGGTTCCTCCGAGCCATAATCCGTGGGTAGCGGTCATCCACTGCAGTAGTAGCCCTTGAGCGGCCTGAGTGAGGCATATCATTGACAGTTCCAGTCTCTCTTTATCTCCTCCATGTCCGAACAACATCGCTTTGTTTCACTCCGAGGCGCCTGGACACTTCCCTTGTTGAGAGTCCTTTCTGGTGCAAAGTAACAATGCGGACGTGATTGAACCGCGGTATTGATGGTCTAGGCATGGTTGAACCTCAGACGACACGAGCTGTGTACCTCCTTCCTGGTGGAATGACTGGAACTGTCTAATAGGCGCTGCTCATGCATGGTTGTTTACATCTTTGGGCGGGTTTAGTGATATCTCTGAACAGTCAAAGGGACTGTGTCTGTGATACAATATCCACACCCACCCTCTGTCTTAAGGAGTTGTGGGTACCAGGGTGACGCAAAACATTTTTTTTGATGTGTGTATTTCGTCGAACTCAGATACGTTAGGAACAATCTCCTCGTCAACCGCCATCCCTGCGTGCAGGACTATCATTTACGTCTGTCCACCCTTACAATCCCATGAAGATACAGCACCCAGGTGTTTTTACTGGTGGACGGTTTTGGGCTGCATCCATGCACGCTTTTTACCATTGAACGTGTCTCATGTGGTGGCACCTGCCTCTGTATGGTATGCATACATTTTGAGCGGAGAATCTGCAAGCCATTTGTCTCATCTTCCGTCAAGGAGGTAACCTTTATTTGAACTATCAATACAATCTTTTGCGCTGTAACTCTCTTCACAGAGAGTGACTAAGTTAATTTTGTGGTGGGTCTAACGTTTTCCATAGTTTTGCAGAAAATTGCCTTATTTATTTATTTATAAAAATGTTTTCCATTATCAAACGCGTCGAAAGCCCTCTGATCAGAAATTACTTCAACTAGCAACATACTTGAACGAAATAACACAGGTGACTCTGTCCCGTCTCAACCCCAGCATGAGACAAAACTGGAGGTTTCAGCAATATGTAATATATATTGTTACTGGCTCCATCATTGTCAACAGCTTAAGATGTCAGCCCCCTGTAGCTGAGTGGTCAGCGCGACAGAATGTCAGTCCTAACGGTCCGGGTGCGATTCGCGGCTGGGTCGGAGATTTTCTCCGCTCAGGGACTAGGTGTTGTGTTGTCCTAATTATCATCATTTCATCCTCATCGACGCGCAAGTCACCGAAGTGGTGTCAAATCGAAAAACTTGCACCAGGTGAACGGTGTACCCGACGGGAGGCCCTCGTCACACGACATTTTATTAACAGCTTAAGATGGGAACAGTTTAATGGAACTTTGTGCTCTTGTAACGCCGGAAATGCATATCCTTCAATTTCCATCTATTGTACTATAGATTTTTCCTTATTTTGTCACCTGAAGATATGACATTTCTGTCTCTTTATATATTGTAATTGTTTTACTGTTTGTATATATATATATTTATGCATTTATGTTGGTTTGTTTTGTGAATATTATTTGTATTAATACGATGGGTCTGGCCTAGGGAAAACTATGTTGTCGAACGAATACATCGATAGGTCGTGTGGAGAACCAAAGTGTTTAGGATCTTTGGTAGTGTTAACTCTGTCGCGTGGAGGCAACAATTGCCAAAATTTGGTAGACTTGGATACGGAACAATCGGTCGAACAGTGGGAAACGCGCACCGCGGTACCCATTGTTCAGGGGCAGGCGGCTAGCATGAAAGACGCGACCGCCGAAACGCAACAAAGAGCAGAAATGGAATTCCAAACTTCAGAAAATGTTTCGGAATCGGAAGTGAAAATCAAATCTGAATCCCTTGATGACGAATACGGGGGGACAATTAAACAGGAAGCCGCTACGGAAGTAAAACCGGTAGTTTCTGTGAATTTAACTGATTTATTGAATGTTTTGATTAACGAAATCAAGAGTCAATCGGCAGAAATTAAAGCTCTGTCTGCCAAGCAAGAAGCTCAGGCCGCCAAGCAAGAAGCTCAGGCCGCCAAGCAAGAAGCTCAGTCTGAAAAAATTGTGCGAAAGCTAGACAATCAGAACAAAGCTATTAATGTTGTTAACAACAATGTTGGAGTTGTTAACACACAAGTTGATAAAATCAAAGAAGATATTGTTGTGATTAATACTGAAATCGGTAATCTTAAACAGGAAATGATAGGCGTTCAGGCGGAAATTGCGAGCATAAATACTCGTTTTTATTCCGAAATTAGCAGAATCGAGAAAAGTGTAGGAGAAGCAGTTGCTCCAATCATCGAGAATAAGGTGACGGAACAAATTCAATTAGTGAAAAAAGAGGATCAAAAGAAGGTGGAAACTTTAAAGGCCTTAGTATCCGAAGTAGATACCAAAGTGACGAAGCAGGCTAATACCTGTGAAGAGAAAAAAAAGGGAAGTAAAAACGCTTGCTGCAACCACTTGCCAAGTAATTACGAGAGTGTCGGAATTAGAAAAGAAACTTGACGAAAAACAGAGCTATGTGCCAATCTGTGCATATAGTTCGGAATTGTTGACGAAAGAGGAGCGGTTCGACCCCTTGAAAAAAGGCGGTATACACGCGACGGATTTCATTAAAAATTGTGAAAGAGTTTTACCCAGATCATGGACTAATGAGAGAAAAGTTAATGCGGTTATTGATGTGTTGGCTGGTGATGCCAAGCGTTGGGGCTTAAACCTCAACATTACGAACCTGACTTTTGACGAGTTTAAAAATTTGTTTCTGGCTGAATACTGGTCAGAGCAAAAACAGCAAACTGTCTGGCGCGAATTTGTCGTATCGAGGCCTTTCGATGCGAATTCGCGCGGCTCGATGAAGGAGTTTTGTGAGGGCTAGATCTGCAAGTTGGAATATTTGCGTGATCGCCGCACGGAATCCGAAATAGTCTGGGAACTCTACAAGAAGCTTCCAGATGATACAAAACGCTACGTAGGAAGCAATTACAAGACAATCAATGATTTCCTGGAAAGAGTTGAGGACGAGGACAATTGGCGCAATACTCGCGACAGTGGTAGAGGCCGTGGTAACAACAACGGAAACCACAACAACGATAACCATGGGAATAATGCATACCGCAACCATGGAAGCAATAACAATAGTGGTTCGGGCCGTAATGACAATCGGTACAATGCAAATAATAACAGGAATGACGGAAACCAGTATCATCCTAACGTAATACGGGCTTCGCAGAATAGTAATAACGCCAGAGGGTGTGATCAGCCACCTCAGCAGCATCCGGGGAACGTATCTGCTGGGACGAGACAGGGAAACCATTAGCCGCGCCGGTGAGGGGCCGACCGGGCGTGGAGAAATTTTGGAGGCCCAATAACAATAGAAAACCCTGGTGTCGTCGTTATGAAAATTCCGTATGGAATAATCAACGGAGGGAGAGTGTGCCAGTGTTAAGAGAAAGGAGTGCGCCCACAAGTAGTAGATCAGCTGTATACACGGCAGTAGAAAGTACATTCACTGTCAGTGAGAACAATTTAAGTAGTGTTCCGGAAATCGATTATAAAGTGGCAGCTGTAATACCCACAGCGGAACTGGAGATTGAGTTCAAGAATGATTCGCAAGTGTTGAGAGAAGATCAGATGTCGGATAAAACGTCCGTCATCGAGCGAGGGGATGCAGAGAGGGATGAGGCCTGGTTAAGGCAGTTCGGTCGCTTATACGACGAACTAAGAGATTATAGGGGCCTGTATGGGAGAAGTTTTTATGGGGAGCGCGTGCAGGATTTTCCGTGTCTCGTCCCGCAGGAAGATAGTGTTTGTGAAATGATAGAAAGTTCTGGCCCTAACCGGCAGACCTTACTGAAAGTTGTAGTGGTAGAAGTAGCCGACCCATCCGACGCAAACCTCCAGTTTAAACATTGCGAGAGTATTAAGGAGAAAGATTACGAAAATTTTGGTGATAGCTGGACACAATTGTTAGAAAAGCACATAGATTACAGCGTGTATGAGGTTAGAGCTGACATTATACGGTCAGACGATAGCACTGTGGGTTGCGCAGATCTAAAGGAAGTATTTGCAGATACTACTGGCCACATTCCTCCAGGTAGATTGGCAGATGAGATCAATCTGACCAAAGAGGAATCAACGAAGGTGACAATTAGTGAATTGATAGCAAAGCAACACTCACTAGTTGACGAGTTACAGGAAAAGGTTTCGGTATTGGAGGCGAAGCTACAGACTAAGCCTCAGGACAAACGTGTTGAAATTAAAACTGTATGTGAACATAAGTTGAAAAGGCCGCCAGATAAGCCGGATTTAGGATCAAAGCCGGATGGTTTTTTCTGGAATGACCTGGATATAGACGAGGATTTACTGTGGAAAAATAAAGAAACAGTCGAGGACAAGTGTAGACAGGTAGTAGTGTCTGTTAATATGCACGACCTACAACTAAACGTGTTGATTGACACCGGTGCAGAATTGAGTGCTGTATCTGGGAAAATATTTGAGTTATTGAAAGACAGACCCGGCATCGTAGTTACGTCAGTAACAGGAGTGAAAATTATCGGTGCTACTGGGAAGGCCAGTAAACCGGTCACAAAACAGATTTTTGTCAACTTCGAGATATGTGGGGCACGATTTGAACAAGAGTTTGTCGTCGTGCCAGACTTAACTACGGAAGTAATTATCGGGTTAGATTGGCTATTAAAGTACCGTGCAGTGATTAATTGCGAAAGCAAAACTTTGACATGTACGTCACAAGATAAAACAATGGTAGGTAGCTTTGACGAGGCAGGAGACGGTGTGCATAGGCAATACCAGCCTATACACATTGTTAACTGGCCGGATGGTATTGATGTAGGTATGAATTTGAACTACTGTAATGTGAGGAATCTCGGCATTGACAATAGTGTAGAAAGTGAAGTGGAAAGTATTGTAGACGGTGTGTCAAACGTAACACACGAACAAAGACGAGGCCTGTATGAAGAGATAATGAGGAATAAGAGTGTGTTTTCAGACAAACCGGGACTTGTGGAAGAGATAATCAAATTCCCTCCACAGATTGACATTAACATCGGTGTGAAAAAAAGATCGTTTGCGAGAAGTAATGAAGCTAAGAGACGATGCACGCATACGTCGTCATGACGCTAAAGCACGTTTTGCTAAGTTTGCAATCAGAGACTTAGTACTTGTAAAAGCTCATAAGAAATCGAACGAGATAGACAACGAAATCTCTAAATTTAAATTTGTTTATAATGGACCATATATAGTCATTGATATACCTCACACAAATGCTTATTGCTTAGAGTAACCAAACTCTGGGAAACTATTAGGTATACGGAACATTGTAGACTTGAAATTGTACCAACCTAGGATTGATTAGTACCACACAATGGGTAATTTGTACAGTATGTAAATATACGGTGTAAGATTTAAGGTTTACCAGATTGCCATGCTTTTGCCTGACCAAGAGGACATTAAAGAAGTTGTAATTAACAAGTAATTAAATTTTACTAAATGATTTAAGAGAGAGTGATTATTAATCAATCGAAAAATCCAAGCTGCTAGTTTGAGTTTTCAGCTGAGTCACAGTAGATTAAGGAATGTAAACATGATTTTGTAACTAGCTGTAATATTTCATGAATTGTGTGTTTTACTAGTCATTGCCGATGTACTTAAACGCTGTTTTAAGTTTCAGGCTAGTACATGCGTGTGATGATGGACAGTGTTGAGTTATCCACTGTGATAGTGTTAATGGACTCCTTGAGATTACTCGGGAGTGAGTTTTTCCGAAAGAATTCAGTGAAACGGACGTTCTGGAGATGCCGTTACACAGGGCGAGTGAGATCAAGCGTGCTGCACAGGCGGGCGCAACAATACTGGCGGGGCGGAGCCGCTGTCGGCTCTTGTGCCGCTGTCGGCTCTTGTGCCTCTGTCGGCATTCTTTGTACTTGCGGGTACGGAAGGCGGAGTTGTTTTTCTTCCCGGACAGCGAATGTGAAAGAATTCTGTTGTCAATATTTATGTTTTTGTCGATCTGCTGTATATTATTTTCCTGTTTAGCGTTAAGTGGAGTCTCATGACGAGAATATTAATTATGAAAAGGTTATATAAAATACGTATTCTATGTAATTAATTATTAATTTGCGTATTTTGATATACCTGTTTTTTATGACCATGTACTCTGATTAATTTTGTAAATAGTAGTACATTTCTTGATACTGTTATGAATTTTGATATTTTGAATAGCTAAACCACTTCCTATGTTTTCTATGAATTTTAATATATTGTCAACCTGTTTTCTGTTGTGTAAGATGACAGAGTGGAATAAGGTTAGGAGTCTCCACTCAATTATTATGGTCTAAAAATTGGTTTATGGTTAATTAGCCTAATGCTAAATTTTCTTATGTTTTGAGCATATGCATTTCCGCAGTTTTTTTTCATTTTGGGACATTTTCTGAGTCTGTTTACGTTACACGAACATCCTCAGACAATGTGGGGCACGTGTAACGCCGGAAATGCATATCCTTCTATTTCCATCTATTGTACTATAGATTTTTCCTTATTTTGTCACCTGAAGATATGACATTTCTGTCTCTTTATATATTGTAATTGTTTTACTGTTTGTATATATATATATATATATATATATATATATATATATATATATATATATATATATATGCATGTATGTTGGTTTGTTTTGTGAATATTATTTGTATTTATACGCTGGGTCTGGCCTAGGGAAAACTATGCTATCGAACGAATACAGCCGGACAGAGTGGCCGAGCGGTTGAAGGCGCTACAGTCTGGAACCGCACGATCACTACGGTCACAGGTTCGAATCCTGCCTCGGGCATGGATGTGTGTGATGTCCTTAGGTTAGTTAGGTTTAAGTAGTTCTAAGTTCTAGGGGACTCATGACCACAGCAGTTGAGTCCCATAGTGCTCAGAGCCATTTTTTGAACGAATACATCGATAGGTCGTGTGGAGAACCAAAGTGCTTAGGATCTTTGGTAGTGTTAACTCTGTCCCGTTGAGCGCGGGCAGAGCAGAGAGAGTCTGGCTGGGGTGGTGCAGTGGAGCAGGTGTGTTGTGTGAAGCCCCAGCGAGTTGCCGCGCTTTCGGGGTTTGGCAGCATGTAATTGCGCTCGACTTGCGATGATAGTTTCTGACATGGTGTCGCGGACGGGAAGCATTAGCTGGCGCACAACAAGAGTCCGTTTCGTCTGCTGACCGTGTCGAGAAGAAGGCGCGCCAACATCCAACTTCTGCAACAGCAGCGGCCGACAATGAGTGACCGTCGCCACCTCCTCGATCGACGGCTTCAAACCTTCAATCAGCCAACAAGGAAGACTGGAAGCATGTAAAGTTTTAGAACTGTATGGCAGACCTCAGCTTTTCAAACTTTTAAAATTGTTGCATTACAAAATTACAGCAACTTAGCATGAACCTTTGATGCTCATTGTCCCAATTGCATTGCCAAGCAGGGTCCCTTCCTTTTCCGAAATGAGCCCGAGTGTCGTTGAAATTCAAACGCCAGCATCATTCGATTTCACTGCTTTAATTTCAAAGTTCAGTTAAGGTATTCATAGCTGGCTACAATATTTAGATTACACAAGCACAAATTAAGAGTGCGAGTTTTGTTACCGTATTTTAGTTACCTGTGACTGCAGCTCAGCTTGGTACGTACTAAATTTTACTATTGATAATTGTTCAGAATCATTTAATTCAAGTTCAGAGTTAAATCTATTATTTCTAAATTGCGTAGATTCAAGTAGCTTTTGAAATGATTGTTGAGGTAGTCCAAGACTAACCGTATTTTACTGAATTTCGATGTGCTTCAGAAGGAAAGCTCACTATTAACTTCAGTCACTAAAATAACTTTCGATTTTCCGGTTTTATTAATTCTTTTGCTAAATTAAGTCGGAGTGTAGCGAAATTTATTACTTCTGACAAACCTTCAGTTTTCACACTAAACGTGTCAACCTTTAGTTGCCACGCTTCTAGTGCTAATTAAATGTGTAATAACCTTTCTTTTTTCAGTTACTATAGTAATTGTGCTTAGAACTGGCGACCTTAATTTCCCCCAAATCTCAAATATCTAATTACCGCTAGCTAATTGTTAACGTAACGGCTGCACATTTACTTTCTTTATTAACTTTACCGCTTTTCAAAATTAATTTCCACCAGTTTCATTTGCATTTTTCCTTTCATTTAGATGTAACCCTTTCCTCCCTCTTTACCGACAAATTGACTTCGGTGACGATTGCTTTTCCCAAATTTCCATTAGGTACACGCGGTTTAATTTTTCACTGTCATTAAGGTCGATAAGTGAGGGGGAGGTTACACTCTGAACGTAGCGGCAAATCACTCTGTGCTTCATGCAACACCTCAAACTGCCATCACAGATGAGAAATTAGCCAGTCCAATGATTCCTTCACTAGACAGCCACTGAAACCCTCGACCTGGGGTAGATTTTTGCACAGCATGGCGGTACAAGTTGTTTTCATCCAACTGCATGATCTAATTTAAATCTTTGGATATTTTATTGAACTGTTCATCCATTCGTGGTTTGTTTGCCTTGGGATGCCAATGGACAAATTGGCAAAGTCCCCTGCATATTCCTCATTCGAAAACAACAGCATGTGAACATTGGTTAAGAATTCAATGCTGGCTTGAGTTTGAGCGTGAAGTCCCACGAAAGCCCTAGTGCAATGTAGTGGCATGCTGGATCCAGAAGTTATGTTTCCATACATACACTTAGGAATTTTTCACAGATGTCTGCAAGTAAGCATACATCTATGTCTTATAAGGAGCCAATGTACGATTCAAAATGATTACAACTCCAGACGTATGCAAATGCAACTTGATTTGCTGCTACAAAGTGTGTATGTCGTCCTGTGAGAATAGTTTGTGAGGCAATAGTCACCCTCACAGCCCATCACAGGGGCGAGAAGGCACGAAGACTCGTCGTGTACAGCAAATAGTAGATTCTGCTTGTGTGGAAAACTCTTAAAGTTTAAGAATTTTTTTACTCAGAGAGCATCTCTGCATATACTGTGTAATGCTATTGTAAATATAATACTGCCATGAATCTGTATATTTTAAGATTTTTTTGTTCCGTAATAATTTTGAGAAATTAAGCAAATACTATAACGAGAGTAAGCTTTTGTTAAGTGTAGTTTATCTGTTTAAAGTAACCTCTTTGACGTAGGTGGAATAAATGTATTAAAACGTATTTTGTAAATAATTAGGTAATATGTCAAGTACAGTTGTAATTAATTGTGCCAATTTTGTATGTATATGCTCTCATGCAATTGTAGATGGTTCATACTTAGGGTTTTTGTAAGTAGAAGTGTAAATTGAAAAGGTGTAGGGATCATAGGTAGAACGGAACTCCGTTCTGTGGTAGAATGGAAAAGGTGGTGAGGCGCGCGAGTGAGAATTGGCGCGCAAGTGGCATACACAGTTGGTAGCTGAACTGCGAGTGATGAACACGCATCACATTGGTCAAGCACTAGAGGCCCCGAATTTACGTGCAAGACTGGGTTTTGGCCCCTGACGTGTTCTACATGATTGGCGCAGTACGGCCATAAATTAATAGCTCAGAAATTTGCAATTTTATCGTCGCCACCAAGAGGAAGACAGAGCTATGTACCTCAAGAGCCGTACCTTGGCAATGTTGCTACGCAGCACCGCCTCACGCCACCTTCGACATCAGTAACAGGCAAAGTACTTTATTTAGAAGTGTATCACAGTATGAACCATCCATCTTTAATCAGTGGAATATAAGTGTTAAATGTACCTTTGTGTTTAACCGTGATTTTCCTATGTCATTTACCTCAGTAGGGTCCTTACGTAAACGAATTTATTCCGAGTATCCTGATGTTTATTGAAGCTCGAATAATAGTAAATTACCGGCAAGAGTACTGTTTTGATAGTAAATTCTGAAAATCATTATTAAATACTAAAGTTTGCACGTATTAGTTTAATTGCCACCGCTTTGCGTGGCTATGAGGATAAGTTTTCAGTAGTATTTCTGAGAGTAAAGTAACATAATTGTTTAACTGCAACAATCTTAACAGTAATTGTTCGCTTTACTTCTCCATGTAAAAAAAAGCCAGACAAATATTAGTGTTAGTAAAGCGTTAACAAATAACAGTCCCAAAAAAATGAAATTTAGTCACGTTAAATAATAGTTTTGGTCATATGAATGATAGCTATATGTTTAATATTTTTTTGTATCCTTGTTGAAACATATGTGTGCCTTCTTTAAATAATTACTGAAGTATAGTGATAAATTCCATAAGTAACAGAAAGTGGGATTACTAGCACTTACTGTCAAGTGACCGTAAAAAAGTGAAAGTAGTTATTTATTCAGTGTCGAAAATTGACTTCATCTTTTTGTGTAGACACTGTGCCCGATTTGGGCTGGCGGCCGTTTTATTAAGCGAAACAGTTTATCTTATAACAGGCTTTGTCTGATAAAAGGTTTCCAAAAGTAATTATTCTCACTGCTTTTCCCCCAAACTGTATGATTCGGAGAAAAATAGTTCGATACTTTACCATTGGGTTGAACACGGTTAAAATCTCTCTCCGAGAGTCGATGGTTTGAAGTGTTAGTGCTGTGTGATTTTGTGGTGGTGTTCCTGCCGCTATTTACTACACAGTTCTGACATTCCGAATCGCGGATTTTCCGCCTTTACAGTGGTAGAACTTACACTTTCTGGTACCGTATTGACGAGAACGCGAAAGTACCGTTGCAGCTGAGATCTGTGTAGAGCATTCCTCCGGGTTCTCTGTTTATCATTCGCTCATAGGAAATGTGTTGAGGCACCTATGACAAAAATGCTGTCTGTGACCATTGTATTTGATCCAGCAGAAATGAGCATGGATTTAGAAACCATTGATTGACCTTTTCTCACATGATATCCTGAAGGGTAGAAAGCAGATTCCATATTCCTAGATTTATGAAAAGTTTAAGGCATGGTGTCCCACTGCAGGCTGTTGACAAAGGTCCGAGCATACGGATTACTTTCACAGATATGTGAGTCGCTTGAAGATTTCTTAAGTAATAGGACCCAGCATGCTGTCCTCGATGACGAGTGTTCATCAGAGACAAGGGTGTTGTCAGGAGTGCTCCATGGAAGTGTAATAGGACCACTATTATTACCTATGTAGATAAAATATGATCTGACGGATAGGGCGAGCTACGATCTTCGGCTATTTGCTGATGATGCTGTGGTGTACAAGAAGGTGTCATCATTGTGTGACTGTAGGAAAATACAAGATGACTTAAACAAAATGTCCAGTTGGTTTGATGAATGGCAGCTTGCTTTAAATGTAGAAAAGTATAAGTTGATGTGGATGAGTGGAAAACCAATTCCATAACATTCAAATACAGCATTAGTATTTTGCTGTTTGATACAGTCATGTTGATTAAATATCTAGTCGTAATGTTGCAAAGTGATATAAAATCAAATGTGCTTGCAAGATGGTAGTAGAGAATGTGAATGATCGAATTCGAATTATTGGGAGAATTTTAGGAAACTGCCAGTCATCTGCCAAGAGGACCTTGTTGAGAACACTAATGCGACCTGTTCTTGAGTACGGCTTGAGTGCTTGGGATCCCCACCATGTTGGATCAAATGAAAGACATCGAAGCAGTTGCCGGCCGGAGTGGCCGTGCGGTTCTAGGCGCTGCAGTCTGGAGCCGAGCGACCGCCACAGCTCTGTAATATGTACTAATTGGACCTACTGGGAACAAATCTAGCAGCACGCATCTGAATTGCTTAAAAAAAATGGTTCCAATGGCTCTAAGCACTATGGGACTTAACATCTGAGGTCATCAGTCCCCTAGACTTAGAACTACTTAAACCTAACTAACCTAAGGACATCACACACATCCATGCCCGAGGCAGGATTCGAACCTGCGACCGTCGCAGCAGCGCGGTTCCGGACGGAAGAGCCTAGAACCGCTCGGTCACAGCGGCCGGCGCCTATCTGTATTGCCGAGTTTGGTAGGTATCATTTCTTGAATGTTGAGTTGTATTTTAAAATGCATACCAAATTGTCTATATTAAATTTCTGTTTGCATGGGTCTAACATTTTACTATAACTTCATATGGTATTTAAGAGGTAATTATGAATTTTTTTTTACACAGTTCGGTTATAATGGTCATGGATTTGTGGGCAGATCTCAATTCGAAGAACCATGAACGTTAAAACGCATCCACATTCATGGTTTATCTTTGATTTGAAATGTTCTACAATACTTACGACTATCTGGGAGAATGTTGAGTAGTGGTGTATTTCATACCATTCCTTTATTGTCTTGAAGTTAGCATTGTAAAATTCTCTGTCATGGTGTGTTTGATGGTTTTCTGGGATGCAGTTGGCTCCCTTCTATACCAATTGATCAACCACTTGTGCAACCACCTTCCTCGTCTTTGTTTCCACAGGTAAGGCTCTGGAAAATTGTAATACACACCAATGGCCATTAAAATATATTTGAACCCTATGTTCTCCTATAACATTGCCTCAGCTCTGCAAGACATACTTGCCATAAGTCGTCCAAACCTCTAATTATAATGGGTCTACACGGGAATGTCTTGCTGGCGTGCTGGTTTGCTGGTTTATGGAGCTCTTGAAAGACTGAATCCACAATTATTCAGTAATACATATTTTTCAAAGCTCTGAAATTATTGAAATGGTTTCATTAAAATGATCTGTATTTCTGGTTATGGCTGGCGCTGTCAATAGCCATAATCTTTCAACTGTTTTGTTGACGTCGTCATAATAGATGTGCTGTGGTGATTGACTGTTAGTTTTATTATTCTAAGTTTCGATAATGCACTGCCAGGGACACCCTCTAGTGCCAGTTTAAGAATGTTTTAGTATAAAAAACTGTTGGTGCTTTTTGTTTCTCTTCCATTGACTTTTATATACATCACTCTTACATGGTACTTGACCATACTTTTTGATGAAATTTTTGGTTTCTAAGTATATCAGATTCAGGAAACTGGGTGTTCTTCCAGTTTCTCTGTCACCAATCTGCAGTGGTTAAATTCATAAGTTGAGTACCGAGAATATATCGTTTTTCCCTTCTTACTTTGTGTGTTCTCTCTATCCGACTATCACTGTGATATTTAATGAAATCACCAATAGCATCTTCTTCTTCATAGTGAATTTCCTTTGAGAGTTGTTTGATAGATTCTATAAAAGGTTTAAACCTTTTTCTCAATCAGTAGTCTCTTCCCAAATGGCCCAACCTCAGCCAATCGCCGTTTGTCTTGGACTGTTTTAGGCACTTCAACAACTTTACGTTTTGTCGACATGTTCTTGTATATAAAGGGTGATAAAAAATACTCCGTTCCAAGGCCTTACAGCCCATAATAGGTATGTCAGTCAATCAGGCAAAATCGCTGTGAGCGTTGAGGCAATCATACCACTGACTCACCAGACTGAAGACAACCATTAGTTGACACAACATGTCCTTCGGCGTGACGGGGTCCATAATTGCCTGCTGCACGTAATCATCCAACAGGAATTGCCGACACTTCAAGGCCTTTTTAAGGAACCGAAGGTGTGATAATCACATGGGGAGAGATGAGGTGCTCCAGTGTCTGTAACGGGTGAGGCAGGCCTCGAAGATCGACCAGTGTCTTGTGTCGAACTGTGTCCATTCCAATACATACGCTGCCCCATACACATTCTTCGTTCTCCAGTGGATGTCTATCGATGTTGGTCCTTCAGAAGCCAAGAAAAGCAGAATAGCACATTGGTCCTGCTTGGACCTATTTGGTAATAACGTCGCTATAATTCTGTTTTCTGCATTTACTGCATGCAAGTCAGAAAGATATATTAGTGCTTATATAACCGCAGCCCGAATCATGCTACGTTGAATGTACACTGCAGCTATGCCCTCAAACGGAAACTTTTTGATCGCCTCTTACAATAAGCAGACTTTGGAACAGTATACTACTTATATACACTTCTATTTTCCTTCTTTCATTTACGTCAGCTCTTCCATTAAATTTACTGATTAACCTCAAAATGGCCTGTGAATGACTAATTTCTTCCCTCATACTTTTGCTGAGTGTTTCAAGTCTATTAGTATGACGTCTGATACTATCGCCGAGCACCAGAATTTTTATGTCAATTTACAGACGAATTTTCTGCCACCTAACGCTCCCAAACCGATTGGTGGGGGACACCCGAGTGAGTTTGTCAATAGTGTGATGAATAATGACGCTGTTATGGCGTTGTTTCATTGTATACACGTATCATAGTTTTTTAAAAACCTTCTGAAATTTCGTCGGTATCAGCCATCATTTAACTGCCTTGTTTTATCGAAAACCAAAAACTTTTACTGTGAATTTTTACAGCACTCTTTGCATGAAGTTTTAAATTCGTCAGATGTCATGTCGGTTCCTACGTGTACCTGATCAACGTGTGTTAAATTTATACTTTCTTGTTTGAAGACTGTGATAAGGATTGTATGATCCATTATCAATTGCTTTGTGTTCCTTTAGTAAATCTGACTTAGGTAAAAGACGTCAGCCCCCTATTTCGACAAAGCAGAAGTATTTTCGTATTTGATACCGATTTTCCACATCCACTACATCAAATATGAACACAATATTCGGTATTATTCTTTTTTGTGGTGTGACATCGTCACTTTCAGTTAAGTTAAAAACTTGTGTGTAATACCGTGAACGCCTCGACATATTTTCAGACAGTAGTTGGTATTAGGGCTGGAATACTGTTACTGAAAATACATATATGAACGCAGATCTTTGCTCTGTTTCTCGATGGGCACAGAACCTAGGTCTGAAACTAAACCCCAAGAAATCCCAGGTCATACTTATATCTCATCCAAAGTTAATCAGTCGGTACTTTCGCGAAACAGTCCCTCAAATACTCCTCAATGGTACCCAACTACCATACCAAAAAACAGTAAAAGACCTTGGAATAATCTTGGATGAACACCTAAACTGGGAAGAACAAACAGTCACAGCTTGCCGGAAATCGCTCTCCTCCCTACATGCAATTCAAAAATTTAGAAAAATATTTCCAGCCCATGTTAAACAAAAATTAGTCCAAACACTAGTCTTGCCTAATCTTTACTACTGTGATGTAGTTCAACATGGCACAAATAATGAAAATTCGAGATGCCTCGAGCTAGTGATGAATGCTTGTGTTAGATACGTATGCAACATACGGTTGTATGATCATATCAGTCCTTCATACTCCCAGCTAGGTTGGATACGCCCACATAAGGCACGCGATCTCCACACGATGTGCTTACTTCATCGATTTCTTAGCCACTGGTGCCCCCAATACTTATCTTCTCACATTAAACACCTATCATCATTCCACAACCGCAATACCAGATCGGATACGTCTAGCATCTTGGCTGTACCTTTACATAACACAAAATCTTTCTCCGTGTCATTCTCCATCTCAGCCATACGACTATGGAACGCGCTCCCCTGTGATCTGCGTCTTATCCAAAACCACTCAACATTCAAGAGGGAACTTAAGACTTACATACTAGGGACGGTATAGCCACCATTGTTGTGCCCCCCCCCCCCCCCCCTCATCTTTTTCTTTCTCCTCTCCATCATAGCTTCGAATTTTACCATTCTATTTCTCTTCCTCTAACCTATCTACCTCTTCTATATCTCTTTCACCCCATTCCATCGTCTTATGTCTCTGCTTGATGAGAATAACTCACAAGCTGCAAGAATATAACGAGAAAATTCCCAACTAGCAATAGGACTGACACTCATATAAGAAAAATATGTTTACTTTCATATACATAGTCATTATTATTATTATTATTATCATTATTATTATTATTTTTATTATTCTTGATTGTTATAATTATTTTTTGATTGTTATAATTATCATTGTACTACTTTTATAATCTCTATTTTTTTTTCTTTAACATTAATACTGTATAACATGTTATATGTCCTAATTTTCTGTAGACACTGAAATTTGTTGAATCTGAGTATGCCTGGTTAGGTGTAAGAGAGGGCCTGAAGGCCCTAATCTTGCCAGGTAAAATAAATGCATAAATAAATAAAATAAATATACGTGTTCAAAGTGAACATCGACGAAGGGCGTTAGCGGAGACATGAAGACACAACCTATTGCCACAATACGTCTGACGCTTTCTGACGGTAGTGAACCATTTTACTTATTCTGTTTTTCTGCAGTATTCTCGGATCAATCAGATACGAAAGAGACTTTCTGAAGTTGGTGTTTTTCCCAGCAACTCATGGTGAAGACTGTATGATTACATTTACATACATGGGTTTTTATGCAGTGATGAAAAAGAATATGCGTCCTAAAACTTAATTTATTTCTTATGAATACTTACGTATCGTCAGGTATGTGTACCTACTCAAATAAGAACGCAGTTTTATGCCTACATCAGGTGTTATAAACTCATACTAAAAGGTAAATATTCAGTGTCGCCATGTAAAAGAGTTATTCATATGAAAGATACTGTTTAGGGTCGAAGTATAAAAGGTAACTGATGAATTGATAAAAGTAGTTGGTATTTATTCCTGATTTGCATAAAAGCTGACTGATTAGTTAGGTTAATAAAAAATGGTAAATCAAACTAGGCCAGTGGTGCACTTATTTAATAAACTTTAAGGATAACGTAAGTTGGTCTAAACCACCTGACACTCCTAGTTCAACAATAATGATCAAAATTTAACTAGCAGAGAATAAGCGTCTGTCAGTTAAACTGCTTCTTTTTGGCAGATGGAAAGCTGAAAGTCGCTGGCTAACAGCTTAAGCACATTATTATTTAGGTAACCCGTCTGTTTCTAGGATCAGCATCTAATGAAGATCAATCTTTACTTAATAAGAAAAATAAATAGACCTGTATATATTTTGGTAAAGGAAAACGGTATAGGAGGCAGCCTAAGAAATAAAGATTGGCTTGTGTGGGATAAATTACTAGCAGTAAAGGTGAAGATAAACTGTATTTCGACTGAACATTTATTAAATCCAGAATGTTAGGTATAAAAATGCTAAATATTTAAATAAGAACGTAATGGGTTGCTGACGCCCGATTTACTAAGAACCTGAGCATAAAGGTAACAAAATACCTTGCCTCATGGGCTCATAGACCATCATAACATATGAAACAGGGATAGTATCATGGACAGGTATTGCACACACACACTTCCACTTTCACACTAGCAATACACAGGAAAAGGAAAAGAAATTAGAACAATGAAGAAATACACCACAGTACCTGTGGTCGGCAAACACGACACGATCCGACCGGCCAAACGCATCTATGACGAACACAGAAAATTCATGCCGTAGAACTTAATGAAAAATCACGTTATGAAATGCAATATAGATCAGAAATAGTGACTCAATAATGAACAGAAATACGTATTCCTCCAACGGACCAGTGGCCGAAAAGGTTAGTGTGCAGAATAAACTGCGAAAATTCCACAACACCGAAAGAAATAAAAGAACCGATAAGAAATTGCAAACGTAAACGAACAATGCAATACAGAAATAACCATAAACTCAAATATAGAGTAGCGACATCGGGTGGTACAATCGCACAAAGCTTACACACAATGAAGAAGTCACAGAAACTTTAGAACGAATAGAAATAGCGCACACGTGAATCGAATCTAAATTAAAATCCTCTCGGTAAAAAAGGAACTGAAAAGCGAGGATCTGAAAGCTCGTTCGGTTTTCAAACATGTAGTGCAAGTTACACAAAGCAAGACCAAGGGACTGGATGAAAATCCTGAAAAAATCTTTTATTCCGGATGAATGTTCATTCATGTGAGAAACGTACTGCAAAGTTATTACAAAATAAAACGATGTCGCAGAGCGGAAGGCCCTCCAACCATATACAAGCACATGAAATCAATCAAACAAAGGCACTTCTACGAAACAGATATAAATTACAGAGTAAAGTAGACTAATGAATAATGGAAAAATTAAAAATGCAAGAAACGTAAGCACATGCACATTCACATTAAGGAAACTAGAATAATAGGCGAAACGAAGAATAGGTCATCCACCACGCTTCCACTTTCCTGAGTTGTGGCTGAACAAAGTAATTATTTACAGAAATTGAATAACTAAAAATGTCCTAGCCCTCACAGTAATGAATAAACTATCCATGATTATCCAGACTTAAGGCAGTAAGAGAAACGGATTACTAGTTCAGCTAGTCTGAAACTTACGCAATCTCAGTCACCATACAAAATCTACAGTAGACGATCTCTCCGGAGCAACCTAACTTACTAAGCTCCCAGAAACGAGTGTCTGAGCACGATAGCAAACTTGGGGTCTGAAAAGGTAACGGAAGTGGCCTGGGAAGACCCTTTCTGTACTGTGTCAACGTACGCACAACAGCGATTCGCTGGAGGGGACTAAAAGTCTTTGTCTCACTCTGAGACTATACTAAAGTTGTCTAAACTGTCACAGCAGCAGACGGGAAGTATACGCACAACCAAACACTTTGAAAACACAATAAGCAGACACATTCACTCAATCTGTCATTCATAGAGGGAAGAAATGGGAAAGAAACATAATGATACAACTTTAAGACATCATAAACAAGTGTGTGAACGGGAGAGGAAACTCAGATACTTAATGAATCTCTGTGTGCTCTTTTTTTATCCGGATTGGACGGAAACCGGTGGAAGTGATGTATACGTACAGACAAACAAATGATTACAATTTCAGACAAACTGGACGATTTATTCAAGAAAGAGCTTCAGAAATTGGGCAAGTCAGTAACGCACTGGTCCACGTCTGGCCCTTATGCAAGCAGTTCGTGGCCATCGGGGCTCAGTTCGAAGCCGGACTCATCACTGTAGACAATTCTGCTCCATTCAATGAGATTCCAGGCCGAAGACGTGTCTGGAGACGCCAGGTGCCCTTCATAGCAGGACACCTTTGGTTGTCATCGCGTCGCCCTTGCAGCACAGCGATACGTCGACAATATTCTACGCTGTGTCTTGTTGCCGTTCATGGTAAGCCATTCTGGGCTTACATTTCAGTAAGATAATGCCCACCCGCACACGGTGAGAGACCTTACTGGTTGTATTCGTGCTTGCCAAATTCCTGATCAGCAAGGTCGCCGGATCTCTCCCTAATTGAGAACGTTTGAGGCATTACGGTAGGCCTTCCAACGAGCTTGGAATTTTGACGATCTAACCCGCCAGTGCGAGACAATTTGGCACCATATCCCTAAGGAGGACACCCAACAAGTCTATCAATCATTGCCAAGCCAAATGACTACTAGCAAAGGGCCAGACGTAGACCAACACATTACTGACTTACTCAATTTGTGAAGCTCTTTCTCTTGAATAAAACATCCAATTTTTCGGAAATTGTAATCATTGGTTTCTCTGCACATGTACATCAAGTATATCGATTTCCATCCCATTTGGACAATCCCTTCATGGTGCGTCTTTTTTTTGTCTCAGAGACTATATAGAAGTATACCAGACGCAAAGTACACAAGACTGTAGAAAATGTGTGAAATTGTGAATGATAAGGGCACATTCAGCTTTTTACTCTTTATCCCAACATGATTTACTAATTGCACCTGAAAGACGAGGTGTTAATGATTTGGAAATTGAAGTTAACTTTAGCGAAATAGCACACACACCTTCGTCATAGAAAACACGGAAAGTCGACAGCTGAAACGAAATTGTAATTCTAAATGCATAGGAACGCTTGCCGGGCCATTTATTGCCGCTACGTTGTTTCGAAGCTGTGTAGATTCCAGATATTTCCTTTCCTGCGTAGCAAGGGCATGCGGCTCTTGCCCGTCACTCTGTGAGTGAATGCCATGTGATATCGAGTCAGTGAACTACTGAGGAAGAAGCGGCTATTGCACTCTCTGTTCAAAAGAGAACACACAAATAATGACAAGTAAAGATTAGTAGAGACTGGTGCTTCTGTGAAAAGATATATGCGTGAAGCATACAACCATTCTGGTGCGGCAGTTGAAGATAGCGAAACGAAAGCCGAAGTTTTAAATTTCACATTCAAGAAATGGTTCACACGGTAGAATCGTAGGAACATATAGTCGTCTGACCATGGAACAGACTCCAGTATGGGTGACATAGTAATAAGCATCCCTGACGTAGTGAAACAAATGAAAGAGTTGAAAACAAACAAGTCGCCAGGTCCGGATGGAATACCAGTTCGTATTTTTAAAGAGCGCTCTAAGTCATTGGCCCCTCACCTAACTTGCATTTATCTCGAATCTCTAACCAAGCACAAAGACCAAAGCAACTAGAATAAAGCACAGGTGTCTTCTGCGTATAACAAGGGCAAAAGAACGGACCCGCAAAATTACAGCCCAATGCTGCAAAATGCTTGAACATATTCTCAGTTAGAATACAATAAATTGTATTGAGACTGAGAAGCTTATGTCCACGAATTTAGAAAGCAGTGCTTACGCGGCACTCAGCTTGCCGTTTTCTCAGATGACATACAGCGAACTATAAATGAAAGGCAACAGGCAGAATCCATATTTCTGGATTTCCGAAAAGTGTTTGAAATGGTGTCCCATTGCAGCCTGTTAAAGAAGGTAGGAGCATACGGAATGGGTTCAAATAATTGTGAGTGGCTCAAAGACTTCGTAAGTTATGGAACCCAGTATGTTGTCATCAACGGCGAGTGTTCATTGCTGACAGGGGTATCGTCAACAGTGTCCCACGGAAGTGTGACAAGACTACTATTATCCTCCTTACACATAAATGATTTGGCTGACGGGGTGGTCCGAAATCTGCGGTTTTTTGCTGATGATGCTGTGGTGTAGGGTAAGGTATAAAATTGGGTGACTGTTGGAGGATACAAGATGACGTAGACAAAATTTCTAGTTGGTATGATGAATGGCAGCTAGCTCTAAATGTAGAAAAGTGTAAGTTAATATAGATGAGTATGAAAAACAAACAGATTGAGCAATAGTAGTGTCCTATTTGACACAGTCACGTGGTTTAATGCTATGTGAAATGGAATGAGTAAGTGAGGATTGTGGTAGGGCAGGCAAATGGTCGACTTTTGTTTGTTGGGAGAATTCTAGGAATGTGTAGCTCATCTGTAAAAGAGGCCGCATATATGACGCTAGTGTGACCTATCCTTGAGTACTGCTCGAGTGTCTGGGATCCATACTAGGTCGGATTAAAGGAAAACATCGAACCAATTCAGAGATGGGCTGCTAGATATATCACTGGTAGATTCAGGCAAAACAAAAGTGTTACAAGGATGCTTTGGGAACTCAAATGCGAATTCGTGCACAGAAATCGACGTTCTCTACGAGGAACACTACAGAGAAAATTTGGAGAACCGGCATTTGAAGCTAACCGCAGAACGATTCTTCTAACTCCAACATATATTAAAGGTAAGGACCAGGAAGATAAGGTACGAGAAATAAGGGCTCATACAGAGGCATATAGACAGTCGTTTTTTCCTCGTCCTATTTTCGAATGGAACAGAAAAGGAAATGACTAGTAGTAGTATGGGGTACCGTCCGCCACGCGTCACGTATGGTGGACTGCGGAGCATCGATGTAGATGCAGATTAGAAGTAGTTATCAGTTTCAGGTTTCTTTATTTGCTCATTCAGTTCCATCAGTTTTGAATCACTGTATCCTTTTGCTACCACATCAGAAGCTTTGTGACCAAGAAAGTATAGTTAATCATTTATTATATGACTAACTGTCTTGTGTTGAGTTCTACCAAATTTTGAAACACAATACACGTACGAAAAATCCTACTTCTAGAAAGTACGACTTCACGTTCCTCATAAATGAGTTTTCCTGTGGAGTTAGGCCATCTATGAATAGCGTTAGACGTTCATGAGGTTACTAGCTGTAGGGGGAAAGTGGAGCAGAAATAGTATGTCTGAACACTTCTGAATGTATTTCTGTGTTACACTTTTGGTGACTGAGGAACATGTTTGCTTCCCTAAGTGGGTTCCTATGAATATCTGGCAGATTTAGACGCCTTATTACCTTTAAGGGGAAAGTAGGTCAGAGAGAGGTGTCTAAGTGCATTTTAGATCTGGAATGTTCTACGGGTTTCAGTCAACAGGGGCAGAATATGTGTTAGCTATGAATAGAAGGCAGACTTGGACACATAGGAGATCAGAATGTTGTACTTGTATATGTGCGTGATCCATCATACGCTCTGGCGAAAGTAGCGCAGCATTGAGAAGTTCGGTTAGTCACCCTGTTTAAAGGCCACACCGCACCAGTGACGTCGTACATCAGCCATCACGTTACATCAGATGCTGCTCGGCACCGTGTGGGGATAAGCAGCAACGTAAAGTCGGTCAGTCATCATGTGAATCAACGCGTGCGGCCCAGCAGAGCGGTATTGGACCCGGTCCGGTGAGTCGACACGGATGGGCTGCAGCACAGCCGCCTTGGACTGGGGCAATGGATGTCCAGCCCAGGGTGGCACTCACAAACTTTGCGCCATGTGCAGAAGAAACTTCCCGCATTTTTCTTTAAATAACGATACACCACAAGAGGGCCACCAGCTTTTAAACATTAAATATGAGCGTAGCACAAGTGTATCTAAACTTAGCACAAGTCACCTCTAGGGATTCTAAACCTATACTGGCAGTCATGCAACCTGTGAATTCAGATGTATAAGGAGAAATGGTTTAAACGTGTAGGCTGCTCTGTTTTTAAGCTTAGGGCAAGTGGACTCTTAGCACCAGTGAACTGTCAACCACATAGGTTATGATCTTTGGCTAACTCCACTATCTTGAATTCTATGCTTAGTACAATTGACTGCCAACCTGTGAACGTATCTGCAAGTCCACTATCCTGTGTTCTGATATCGCAGATGCTGTGCTCGTATCTCTAGACCAGTCTTCTGGCAACTATGCTGCCTGTACTCCTATCTCCAGTTCCACCATTTTGGATTGTGACTCACAGAGCTCTGTTCATATTTTCAGGTCAGCTGTTTTGAAATTTTCACCAATAGGATGATTGTCCAATTTTGAACTTCCCACCAACTTACACTTAGGACAACTGGGCTCTGAGCTTTGATGTTGTAGGATTGGGAGAAAACTATGTAGCACAGTTGGGGTATTTGATTCCTCGCTATTTTATACATGTGCAAATAACCCTATGAAGTCATAGGATTGAGGGAGGGATTGGGAGTAGAAATCTGGCAACGTTTCGCAGTGACATGACTGGAAATCTGGAACAATGCAAACTGTGCTCAGACTCGTACAACTATACGGCTCCGACTGATGGTCACAAGAGTACATTAGCATTGAAACTTCCTGGCAGATTAAAACTGTGTGCCGGACCGAGACTCGAACTCGGGACCTTTGCCTTTCGGCCGGCCGAAGTGGCCGTGCGGTTCTAGGCGCTGCAGTCTGGAACCGCGAGACCACTACGGTCGCAGGTTCGAATCCTGCCTCGGGCATGGATGTGTGTGATGTCCTTAGGTTAGTTAGGTTTAACTAGTTCTACGTTCTAGGGGACTAATGACCTCAGAAGTTGAGTCCCATAGTGCTCAGAGCCATTTGAACCTTTCGCGGGCAAGTGCTCTACCACTGAGCTACCCAAGCACGACTCACGCCCCGTCCTCACAGCTTTACTTCTGTCAGTACCTCGCCTCCTACCTTCCAAACTTTACAGAAGGTATCCTGCGACCCTTGCAGAACTAGCACCCCTGAAAGAAAGGATATTGCGGAGACATGGCTTAGCCACAGCGTGGGGGATGTTTCCAGAATTAAATATTCACTCTGCAGCGGAGTGTGCGCTGATTTTGAAACTTCCTGGCAGATTAAAACTTTGTGCCGGATCGAGACTCGAACTCGGGACCTTTGCCTTTCGCGGGCAACCACTACCTCGTCTCCTACCTTCCAAACTTCACAGAAGTTCTCCTGCGAAACTTGCAGGACTAGCTCTACTACAAGAAAGGGTATTGCGGAGACATGGCTTAGCCACAGCCTGTCTCGAACCTCGGTCCGGCACACAGTTTTAATCTGCCAGAAAGTTTCAAAATCAGCGCACACTCCGGTGCAGAGTGAAAGTTTCATTCTGGAAACATCCCCGAGGCTGTGGCTAAGCCATATCTCCGCAATATCCTCACTTCCAGTAGTGCTAGTCCGGCAAGTTTCGCAGGAGAACGTCTGTGGAGTTTGGGAGGTAGGAGACGAGGTACTGGCGGAAGTAAAGCTGTGAGGACGGGGCGTCAGTCGTGCTTGGGTAGCTCAGTGGTAGAGCACTTGCCCGCGGAATGCAGAGGTCCCGAGTTCGAGTCTCGGTCCGGCACACAGTTTTAATCTGCCAGGAATTTTCAGAATCAGCGCACACTGTTCTGCATTAGCATTGATCATGGACTGTGCTGTCACCAGATCTGGTAGGGTATATACGTGGCCTGAACAGGTTCAGAGTTGTGTGAGTGCTGTGAAGGACATGGAGATGCTACGTAGTCGTATGAAACAACGTCATCAGCACCTGACAGAATTTAAAAATGTCCTCATTGTGGGTGTCTATCTCCCCAGCTGGTCGGATTGGGCAATTGGGCAATATACAGACTTCTGAGGCATTCATACATGACAATGGACTGTGGGGGAACGTTATGGGATGTATACTCTTTCTCACGGTTTGGGTCGACAACGTCAGACAATCAAAAGGCGATATCGCCGTATTGTGAACCGAGAACATCGTAACTCCTACCACACGCACCTGTCATCCATGAAGATGTAGTGGGCCGCTTGCAACGTTCTGTATCACCCCATACCGTCGGTCAGAGGCTAGCAGCAGCCGGACAAGGGAACTACCGTCTCATGTGTAGGACGCCATTAATACCGATACACAGATGGCTGTTGTTGGAGTGGTGTTTTCACCAGGAAGCATGGACTGCTAATGAGTGGAGCGGAATTGTGTGTTCAGTGACGAATCACGGTTCTGCAGTACCCCAGATGACGATAGTCGGCGAGTGTGCGGCGATTGGGGGAAGGTCCCATTCTTCCCATGTTTTGGAGCGGTACAACCATGTTACTCCTGGAGTCATGGTGCGGGGAGCCGTCAGATAATGCTTCAGGTTACGGTTGGCAGTAACTGAAGAAATCCTGGCGGCGCAACAGTGGGTCACGGACATCCCACATTCTCGCGTGATATTTCTTGTGTGATAGTAACGTGGTACAATTTTCCGACAGAACGAAGCTCATCAAGTTTCATATGTCTCTATGAACTGACCTGTGGCGAGCAACATCCCCAGAATTATCTCCAATACAACAAGTGTGGAACCAAGTCGGACGTCAGCTCTGTCCCAGTACCAGTATCCAGTATAGCAAGGATCATTTACGGAAGTTGTGGGCCAGCGTGTCTCAGGAAGGGATACAATGGTTTTATGATAACGTTCCGAACGGAATCATTACATACATCCAGGCCAGAAGGTGTGCAGTGTCATGCTGATAAAAGGGCTTGTACTGCCATGATCTTTGTAAATTTGACTCGCTTTCGTAATCACTGCTGTAACGTCGCATATCCTCGTCTCAAGTTTATTTCGTTTCCTCTTCTCGTTTTGTGTGCTTCACTTCCTTGACCGACAGTTTATTTCTGTGTCAAAGATGAAATTTACTTTTCACGATAGACAGTTATAGTGTAATGATGTCACTGCAGCCCGAAAATTGGTTAACTAAATAAATTTGTTCTGTACAACAGCCCAAATATTACGCTTTCTGTTCAAAAATAAGAAGTTGCTCTACCAAGTAGCGACGGAAGCATCGATTAATAGGAGGTAGAAGAGCTTACGGAAAAGATGCTGTATTCGACGCCACTGGGAACCAAGTGCAGTGCGTACGAGCCGTCGCGGAGCATCCCGTCGAGGTCGGAGAAAGGCATGACGCTCTGGGAGTCGGCCAGGAAGGAGACGAGCAGCCCGCAGGAGGCGCTCACCATGAGGAGCCCCAGCAGCTGCGCAGACACCGCCAGCAGCCGCCGCGCGCAGCCACGAGATCGCTGCGGCTGGCCTGCAGGCAAACGGTTTCATGTCTCCTGGTAGTCATGTTATGTTATGCTGCCCGGGGACCTAGAAAAGACGGAGAGGCTCCGTCCCTGCGCAGCCGCAGTGGTCCGCTACCCTATGACGAATACCGCAGTCCACTTCACCCCTCCGCTGAAACACACCGAATCCAGGGTTATTGTGTGGTTTGGCCCCTGGTGGACCCCCCAGGGAACGTCTCACACAGGACGAGTGTAACCCCTATGTTTGCGTGGTAGAGTAATGGTGGTGTACGCGTACGTGGAGAGCTTATTTGCGCAGCAAACGCCGACATAGTGTAGCTGAGGCAGAATAAGGGAAACCAGCCCGTATTTGCCGAGGCAGATGGAAAACCGCCTAAAACCCACTCACAGACTGGCCGGCTCACCGGACCTCGACACAAATCCGCCGGGCGGATTCGTGCTGGGGTCCGGTGCTCCTTCCCGCCCAAAAAGCCGTGCGTTAGACCGCACGGCCAACCGGGCGGCCGTCTGGTGACCATACATCAGTTCGAGTTCTGCTTTAACAATTTCTCAGCCTGTAAATGTTGAACTTGCCCATATCACACGTATTCTCTGACACATTACCTCATCAAAATAGCAGACATGAACCACCCAACAGTAACCCATACGCCTAATATGTGTGTCTAAGCAAGAAATGTAGAGGAGAAATCAATAACAGGCTAAGTGCAAAAAGACTGATTCCGAATTATTAATTCTTTTTTGTTTTGACAAAAAATATTTTAATGTAAAATCCTCAACAATAATTTTTATTTATTGACTACAGTATGGGTCACACAGCCCGGCCGTTGAGCCGCGCGATCTAGCGCTCTGCTGTTCGGGAGGAAAGACGTGCCGGTCCCCGGCACGAATGCGCCCGGCGGATTAGTGTCGAGGTCCGGTGTGCCAGCCTGTCTGGGGATGGTTTTTAAGACGGTTTTCTATCTGCCTCGGCGAATGCGAGCTGGTTCCCCTTATTCCACCTCAGTTACATTACGTCGGCGATTGCTGCGCAAACACTTTCTCCACGTACGCGTACACCATAATTTCTCTACCACGCAAATATTGGGGTTATACTCGTCAGGTGTAAGACGATCCCGTGGGAGGGGCAGGGGGCGTTGGGGGTGGGGGGGGGGGGGGGTCCTCTGGAGGCCGAACCGCACAATAACCCTGGGTCCGATGTGGGGCGGCGGTGGGGTGAGTGGACAGCTGTAACCTGTTGTGCGGTTGTGCACCACTGCGGGGACGAAGCCTCTCCGTCGTTTCGAGGTCCCCAGTTTCATACAATAGAATACATTAAAATAGGTCACACATCTACTGCAGTTGTTTGTAAAAGATCTCTTCGTTTTACCCAGGAAATGAATATTTTATTCAGAAATCTTAGAACGTGCTAATGCTACACAGGTATTGGCAAAACGAGGTAAGTGGCAATGAAAGAAATGTCAAGCATTTGTAAGTTTTGTTAATACAAAAACATTTTACAGATACATTTTACAGACACGCTATCCTGTGATTAAATTACTTTAAATCCTTTTTTTAATTTTATAGAGCACAAAGCAATTTTAATGGATCAACTGTTCGAAAAATTTTCTATTAGCTACTTTCTAATACGGTAGCATCTGTTGCAGGTCCTTTTCCTTTTCAGCTGAGAAGCTGTTTTCACGTTGTTGTGACGATAAAAGAAATCTCTTTATTATCTAAGTGGTAATCGCTTTCTTGAAAATCGTGTAGATGCTCCAGTCTTCAAGTTCGTTAAACGTTGTCTCATCTTGACGACACCAGGTGCAACTTTTTTAAATTGGATCCATCTACATTTGAAAACATTTATTTTCTTTATGTTAATATGTGTATCGGCAGCTTATTTTAAAATAAAAAAAGTCCTCGGACTGGAGCGTAGTAACTAAGAATAAATTTTACAGGGTCCGTAGGTGCTCGACGCTCTGACATTCTTCCAGCCTCTTATGTTTTTCAATCTGGGAAAATCATTGTCACACGCTTAAAACAATTACAAAGATTCGTGGCACTTAGCCCACTTTTAGCCTCACCAGTTGACCGCCACGTATCCCTCATGCTATCCATCGGACCTTTGGTTTTGAACATATACTTCGTTCGGTTGGCACCAAGTAGGCAAACACACCAAAGAGGAGGAAACACGAAATGGAGTTGTAATATTTACATTGTTAAAAGCAGTGTCCGAAGAATAGTCATATCGAGTGGCAAAACAACAATAGTACACCACAAAAAAGAAGGAGAACCATGCTGAACAGAGTGGAGAAGGTCAGAACTCAAAGTTGTACTTATATGTCCGTAATAAAGTGGTAGTGCGACCTCCAGACCAGATGAGAGAAAAAAGTAATTACTTTTTTACCAAGTTTGTTTCTCTGGTCATCCTCCGCAGCAAGCATATAAATACTTGTTTTGTAAATAAAACTGCCTTTCCCTTCTGCTAGTTACTTTATTTATTTATTTATCCCGTTCGCGTTTCGCCTTCTCCTGTTCTAAGGCATCATCAGTGGGATCTGTAACGATACAAATTTGTTAGTTTTAGATTATCAAACAGTTTACTTCGCAATTTTTTTTGCACTAAACGTAATTACTTACGATTTGTTGATCTACGTTTCCTCATATCTGGTCTGGAGGTCGCACTACGAAGTTTATCACTGCCATATAATCACATATTTGTGTTCTGGCCTTCCTAACATTGTTCACCATGTTTCTCACTCTTTTTTGTGGTGTACTATTGTTCTTTTGTCACTCGATACAACTATTTCGCCGTCCACAGTTTTTTAGTTTTTTACAACGTAAATATTGCGACTTCATTACGTGTTTCATCTTCTTCGGCATGTTTACCTATTTAGTGCCAAACTAACGAAGTGTATGTCCGAGATTAACTTCTATTTATGATGTTTATACCGTGTGTGTGTGCATGAGTGAGAGACAGAGAGGGATAGAGCCAACGAGTCTGTTTTTTTTTTTTTTTTTTTTTTTTTTTTTTTTTTTTTTTTTTTTTTTTTGTATGTGTACTAGCTGTTAATGAGTGGTTGAAAACTTGACTTTTCGTTTCAATATTCTGTGGAGGGGTTCATGGATGGGTGAGTGTAAAGATGTTGGGTTCCATTATTATATTGGATAGTATTATTATGTTAATCCTTTTTGCGAACGTTATTCTATTATTTTATCTAATAGTGTAAATAATGAATTGCTTTGCATGTGTACTTGGTCATTCAACAGGATTTTCCCTTCTGCTTTGGTTTTATGTATGTGGTAATTTTCCTGCATGGTTGGGAGGTGTTTTTTATTGTTGATTCTAATTATTCTCAGGTCATCTTCCCCAGTGGTTGGATTGCGGTCATTTTCTCTTAGGTGTTCTGCAAGTGTGGAGTGGTTTGTCTCATATTTCCAAGCTCTCATGTGTTCTTTGTATCTGACATCAAATGTTCTGCTTGTTTGTCCAATGTATGTGCCTTCACAAGTGTAACAATGTAGTTGATATATCCCTGCTTTCTGGTATATATCTCCGGTTTTAGTCAGTTTTGGGGTGTATTTTTGTATAGAATTGTCTGTTGTGCATACCTTGTCTACTCCCTGTCTTTTGAAAATTTTGGTGATTTTATGGGTGAGTTTGTGTTTGTACGTCATTGTGTACCATATTGTGTTTTCTTTCATCTTTTTCTGATTATCCTGTACAGTCGTTATGGAACTGCGTGTTTGTGTTAGGTTCTTTCGTGTTGTTGTCTGTGGTTTGGATCTTTCTGCTTTTATTATACTTTTAATTTTGTTGTTTAGCTTTGTGACTGTGTGTTATTATTGTAACGATTATTTTGTGCTCTCTGTATTATTATGTCCAGTTCTTTTTGGTACCTTTCTTTGGTGAGTGGTACTGTGTTGAGTATATGGAGCATGTGTTGAAGTTCAAAAATGGTTCAAATGGCTCTGAGCACTATGGGACTTAACTACTGAGGTCATCAGTCCCCTAGAACTTAGAACTACTTAAACCTAACTAACCTAAGGACATCACACACATCCATGCCCGAGGCAGGATTCGAACCTGCGACCGTAGCGGTCAGGCGGTTCCAAACCGACGCGCTTAGAACCGCACGGCCACACCGGCCGGCTGTGTTGAAATGCTGCTTGCTTTAGTACATGTGGGTGGTTGAAGGATTGGGGAATGATAATGTCCGTTGCTGTGGGTTTACAGTAAATTTCAAACATATGTTTATTGTTTTGTTTTTTGATTGTGATATCTAGACAGTTGATTTGGTTGTTCTGTTCTGTTTCAATTGTGAACTTCATATTTTTATGTATTTTGTTGGTGACAGTATGTAGTTTTTCAATTTTTGTTTGTGGTTCTATTAAGCAAAGGATGTCAATGGCTGGTTCAAATGGCTCTGAGCACTATGGGACTTAACATCTGTGGTCATCAGTCCCCTAGAACTTAGAACTACTTAAACCTAACTAACCTAAGGACATCACACACATCCATGCCCGAGGCAGGATTCGAACCTGCGACCGTAGCAGTCGCGCCGTTCCGGACTGAGCGCCTTAACCGCGAGACCACCGCGGCCGGCGCAAAGGATGTCATCCATATACCTGAACCAATATATGTTGTATTATTTTGTTACTATTTTTGTGAAAATGATCTCTTCAATGTGGTTTACAAATATATTTGCTAAGGCTCCTGAAACTGGGGACCCCATTGGTAATCCATCTTCTTCTAAAAAAAATTCATTCTTGAATTGGAAGTAATTTTGTTCTGTTAAGAGCATTATTAGTGTGCGTATTTGGTTGATCTGTTCATCAGGGAATTGGCTATAAGTTTTCAGGTTCTTATCTATAATTTCTATTGTTTCTTGTACTGGTATGTTGGAATACATGCTTTCTATATCAAATGAGAGGAGTGTTGAAGTGTCCGGGATTTTTATATCTTTTATTTGATGTATTAGCTGTGTAGTGTTTTTAATGGTTCTGTCTTCTTGTACTTTGCGATTTTCAGACAATAATTTTGACATGTATCCTGCAAGCTTGTAAGTGGGGGGTTTTCTGAAATCCAGTACTGGCTTCACAGGAAGATTCGGTTTGTGAATTTTTAGTTGGCTTCGGAGGACTGGTGAAGTGGGATTGATCTGTGTCAACTTTCTTTTCTCTGTGTTACCCAGTATGATGTCAAGATTTTTCAGAGTGTTTTTTACTTTTGTCTGGAATCTGTTTGTTGGGTCTAATTTTAATTTTGTAATGTTATTTTGTGAGATGAGTTCTCATGTTTTTTCAATGTATTGTTCTTTGTCTATCAGTGCTACTGTGTCTCCCTTTTCTGCTTTTGAAATGATAACATTTTCATTTTGAAGTTTTCTCCTAAGTTTTCTGAGAGTTGCAGATTCTGTGCTTTTATTGTTTTTATGTTGTTGTGTTTTTGTACTGGTTATATATTCTGGATTTCTTTTTTTACTAGTTCTCTAGTTAATTCATTGTTGACATTGCCATTTTCATTATTGGCACTTGTATCGCTGTTGTTTGTGTAATGAAGATTTTCTCTGAGGTAAGTGACTTATGATATGTATAGGTTATTGTTAGAATTTCTTCTAATTCAGGGCCATTCTTTTGTATTAATTATTGGAAGTCAGGTTATTATTTTTTGAGCTGTCAAACTGCGTTGCGCTAGATTATTGTGGGTTAGTGTTGAATCGATAAGAAGAAGTAAAGAGAAAGTGGGCACAGTACGGTCGGTTTCACTCAGCAGTTTCAGAATTAAATAACGTAGATGTTTCACCTTCTAAGTGATTTATGTCTAAGTAAAAATTTATTTAAATAAAGAAGTTTCAGGGATTAAGTTCATATGACTGGAGGGGCGATGCGACTGCACTTCCTCAGCCAGTCTACCCCTCATTAAAAGTTTGTGTTAGGTACTGTCGTACGAGACGTAGAAAATGGAGTGATGCCCAGTCGTGTATACAGGGTGATTTAGTGACGATGCTAAAACCGTTAAGGTATGACTGGGAAGATAACCGTATCTATATGAGGTAATGGGTCCTGTTCACGCATTGATACTAAAGCGAACCTGATGCCTTGGTTCCATGATCACGCAAGGATTTGCATTTACTTACATGTTATTATTGTGTGAATTTATTATCCCACTGTGTGTGAATCCTATATCAACCGTAAATACAATGCAAGTGGACCTTTAGTAGTGTGTCTTAGACTCAGTTGTCACTTGTAATCTGGTAAGGTGACTGAGAAGCCTGACCTTAGGAACGACCCTGGGTCTGCAGATTGGTTCAAATGGCTCTGAGCACTATGGGACTTAACTTCTGAGGTCATCAGTCCCCTAGAACTTAGAACTACTTAAGCCTAACTAACCTAAGAACATCACACACATCCATGCCCGAGGCAGGATTGGAACCTGCGAGCGTAGCGGTCACGCGGTTCCAGACTGTGGTGCCTAGAACCGCTCGTCCATCCCGGCCGGCGTCTGCAGATTGTTGGAGCACCCTGATGAAAACATTTTTTAGATGGAATACTGCGTCGAGGTTATCATCGTACATAAAATATTCCTGTCGATTAACGTCATTGGCCAAACCACTGGAAAATATCGTATTTGTTATCTCCCGCTTGGAATAAAGAGACAACATTCCACTGTTTACGATGTTCGCAATCCATTGAATTACTAATCTTGTTCTGATGCCATCACATCCTCAGAACTACATGTCCGGGATGACTAATACAAAACACAATTTTAAGTGCCACGTCTGACAATAGCGTCAACCCAAACTCGCAGGACTAAATACAGAGACAAAATACTTCAATAAGAAATAAGCTACGAAAGTTAACAAGAAGAGAGCCTACACTACTGAGTCCTGACCGATCTCGACATAAGTAAAATGGCCGATATCTCGATATAAGTATGTCTGCGGATAAATATTTACAGGTCCATTTTGGAGTGTTTACCAGTATTATCTCTTGTAGGAATGTGGGACACTTTTAAAAGAATACTCTGTATAGGGAAGCTGTCACATCAGAAAATTGTTATAAAATGCAGGAAGAACTGTAGGGAAATGGAACTTAGTGGGACTGGCAGTTGACCTTCAACATAAACATAATGCGGATTAACAGAGGGAAACACTCTCTGCTGTTCCATTACGATAGCCATCCATTGTCCGGAAACAGTCACAATTGTAAAATACGTCGCAATTTAAAACAGAATGACACCGTAAAAACAAATGTAAGGATGACGTATGCCAGACTGAAACTGAGACTAAATCATGAGGCAACACGATCCACCCACGAAAGAGATAGCTTACAAAACCTACGTTGTAACATTTTGAGTATTATTCTCAACGCGCGACTCTTTTGAGGTAATATTACTAAGGGATATAGGGAATAACGAAACAAAAGAAGCAAGTTATGTCATTGAATCGTTTAGTTACCGGTATAGCGTCGCGGAAATGTTCATCCAACTCCAGCATCATAGAGAATTATGGTGTTTATATCGGGAGAACGCACATTCCAAGAAGGGTCAAGCAACATACTACTTCCTCTGGCATCGTAAAGGGATCATGAGGGGGAAATCAGAATAGTTTGAGTCGTTCGAAGGCTTTTACACAATCGTTCTTCACGAGCATGACTCGCGGGTGGAATAGGAAAGAGAGCAATGATAATGGCAGTGGAAGTATTCGCCACCACACATCTTATGGTGACTTGTGGTGTGCTTATGCTGATGTCGATGTAGACTGTAGATCGCAGGGTTATAGACTAATGCTCCATTTAAGTCGAGATCTTTATTAACGAGAATTAGCTGAGTTGAAAGACCAAGAGGACGAAATCGACCCCCGCAGATTTAAAGGCTGCACGAGTGGCCAAACGAGGGTTGGAACCCCACTGCCCTCCTCCAACTGCTCCATCGCCTTCCAGCCACGTACGAGGACAATGTGTTAACTTTTGGGCCGCGCGGGATTAGCCGAGCGGTCTAGGGCGCTGCAGTCATGGACTGTGCGGCTGGTCCCGGCGGAGGTTCGAGTCCTCCCTCGGGCATGGGTTTGTCCGTGTGTGTGTGTGTTTGCCTTTAGGATAATTTAGGTTAAGTAGTGTGTAAGCTTAGGGACTGATGACCTTAGCAGTTAAGTCCCATAAGGTTTCACACGCATTTGAACATTTTATTTGTTAACTTTTGGGCCTTGTTGCTTGGACCACTCTTATGAAGCAGTACACTTGCTATGGCTTGAACAACGCATTTAGTTGGTTGCCGCTGGGTGCAGGGTGATTTTGTGACTTCTGACTATGAAATGACTGTTTCAATACATCTCATGTACTAAGCAACAGTGCAAAAGCTCTTTTATAACGTAATTGGGACAACAATTGGGTTTAACTCAACTAGAACACCGTGGTTGAATGACTGCTGAGACGTGACACATGCCGAGACTATGGACTGAAAACTACTGAAAGTTTCCTTAGCCTTGAAGTTAGGTGTGGTGCTGCGCTTCCAAGGACACCATTTCGGTAGTAGGCGTAGTGTGTTTTTCGTAATGTGGAAGTCTATTGGAAGTAAACACATACTGCAGGGCGTGCAGTCTACAGAAGATAGACACAAATTTCCTTCGGACACACATGCCCGTCCAAAGGAACAGGTACCGCAGCGGCCAAAGCCGTTATAAAATACATGAAATGTATTTACGATTAAGATTATGGACAACCATCATAGGTATAATGGAAAGATGACAATGAAAATTTGTGTAGGAGCAGGACTCGAACCTGTGTATCCCAGTTATCGCGATTGGTCACCTTACCATTCGGCACCCTGAGCACGACTCACAGCTCGACCCAAACTTGTATATGTCGTCAACCACATGTCTACAACGTGCAGCCGTACGTTCATTACGTATATTCCCTTGCAAGGGAGACCAGGCAAGCGACTGTCAGTTAAAATGTCTCCCCTGTACAGTTATATACATAATGAATGTACGAGTGCAAGTTGTGGACACATGGTTGACGATATATGCAAATTTGGGTGTGCTCGTGAGTCGTGCTCAGATAGCCTAATGGTAAGACGACCGCTCGTTACAAGCAGGATATATGGGTTCGAATGCCACTCTGGCTCAAATTTTCACTGTCTGCATTCCGTTACAGAGTTGACGGTTGTATATATTTGCAACTGGAATAGCGAATACATTTCATGTAATGAGTGAAAGATGTGTGACGTTATATGAAGTTAGGGAGCTAATTGGCGTCCTACAATTGGTACAAGGTAAGATGAATTTGTTATACGGCTGTACACTAGCGGGCACTAGGGCTGAGAGCGCGCCACTGCAGTGCCAGCTTCCGGCTAGCTGACTGGTGGTACGAGCGAGTCCAGATGCAGAGACAATGAGCGCATCGCTGGAAATCCCAGAGCTAGGAATTTGGATGTCTGATGCTCGCATTACCTTTGTGTAAAATATGCTCCATCAAATGGCGGAGTGTCAGACACTCTTAAAGATGGCCAAATTACAGCTCTTTGAGATTCTACAATAACTCACAATACAATAATAATGCAAAACTGAATACATTGTCGATCTCAGATAAATGAGGCATATCCAATGACACAACAGTATTTCAATACCTTTAGTACTACAGAAATTAATATTCCACGTCGAATAAACATTTACCAGAATGAACCTCTAAATTAACAATTTTTAAACGCTTCATGTCCCTGCAACAATAGGTAGCTGAGATGATAGCATTGCAGTATCGCTATCATCCCTGAGAGCTACGTATCTTTATGCATTTTATTGGTTGATTTACTACGTCTCTTACATCTTTTTCACCACGCAAATGTTTGTCAGAACTATTCTCCACACTACTCTGCGAGTACAATCGCGAAAGTAAGTAGATGACCGTGCAGTATGTTCATTCATTGTTAATTCTTGAACATATACACCAACGTATACCACACAGCGACCTATATATCTCTAGCATTCGATCATAGTGCGTAACTTGCGATCTTTCTCTCTGCGGATGACAGTCACACGGCATTCTCGCATTCTTAGGATAATGTTAGAGACCGAAAAATCTCCTCGCATTGTCTTTGACTGACGCTCCCTGGAGCTGACCAGATGTAGACCGCTGCATTCCACATTTCGTGTAGGAACAGAGCACAAGGTTTCTCCATATGCGCGAATGTTGAGGAGGTTAGCACCCTTTATCGGTGTACAGTAGATATGAATCTGTTGTGATGATATAACAGACGGTTAAGAACAAGAAACGGGTGGTTTTTATGCATGATGGAGCTCCAGGCGGACGGAGTTTGCTGCACTTTACGTAAATGAACTACGCTAGCAATTCTAAAGTATTGTTCTAGTGTGATGGGTCATTACCAAGAAGGTATTGGTAAGAGAGAACATAAGCACATGCATTCCTAAGGCTACATGCACTCCTAAGGCTACAATGTTGTGCATTTAAAACACGCTATAATGATAGATCGTTGCGGTTTTCGACCTATTAGTCGTATGGAATGCAACGCTGTTACTATCCCAATGTAAGAAATATATTTCCAGCGAATGACATACATTCTCCTTGCAAGTTTCTCTACGATAAACTATGGCGATAAACTGTATAATGAAAAACTACGCCGGGCGGGGTGGCCGAGCGCTTCTAGGCGCTACAGTCTGGAACCGCGTGACAGCTACGGTCGCAGGTTCGAATCCCGCCTCGTGCATGGATGTGTGTGATGTCCTTAGGTTAGTTACGTTTAAGTAGTTCTAAGTTCTAGGGGACTGATGATCTCAGAAGTTAAGTCCCATAGTGCTCAGAGCCATTTGAACCATTTTTTTTATGAAAAACTACTTCCCTAAAACATCTATTCCTTGTAATACACGTATAATACAGCTTTCCAGAAGCTATTGGTCATTGTTGAAATTACGATAAAGTTGCTAAAATTAATCTCACTATCAACTATGATGCCTATTATCGCTGATGATTACCACACAATGTGATTTACACTGTGGGATGTGTAGTTTCCTGGGGGGAGTCAATGGACCAAACGTGTTAATGTCAGTTTAGAATCTGACACAGCCGTCGAAGGCGTGGCGGAAAAAAAAGTATGGCAGTGTACAAAGCGTATTAAAGCAGAAAAAACGGTGTATCAAACAACGAAAAAGGGTCCCTCTCCGGCGACTGATAACGTGTGAGAGAAGGTTCTCATACAGTACAGGCAATGAAACTTTACTCCGGTCTGTGCAAGCGACGTCGATCGCTGACCACCTGCTCCAATGGATAAATTCCTGTATATTTAATACGATCGCCGCATATGCTCGATGCCGGCATGTAGACAGTATTCGTTTTCGATTTATCGGAAGAGAGAGATGTGGTAAAAATCTATCTGATAAAATTAACGGAGGTTTTATAGTTCGTAAGTTTTCTCTGCTGGAAGGTATACAATAAATATGATAGAATGATTGTTTGATTGACGTGAATGGATACTGAGGGACGCAGATGTGCTTTGATGTTGAGGCTTCCTAATTTTCCCAGCAAGAAACACCACCATAACTGTTCGCACTGTCGCCGTGTGGCAGGAGCAGGCTTCATTTCACGCTGACCTCACACATCGTACATGGGTGGCTGAGCTACGACAACATGTTCCCACTTCCACTGAGTGGTCAAAACACTCTCCAATAGCTTTAACTCAGCTCACTCTGTTTCTCCACAGGTTTCAGAATGTTTTGGATATTGCTCTCTCTGACTTCTGGGAAAAATAAAATTGTTAAAATTGATCTCGCTATCAGCTGCGGTGTATATTACAGTACCTCGTTCCACATCAACGGCGTCTTTCCAATCCCGACCGTCCCCTGGGTATGCTGTTCATTACTGAAGAATGATTGACTGACACCATTCTATTGAGATGGAGGAACTTTGACGGAACACAGGATATCTTCTACTTGTCGCTGTGGAACGTGGGATTAAATGTAGAGGCCATAACCTTAATACAGTTATTTGGAGGCGTTTCTCATTGCTGCAGACGCGTCCTATGCTGCAATACCATACGTATGTTTTCATTTCTATTTTTTTCCACCAATAATATAACACTACCCCTTTTTGTTTGTGCTACCTCATGGGTGTTGTGAACAGCACCTTCCAGCCATGGTCAACGTCAGAACAGTAACGAGAACAGTAATCATGTACATGATTGCAAAATGAAGGAACAATGCTTTTCGAAATGGAGCACTGAGACATCCGATACCCTGTCGATGGGAAGATGAGATTAACGTTACAGGTAATCACCTCCGAATAGCTGTTAGAAGCAATCTACAATACCGCAAACTCTTCCAGTTTCCACATTTTGCGAAGTCTTCCTTATATTTGTCATTGAGAAATATCGTATCAGTGTTTTATTTCAACCTGCCTGTGTTGTGGTATCTGTATAGTTTATGCCATGTGATGGTAGAACATTTCCCCGCGAAAGGCAAAGGTCCCGAGTTCGAGTCTCGGTCCTGCACATAGTTTTAATCTGGCAGGAAGTTTCACCACCATAACTGTTTGTACTATCTCTTCTACTACCTCGTGTTGCAGGGGAAAGCTTCGTTTGGCGCTGGCCTTGCACACTGTACACGGTTGGCGGAGCTATGACAGCATGTTCCCATTTCCACCGAGTGGTCTAAACGCATTCCTGTCGCATTAACTCAGGTCGTCCTGTTTCCCCACAGGATGAAAAAGGTCTTAGATATAGCACTCGGCGACTTCCGTACAGGTCATTCCTAAGTTGGGACGATCATATGGACTAAGTTGCAGGGAGGGCGGGGCAGAGACTTAGGAGCAGTTACAAGATGTAGAGGGACTGTCTACAAACAGCGCTGGAGTTCTTGGTGTATGGGAGCCTTAGCAGATAGGTTCGAAAAGAAAAGGGGTGACTCGTTTCGAGATATGAGAGTGGTACAAATATGATTTACCAGTGGGTGTAATCATTAAAAGGCGTCTCTCCAGGCTCCAATGCAAATATGTGGTTGAATGGATTGACTCGATTCCAAATTGCGGACAGCATTTCGGACAGTATTTCTGCCTGGAAGCAAAACACTATCAGCGACCGTGTGTGCCTGTTGGCTCAAGACCACTTTTAATGCAGGGTGATGGTAACATATGCGTTATGGTTGTGTTTTTTAATATCCCAGTCCTTACGCGAAATGTATGTTGTGGGTTGTAGAATCCCTTTGTGATCAGCTTCGGATGTCATTTCTCAATAGTGTTCCTCGAAAAGAACATCGATTTTCCTCCATGCATTCCCAGTTGTCCTACTTGGCGAGTGAAATCCGGCTGCTGAAAAGAAATTGCTCGCCATACAAGGTGACTCTCACGATCAATTTAATTAATTAGCCAATCAAATTGATATCAATGACGTGCCGCCTGGTGGGTGGAAGAGATGGCTAGGGCACCACGGAATGTTTTTTGACAAGCATTTTTTTTTCTTTTCGTTGCGGCAATATCTTTTAACGAAATTTCGCCTGCCGCTGTAGCCGAGCGCTTCTAGGCGCTTCAGTCTGGAACCGCGTGACCGCTATGGTCGCAAGTTCGAATCCTGCCTCGGGCATGGATGTGTGTTATGTCCTTAGGTTAGTTAGGTTTAAATAGTTCTACGTTCTAGGGGACTGATGACATCAGATGTTAAGTCCCATAGTGCTCAGAGCCATTTGAACCATTTTTAACGAAATTTCAATCTCCCACCTACACAGGGCGAGACAGCCTCTTACGATTTGTTTCGTAAATGCTAGTATGATATAACATAGCATAGGTGAATTGGGACCTGCCATTGTGTACAAAACAGCTACATTGTCTTGAAATACAACTTCTAGTTGTCAAACGTTAAATGACTATATTTTTATTCCGACATGTGTGCCAATAGCGTGAAAGATTGTCTGGAATGTTTGTTATAAAAGGTGCATGAGAGTTAATTTGTAGACACTGAATGCGAGAGATGCTCTCAGGTTGTGTACTTTTTCAACAAGCTGGAAGAAATTGCTTAATATACAATTTTTTTCTTTGTGGTTTAAGTTCTCGCTTTTTCTTTACTCTGATGACAGTTTCGAAATAACGAGGACAATCGGCAGTGATCGGTAGTTCTTGCATCAAAATAGTCGAAGTTTCTTTCCCCTGATTTTCTGAATGGTGGGCATGTCTTTGCTGATCATTTGTGATCGGTGGTGGTACACTTTGCTAGGCGTCACAAAATAATGAGATGCGACTGCAATCGAATGTAAAAACTATACCGATTTTGTTTATAAAACTACAAGAAAATGGACTTTACCAATTTTCATGGAAAGGCAACATTTATTATGGTCGCAAATGAGTCTTGCTTTCTATTAATAGGTGCTTGATTGTAGATGCATTGGCGTCAAATACAATTGTTGTCCATCGACGTACGGGGGCTGCTGCGAGCAAGGAGGAGGGGGGGCGTGTCTGCTGTGGTGGTCGCTGGACACAGCCGCTCTCTGCCATGGGGGAGACGGGGGGGAAGGGCGGCGTGTAGGGGCTCTGTAGCTTATATTTTCAATGAACAAGCTGCACTTGAGGCGGTCGTCCTTTTATCTTCTATTGTTATGTGACTATACACGCTATTGTGCTGGCATATGAGCGCCACACCGCGGTGGTGTCCAGATGGTGGAATGCCAAGTGCGGGCAGCAGCCTTAGAGGGTGGTAGCGGTGGTCCGAGATGCTGGGAGGAGCACTGACAGTTCTATGTCAGTTCTATGCTAGTTAATTTCCATTTTGTGTTGTTTAGGACCGCCGTCTGAAGGCATGCCGCTTATCGCAAGTGACCTCGGAGGCTCTGGTGGGGCCGTGAGTGGGTCGGCAAGACAACACAAAAGGGCGGGCAGTGGGGGCGCGAGCCTCTCGGTGGAGCATCTTTCCGTTTGAAGAAGCATGTGTGCCGGCCGGTGTGGCCGTGCGGTTCTAGGTGCTTCAGTCTGGAACCACGTGACCGCTACGGTCGCAGGTTCGAATCTTACCTCGGGCATGGATGTGTGTGATGTCCTTAGGTTAGTTAGGTTTAAGTAGTTCTAAGTTCTAGGGGACTGATGACCACAGATGTCAAGTCCCATAGTGCTCAGAGCCATTTGAACCATTTTTTTTAAGAAGCATGTGTGCTCCCCGTAGATGGATGGATGGATGGAGGTGGGGGAGGGGAAAGCGGACGTGTGAGGGGAAGTGAGAAGGCCTTGGTTTTCGGCAGTTTGTGATTATACATCGAGAACAACACATGTTGAACTACCACCCCCTTAGGAGTCGGTTAGGACGACGATTTTCGCAGTACTTATACGCAATATGACCCATTCAATACAAGTGCTGGTTTTTCACGACAATTTTGAACTGTATTTAGAACTTTTACGCAAAGGTGTATGGCGCTTTTATGCCATCCTTATGTAGCGCTATGCTTATAGTTGTGTAATTAAGACCGACCTTTGTGAGTAATTACTTTGGATTGATCTTTGCGTCAGTTTCCCGTTCAAAATAAATAAAGTACACTAACATAACCTTCCTCTCCCACATCTGGACACTTTCCATGTGTTGGGGGTGCACTTGAGCTTTCCATCCACTAGAATCAGCGTTCGACTCCCGGAAAGGGCACAGCCATTTTTAATTCCCTATCAATTCCAGGAGCCTCTGGTGATTTGATTGTGTTAGGGGGTGCCACTGGACTTCTCGTCTGGGAAGACCAGGGTTTGAGTCCCGGAAATGGTAGTGCAATTTTTAATTTCCCGCCAGTTCCCGGGTGGGGGATGGGGTTGGATATCAGCACAGCCCTGGGACAAAGAAATTCCCGCCAAAATTCGAAATTCCCACCAAAATTCGAAATTCCCACCAAAATTCGAAATGCCCACCAAAATTCGAAATTCCTGCCAACATTCAAAATTTCCGCCAATAAGGAAGGTTGGGAGGAGGGTGCTAGGAGGAGATTACTGGGGCACACGTGCAGGCTGAGAAACGCACGTGACGACATCCGGGCCGGGGGTGGACGTGGTTGGGATGGGGTGGGCGTGGACGTGGGTGAATAAGTGATCAATTTAATTTTTGCATATCGATTTGATGTCAAAAGTGGAGTCGTAAGCCCTTCTCCATACTGATATCGGATTTATGGACAGCTTTGCTGGATTCATGGTGTCAATTCCCTCCATCAGTACTTTAGACATTAGTTGAGTCCATGCCACGTCGTGTTGCAGCACTTCTGTGTGCTCGCAGAGGCCCTATACGATATTAGGCAAATGTACCAGTTTCCTAGGCTCTTCAGTGTATATTTCGCAGAACACATTGATTAAGTCAAGGGTCAGATCTGGAAAGGTTTCTCGATTTAAAACCCATTACTGTTGAATTTTTGAAGGAAAGAATAGTGCAGGAACGAAAATTAGAACGTCCGGAATGGATAGCAAATCTCCCATTTTGAATGGACGTGACTGCTTACTGCCCACACTAATATACTGTGAAGCAACTTATTGATGATTTGATTTGAAAGCATTTAAAAAGAAAATAACATTGTAGAAGGGAAAAATTCAGACAAGACACAGCCCAGTTCCCTATGATCACTGGCATAACAACGAGAGGCTTGAAGAATTCGTTGTCGCTTTGAAAGAATGACAAGGACATATTTCTAAACGTATTGAGGACACTGCCAATCTTACATCCGCCTACAAGCCCTTTTAGAGACCGTTTGCTGTTACAGTTAAGGTACCCTGAGCATGTCCAGGGGTAACTCACTGATCTGCAGTATAATTCTCATTTCAAAGACAAATCCTTTTACGTTAGTAATGTAAAGAGCCTCTACATTGGTTCCCTCAGATAGAGTTTCCACGTTTCCATAATAAGGTTAGAAAAGTGCTAAACTATTCCGATCAACATATTGTGTCAAAGACCTTTTCTGCGATTATGAAACTAAATACGTCATGATCATGTAGAGACCTGCAATCGAAAATCTGTGAAATTGTCCAAATCTGTCCATACGCTGATAATTTGTACGAGATAAAAATTATATTATTTGTTCAGATCGCCAAAATTAACTAAATAATACCAAAACATTGTTTTGTTTATGATATATATTGTTGAAAAATGTGACACATAAAACAGGTCTTGTGCAGTGTGACTGCACTGCCGTTTAACTGCAGAGCGTTCGTAGTTTCGGCCTCATAACGTTCAGACAGCGTTCCGTACGTTTGGGGAAAAGTGCAGCCAGGCTGAGTACTGCGGCACGGCTCGCGAGCCAAATTCGTGGCCACCCTTGATTTGGATGGTGCGTGGTATTTGAACTTTCTGGAGAATGCCTTCTTCTAACAGGACATTCCCTTGCTACTGCATACCAGTTAATGGTTTCTTCACGACGGTACTTCAGCGTACTTTGATCGTTGTGGCAGGCTATATCTTACAGACTACTTCATGCAGACATTATCTTGGCCCTGAATTCCCCTGACCTCACCTCTCTTGACTTATTCCCCTGATGTTATGTTAAGCCCCTTGTGTACTCAACGCCATCAGGAACAGTACCTGCGCATACGGAGTGCATCTTTTGAGCGTTTGGAGCCGTGAGAGGGGAGCGTGATGTCGTTATTTCACATTATGTAACGAAGTTGGTGGTTAGCACATTGAAGATTTGGTCTAAAGCAGCGCAGCCAAAAATTCGGTTACAATATTTGATACTACTCTTCTGTTTTGTCAATAACGGTTCTCCAAACCACAGTGTTCTGGTGTTTCATTTAGCTTATTGATTATGTAGAAAATACACAGAACTGTAGAAACTTCATTTCACACTTCCAGCTATAGATTCGTTATTGGAAAATGTTCCGGAATTCATCCTCTACAAACCGCTAGATATTTAAAACGTAATGCTGTAATTTTCTCCAGCTCAAATTTTAGAACATTTGCGAACGTCCTTCTAGTTTTCTTTCTCTCTCTAACAGTGAATGAGTGTTTGTGAATGGGAAGCGTAACGAACGTATTACAATATTTCCTTAGGCATTCGCAAGAAACTACCTAAAAACATTTAGTGTTTTTCTGAATTTCCTTGTGGTCGTTTATTGTAAACACGTCACTGCATTTCTGTCCTTGCGACTGGAAATATTTCACACTGTAAACTGTGGTCTCTATGGTTTAGTTCAAAAATGGCTCTGAGCACTATGCGACTTAACTTCTGAGGTCGTCAGTCACCTAGAACTTAGAACTAATTAAACCTAACTAACCTAAGGACACCTCACACATCCATGCCCGAGGCAGGATTCGAACCTGCGACCGTAGCGGTCGCCCGATTTCAGACTGTAGCGCCCAGAACCGCACGGCCAATCCGACCGGCTCTATGGTTTGGTTCAAATGGCTCTGAGCACTATGGGACTTAACTGCTGAAGTCATCAGTCCCCTAGAACTTAGAACTAATTACACCTAACTAACCTAAGGAAATCACACACATTCATGCCCGAGGCAGGATTCGAACCTGCGACCGTAGCGGTCGCTCGGTTCCAGACTGTAGCGCCTAGAACCGCTCGGCCACTCTGGCCGGCGTCTCTGTGGTTTGCTTGGCGTAACTGATAAGTGGTGTACTTTTTGTTTTCATTTTACGCAAAATATTTGATGACTGATCAAGTCGTCTTTTTGAGGCGCTGTGAATTTTCCTGTTATGTTTACTCGTTGCCCGCACTGCACATAAATATTGTGCGTAACATGGAAACAACGACTCTGAAGGTACATCATTACACTGTAAACTACCTCATTATGATATAAAATTCTTGTAAAATAAAAATAAGTGAGCCATTTTTCAAATGTAAAATGAGGACTTTTCATTTACTGAACCTACCTTGCCGAAGAAATATTTCTATAATGTGCGTTACATTGTCGAAGACTAGACGGATGCGAGACAGTGTGGGATGGCTCCACCATGTCATTAACGTCAGGACGATGGTGAAAATAGCGATGTCAGCAGTGACAGCCGCTCCGAGGTAACAAATGGTGCGCGAGTGACTCGTGCTCAAAGACTCCTGCGGTGGTGTTTTGATGTACACATTTATTCTGCAAAAATAAAATAAAAAATCAATACATTATACACTGCAGTTGCTACAGTAAAGCAGCTTATATGATATTTTCTTACTGTTCGCAATACATGTGTGTCAGTACAGGATGGGGCAAATAAAAGTGGCCCGGAAGAGCGGATACGATTGGACGTGAATGTATGCATACAACCACACCCTGTGGCACGATCACCACGTGTACGCCAGCCACGTGATCCACACCGGTTTACAACGTATTGCGGGCTGTGCCAATGTGACTGGAGCAGTGGAAAAGGGAAGATGGTACTCGCTGTGGAGAAGCGAGTGTTCGTTGTGGGAACTTACGTGACAAAAAGTCTTGGAAACGGTGTGTTCAGTTGTCTGATAAGAAATGTAATGGAGTCAAAGAGAGCCAGGCAACGCTTAGTCAGAAAATAGCACCAGAAAGGATTTGTTTTGAACAAGTCAAAAAACATTCCGAAACGTGTCCGCACACCAGAAAATGTGGCTGCAGTTTACCAGAAAATGCTTCAGAATTTGTAATGGGGCATCCTCCTTTAGCATTACTTTTCCTTAACAATAGTTATCGATATCAGTACTATTTTTAAAATATTGGACAGCTCAGTATTATCTCAGTTGCTTTTCTGAAAACTTTCATATAATTTCATACACAGTACGCTATATTTCAAGCTAAAATTTATGAAAAGGAATTTCTTTATAAAATATGTTGATCTTATAATCGATAAGTACTAGTTCTGAATGTACAGTCAAAATTATTTTTTTACAAAGATTTGAAATTACGAATTGTTTGCACACTTAAAATTTCTATTATTAATTACGCAATCCTGTACTGTTTACTACGTTTATTCCGGGATTCATTTATGAATTAACAGTAAAAATTAATAATGTAAAAAAACTAGTAGGAATTCATATATTAAGAAAAATTGTAAACGCTTTGGAATATTGTTAGTTACGGAGAGTCTGAGAGTAGTAAGCTTGCCTCTGATGTGATCGGACGTATTTTTGTATAATAGGTGCGAACAATATAATTCCGGCTTTGTTATTGTAGAAAACCAAAATACTGTATGATATACTAAAATGTGAGAGCATCAGTGGAAAATATATTTACGTAAAAATATTCTGCAGCAACAATCTTCCAGTTTATTTAGTTCAAACCAACCGTAAGGACCTGATGTTATATATTCAGCTTCAAGAATCAGACCCATAGATAAGAAGAACTGGAGCCATCTCAACATGACAAGCTAAGTAAACTTGAAAGTTTATTGTAATCTTCGTTCCTCTCAAATCTTCATAAAAAGTCTTTGCTTAGTAATTACTTGGACTGGACATTGTTTAATGTCGACAATAGATGGAAAGAGGAAGGAGGGGAAAGACGGGAAATTCTACCAGATCAACTTGACACCTGTCGCAAGAGACCGGCATATCACGTCGATCATGCGGTCGAATACTCCACCTGGACCTGCACTTCAGTCTATACCGAGTTTCCGTTGTTCATGCATTAAATCCAGCAGATGCTCCTCAGCGCCTCCAGTTTTTTGAGTGCCTGTTCACTGAGATAACACTGAATGGCTTGGACATGGATCTGTTCTTTATGTCTGATGAAGCCGGGTTTCACCTGAGTAGTTTTGTCAACACACAGAATCAAAGGTTCCGGCCAGCAGAGATTCTGCATAACTTGCGCGAAAAACCATTGCCTGATCCGGACGTTTGGGGTTTGGTGTGCAGTGCCTCCATGCCGCCTTATTTCTTCCATCTTCTTTCATCAGATTATGATTTGGGTGCCTCACACCGCCAACATTTTGAAACCATTTGTGGTAGCAGCAACGGAAGAGGAAGAGACCTACAGTCACTTCTAACAGGATGGAGCAACTGCCCATATAGCCGGCCGAACCTTGGAGCACATTTACAGAATCTTCACCTCTAACAGAGTTTTTAGCAGAGGTCAATCTGGACGAGGCCACCTGATCTGTCAGTGTGTGATTACTCTGTTTGGGGTGTCCTCAAGTTTAAGGAGTATCGCAACAACCCTCCTATTCCTTAAGAACTTCAGAAGTACATTTCAGATGAGCTCTACATCTACATGGATACTCTGCAAATCACATTTAAGTACCTGGCAGAGGGTTCATCGAACCACCTTTAATTGCAACAATTGCAACAATTCCAGCAGTCCAACCTCGATCCGCCTTCAGTAAATTGCTGACCAGGGCCCGAAAGTACCAAGAGATGAATGGCGCTCACTTTCAGCGTCTGCTATAGTCAGGTTAGTACTTGATTGCCTTTTCTCTGCTATGTTTCTTTGTACCCTCGAACTTTGTTCTCCCAGCCACTTTTGTTTGCCCCACCCTGTAATTGATGCGACAGTAGACAACGAGAAGGACATAATATACAATATATTTGGAACATGTTACGATATAATATCAAATTTATAATAAAACTGAGAGGAAAAAAACTAAAACTGGCTTTTTGTTAGTTGAAAGAGACAGTGTTTCATTCTACAATATATAAATGTGTACACTAAAGAGAGAGTGGCTTAAAATACTGCGTACCAGAGCTTAACATTTTATTTTTATATAGTTTTTTGTTGATCTTTCTATATTTAATGATAACCTTTTGTTGGGGTGACATGAAGAATAAATAAACACTTCATTATTATATCATTGATTTATGTTTGTTGTTGTGATCCATAATTTACGATCATACGGTTGAGTCATCTTCCCTTCATAATCAAGTCGTGGGAGAAGGATAGTCGGTACCTTTCTGTGTGAATTTCTGTAATTTTAGCGTCGTTTGTCATTATGTGAGACATTTGTTTGATAAAACAATACGTTTGTTGACTCAGTTTGGAACGTGAGTTCTTACAACGTCGACGTTCAACATCTTTCTTCTGACGTGTCTCACTGCACACTCTCACCCCGACCAAACAAAGCAGTTAGAAATCGTGCCGCTCTTCCTTTACTGCTAAACCAACTTGGTAGCAATTCCAGTTCGACGAGCAACACTCAAAATTTCCTTTGACATCGCTGCAGCAAATGGTCTCTGTCGAAAATCAATTACTCTTATTTAGGACCATTACATGTTATAAAATGTCCGCCTCCGTAGCTGAACGGTCAGCGCGGCTGACTGCTATGCTGAAGACCTCGTTTCGATTCCCCGTACTGCTAGGGATTTTTCCTTGGTGGGAGGAATGAAACGATGTGCACTCAGCCTCATGATGCCAATTGTGCAGCTGCTTTAATGAGAAAGATTTAATGAAAACTGACAACGGCTGGGAGAGCGGTGTGTTCACATCATGGCCCTTCATACCGCACACAACGACACCGTTGTCTGAGGATGACACGGTGGTCGGTCGGTACCGATGGACCCGCCAATGCCTGTGGACTGAGTTACAGATTCTGAATTAAAGTCCGCAGCCGCGATTTTCTGTCTGTATGTAAAGGATAATCTGAGGAACTACTGTAGGAATTTTGCTACGGTTTTCATTAATAGATATACAGATTCACGCGGAAGGAACATATAATAAGGATCTATGTATGTATGTGTCTATGTTCAACATATCCTCCTAAGCCACTGGACGGATTTCAAGTAATCCTAGTACACATATCCCTTGCAGGAGATAAGACGTCATAAACAGTGAGATGGGTGAAAACTGCCGCATCATGCACGACGTTTAAATTTATTATTTCTTTGCTACTAACTCTGTTCCAAACATATTTCGCAGACTGTATCGACATATACCGTTGAATGTACCTAAGGAAATGTATCATTGTACGACATATAGATCAATATATATGACGCCATAAACACTACGATGTGTGAAGAAATGTTTCATCATTCATGAAATTTTAATACATTTATTCTTTACGATTAAGACAGTCCTATAGTCAAGTCAGCTTAAGAAAAATCCTGACACCTGGCAGCACTTTTGACAGATGTCCACGGCTGTAGACGAAAACAAAAGTCGTCTATAGAGCTATGAAGAGACGTTGCCATACTTAAGTGCACAAAATTGTGCTGTAGACACGCGAAGCAGCTGCGCCCAGAGTACTGGAAGTATAGTTTATAATCAAGTTCTGAGTTAACTAGACATTACAGAGAATTAGTGTTTTTCGTATTATGTTCCTTAGTTTGAAATTGTACCTATACTTCTGTAGGTTATGCCTACCTGTAATTCTTTGTACGAGTTTATCAGAATTTCTAAGGTGTTTTCATGAATATAAGGTAATGAAATATTTTCGCTATTACATTACAAGCACAACTCGTTTTTTACTATAGTTTCTAACAGAAATTTGACAAAATGGATACCAGGGCATAGCCAGGTTTGTCAGCTAGTATAATTTATAAATATTTCGTGCAAACGGGCTGAACTATGATTCTGTATATCGATTTAGTCTTGAATTTTGAAAAGTTTCCTGCCCTGTGCTGCTTAAATCATTTAAGTTATATTGACATTTAGAGTTAATATTCAGTTAACTAACGTTGTTATCTGAATTTTAATCATAACTTCACACAGTTACCCATAAACAAATTGCCGCTTCGCCAGACAAGTCGTCCGGCCGTAGATACTTACAAGGAGAGGTCCCTAGCGGTGCGATCGACTTCTTGAAACCAAATATACTATGATGTAAGTTAATATCCCAGGTATCACACGCTGCAGCCATTCATCCTGGTGGGACCTTGTTTACGAATAACTGACGAAAACAAAATTTCGGAGTTTTGCGTGTTGCCCAGTAACGTTAGAAATGTCGTATTGCATGGTGCAGAGGGTAGGGCAATAGCTTTCAACGCATGAGTTTGTAGGTTAGAATCTCGTTGGGTACAGTAACTTTATTATTTTTAAATCTTTATCGATGACTTGGATCAATATTTTTATTCAGTTAATTGGTTTAAACGTAATTTTTTATTTCCATTCCCTTGTAACACAATTTCAATCATAATATGAACTTCTTCATTTACTCTCATTTTTTATTCCCATGATTCTTCTTCCGTTTGAAATCTTTTTTCATGTGTTTTAGTTAATTTCATTTATTAATTTCGATCTAATTTCTTTTGTTTTATCACCTTGCTTTTTCGGCAACGTTACTGTGTAGGTATTTAGGTTATGTTTTAAAGGTTTCTATGACTACTAGCGTGCAAAAAAAAAAAAAAAAAAAAAAAAAAAAAGAAATTCACATCTGGTGACGCAAAATACATTTTTCACACTAATCCATTAAATTTCGGGCATGCAGCCGCGCAAATAAAATTTGCTCTACTGATATTTCGGCCGCGTATCGTCCGGCCATCTTCAGAGCGAGTCACAAGACTGACAACAAGGTTTTTTATTTTTTCTTTATTGTTATTTTGAACACCTTGTACAAAGGTGGGCTGCTCTTCAGCCGCGAGTGATACAATATAAAACATAATGGAGGTACAGATGATACAATACAAATGGCGGGTAAAAAACTGTAGACACGGAAAACAATATACACTAAGCCGTTCACGCTGGACAAGAAAAAACACTAAAACCTGTTGACACGGCGCACAAAACACGGACGACTGCGACGGCACAGGTGAACAGTGGTGGCGTGACGGCGAAAGAACACTAAACAGAAACACGAAGGCACACACACGAGACACTGATGGCGACGATCTCCGGCTCGCGAATGTCCACTGAGCGAGTAGGAGTCCGGAGACCTGCCAAGAGTGGAGGAGGGTGGGAGAGGGAGAGGGGAGAGCAGAGATGCCAAGGGCAGGGGAGATAGGGGGTGAGGAAGGAAGGGAGGAAGGAGGAGGGGAAACCTTGGGGAAGAGGGGTGGAGGAAGGGGGGATATGGGGAAAGGAGAGAGAAGGGAGGAAGGGCGATTGAACGAAAAAACACAGGAAGTGGAAGGGGAGGATTAAAGTTGACAGAAGGTGTAGATGGAGGGGAGGAGGGCACCATCAGGGAGGGGGAGCTGGCGGAAGCCACCTTGGGAGAGGGTAAGGAGGGTGGAGAGATGGAGACCGGGTGGGACGTGGGAATACAGGTGTGGAAGTGGGTGGGGGTGGGAGAGGATGGGTGAGACAAGTGGGTGAGGAGGATAGAGTTTACGGGAGGTGTAGAGTATCTGTATCCATTCGAGGAAAAGGAGGAGGTGGGGAAACAGAATTAGGTCATACAGGATCCACGTGGGGGAGGGGAGACGGATGCGATATGCGAGGCGGAGAGCATGGCGTTCAAGGATCTGAAGGGATTTATAAAAGGTAGGGGGGCGGAGATCCAGGCCGGATCGGCGTAACGCAGGATAGGGCGGATGAGGCATTTATAGGTGTGGAGTATGGTGGAGGGGTCCAGACCCGACGTACGGCCAGAAAGGAGCTTGAGGAGATGGAGTCGGGAGCGTGCCTTGGCTTGGGTTGCCCAGAGATGGGAGGGTCCCGGAGAGGCGATGCTCAAGGGTGACGCCAAGGTACTTAAGGGTGGGGAGAGGGTGATAGGATGGCCATAGATGGTTGGATAGAAATCGAGGAGGCGGAAGGAAGGGGTTGTTTTGCTCACAATGATTGCCTAGGTTTTGGAGGCATTGACCTTGAGCAACCACTGGTTGCACCAAGTGGTGAACCGGTCAAGATGGGAATCCGTGTTATGGATGGTGACGTAGGAAGGACGGTGGGAGGGAAAGGAGCAGATCAGACGGACGTAGTTAATGGGAAGGGCGAAGGTTTGGAGCTTGAAGAGGAGACCGGAATGCCATAAGCAGTCATAGGCACGTTCGAGGTCCAGGGAGAGGTAGATTGCGGATTGACAGGAATTAAGCTGTTTGGAAAGGAGATAAGTGAGGTGAAGGAGAAGGTCATCGGAAGAGAAGGACGGCCGAAAGCCACACTAGGTAATGGGAAGGAGGCAGTGCTGGCGGAGATGCTGGTGGATGCGTCAGATGAGGATAGATTCCAGGACCTCGCTGAAGACCGAGGTAAGGCTGATGGGATGGTAGGAGGAGATGGCGGACGGCGGTTTACCAGGTTTAAGGAACATCAGGATACAGGAGGTTTTCCAGAGGTCACGGTAGTAGCTGGTGGACAGGACTACATTGTAGAGCCTGGCCAGGGTGGAGAGGAAAGAGACAAGAGCTTCACAAAGGTGGCAGTAGGTGACACGATCGTGATCAGGAGCGGTGTTGCGTTTTGTGCAGAGTGTAGCTATGAGATCCTGTGTAGTGATAGGGGCATTGAGTTCCGTGTGTGCAATGTTGTCCAAGTACTGGAAACCAGGTGCGAGGGGAGGGACAGAGGTGTCAGTTCGATCGCGGACATCTGGGAAGAGGGAGTAATCGAACTGGGGATCGTCGGGGATGGAAAAGACATCGCAGAGGTAGGAGGCAAAGTGATTTGCTTTACTGAGGGTGTCAAGGAAGGGGTGATCATCATGGAGAGGAGGATAGTAGGGGGAGGGTTTAGTTCCGGTAAGGCGATGGAAGGCTGACCAGAACTTGGACGAGTTTATAGGTAGGGTAGCATTCAAACGGGTGCATGTCTGTCGCCAGTCCTGGCGTTTCTTGGCCGCGAGCAAGTTTCGGATGTGTTGCTGGAGTTGCTGGTGGCATCGTAGTGTGTCCGGGTAACGCATGTGGAGGAAGGTACGGTAGAGACGGCGAGATCCACGGAGGAGGAGGATGGCCTGTGGGGGTAAGGTAGGACAGTGGGGGTGGATGGCGACAATAGAGACGTGGGCCCCCACTGCCTCAGACAAGGTCTGCTGGAGAAAGGAGGCAGCCTGGGTAACATCATCAGGGTGGTGGTAGGTGAAGGGGTGGCTATCGACCTGGGTGGAGAGGGTATCCCAGTAGGCATTCCAGTCGGCATGGGAATAATCATGGACGTACTTCGGGGGAGGGTCATTACGATGGTCGGGGCGGGGGCGACGACCGTCTGAAACAGTGAGGAGGACAAGGAGATGGTCGCTACCAATGAGCTCCAGAACATCCACCGTTATGCAGCCAAGGAGATTGTGGGGGAGAGGATGACATCGGGAGTGGAGTTGGATTTGGGACAGCTGTGCTGGGGAATGGCGACGAGGTCGCCTTGAAGAGAGGAGAGGAACCGATGCCACTGCCGTAACTGGATGGCGGAACGACTATGGATGTTGAGGTCGGCGGCGATCACATAGGAGGAGAAGGTACAGTCAATGTGGGAGAGGAAGTCGAAAGGAATAGGGGCGTTATGGCGGACATAGATGGTGGCGCAGATGACGGTAAGGCTGGGGAAGAAGAGACTAAGGATCAGGTGTTCAGTTGGGTCAGGAAGGAGAGGTTGGAGCCAAACTGGGATCTAGCGGTGGTGACCAATGGCAACTCCGCCACGTGCAATCAGGAGGGGATTATTGGAGCGGTGTAGGAGGTAGGGTGAAGTGTGGATGGTGTGGTGGGGTTGGAGGAAGGTTTCATTTAGGAGGAAGGCATCCACGTGGTGGGTGGCAAGGGTGTGCAGAAAGAGGTTCTTGTTGGCGGGCAGGGAGTGGATGTTGTTGAACAGGATACAGAGCTGTCGCGCCATGACAAGGATTTAGACGAGCGTGTCAAGACGGGAGAAGGTGAAATGGGCCTGGTTATGGGAGTAGGTGGCATACATTTTTAGGTGAAAGACGGAACGGGCGGCGAGGGATATCTGTTGGAGTGTGTGGGGGCGCTGAAAGGGGTGAACATTTTGGAGGACGATGGTAAGGAATCTGATGATGTCCTCAGTGGTAGGGTGGGCGAAGGGAATTGCCAGGAGGGGTGGGGGCGTCTAGAGGGCGGACAGGGACGGTGAGTTCAGGAGTGGTAGGAGGGGGTCGGGCCTTACATTTCTGGGAGTACGTAGGATGAGGGAGATTACAGGTGTTACAGGAGGGAGGGGACTGGAGGTTGGGGCACTGCTGTAAGAAGTGTTCTTGATTACAGTGTGGGCAGGTGGGGGCCTCGCGGCACTCAGATGTTGGGCGTGCGTTGTACCGCAAGCATCTCTGGAAGCGGAGGGATTGAGGAGGGGAATGGGATGGGTCAACTTTGTAACATTGGTTAAAGAGGAGGGCACCCTCCTTCAGGGGACGGTCTATGGAGGGGGCGTGTTCGGAAAAGATCCGCATAAGGCGGGTGGGGCTGGCGGAGTTGCGAATGCGGCGAACTGCACGCACCTCCAGATGGGGATGCGCCTTGAGCTCCGCCAACACCTCCTCCTCCGTGATCGTCGGACTAAGCCGAGTGATCATGGCAGTGAGGATTGGCGGGCGACATGGGGGTTGGGGATGGCGGGAGGGAGGCAGGGAAGGGGCGGGGGTGAGAGAGGCATGAGGGCCAAAGTGGGTGACAGAGATGCGGGAAAGGATATCTGTGTGAAGGGTAGGGCTGGTGGAGGAGATGAGGACTGAGTCATGGCGAGGAGTGAGGAGGGAGATGGGGGCACCAGGAAAATGCTGGCGAATGAAGAGGGTGAGGTTCCGGGCTTCAAGAAGGGAGAGATCAGGACGGGAGAGGAGGTAGGGGTAGGTGGAGGGGGAGGAAGAGGAGGAGGAGGGGGCAGGGACAGGTGGGGAGACATCCATGGCATCCTGGGCAGGGGAAGGGGGATGACGAGGAGCCTTTTCAGGTGCAGAGGAGGCAGGGGTGCCACTGGGGTGTTTGACGGCGGTGGAGGAGGTGTGGGGGATGGGAGCCACTGGAATGTGGTGTGGAGTGGCAGGTCCCGGTGCTGGAGTCGGCGCCAGAGATGGTGAGGGTGAAGGCGATGGCGACGGCGATGATGTAGACCGTGAAGAAGGCAAAGGTGAAAGTGGAGCGTGGGCCATGCCCCTCCGGGCCACCACCCTAGCGGGGGCCGTGGAAACGTAAGGAGCAGAGGGAGGGAGTGGAGGGAAGGGATCAGAGGAGGCGCAGGAGGGAGGAGCTGTGGATGGCGCGACAAAAAGAGAGGGAGATGGGAGAGTGAGGAGTGGGAGAATGGACTGAGGGGGAGGTGATTGGGCACACCATGTGATTGCGGTGGCGGCGGCGGAGGGAGATGTGTAGATGATGGTAGTGGTGGTGGTGGCTGTAATATTGGTGGTGGGTGTTGACATTGTGACAAGGAGAAAGACACAGGACAAAAGAACAGTGGCAAACAAGGGACAGGCAAGCGGACGAAAAATAGAAGGAGAAAGACGGAGAGCGACGAAAACAACTGGGGCCGAAGCCCCACTCTGCTGCTGCTGGCGAGGGCGACCCGGCTGGTTGGCCGGCGGGGACGCAGCTGCTGGCTGCTGCAGGCTGCTGCTGCTGGGACCGCTGTTGGCTGGGACCACTGCTGGCTGGGAACATTGCTGGCTGCTGGCAGGGCCGCTGCTGGCTGCTGGCTGCTGGCTGCTGGCTCGACCGCTGCTGGCTGCTGGCTGGACCGCTGCTGGCTGGGACCGCTGGTGGCTGGGACCGCTGGTGGCTGGGACAGCTGCTGGCTGGGACCGCTGCTGGCTGCTGGCAGGACCGCTGCTGGCTGCTGGCTGGACCGCTGCTGGCTGGACCGCTGCTGGCTGCTGGCTGCTGGCTGGCTGGCAGGCTGGCAGGCACCTGCAAATCCTATCGCTTCAATTAGTGAATGATGTCACAATCGAAGGGTGGCATTCTTTCGAATTACCGCCGGAGATGGACAACAAGGTGCCAAGCGCGGCCTTATATGCTCCACCGCGGCGGTACTGTGCATGCGGGTCACAGATGCTGGTCGGCGGCAGAGACACGCTTACACATGCGCCGCCTGTGGCGAAGGCGTACAGACATTCGATTCGCTTATCGATGTTTGATCGGCGGCGGTGACACGATGACGACTTCTCTGCAGTTTAATTACTCCAAGTGCCGGATTCCATGCTTTGTCCAAATTAAAACCATTATCTCTGTTTATTAAATTGTTGGCTAATCGAATTTCTATAGCTTCCTTGAATACAGATTCCCAGAAAGAAGAGGTGGATGTTAAAATCTTCACATCACTGTAATTCATGGAATGACCCGTATCAATACAATGTTCGGCTTGTCTGGTTGTAATAAGCGTGTGTATCTTCGGTGCTTCACACACCTCTCATGAACGGTGCGTGTTGTTTGACCTATGTATGACTGCTCACAATTTCCGCAAGGAATCTGGTACACACCTGTTTTACGAAGCAGTAAATCGTCCTTCACAGAGCCGAGTAAACCTGCAACCTTCGTGGGGGGCCGGAAGATCGCCTTAACACAGTGTTTCTCAAGAATACGGCCTATCTTTGAAGAAAGAGCACCCACATAGGGCAAAAACGCACTAGATCTGAAGAGATTACTGTCTTATTCCCCATCACATACCTGCTTTTTAGGTTTTGCATCGAATGCTCTACGAATTTGTTGCGGAGAATATCCATTCGATTTAAAAATGCTCTTGAGGTATGTTCGCTCTCCTTGCAAATTGTCTTTATGGAAAATACAGTGTGCCCGATGCACTAATGTCTTAAGGACACCCATGGTCTGTGAAGGGTGATGGCAGCTACTGGCATGAAGAGATAGATTTCTGTGCGTTGGTTTCCGATATACGGCATGTCCTAATGTGCCATCACTTTTACGGCGAACGACAACATCCAAAAAGGGGAGGCAGCCGTCTTTTTCTATTTCCGTAGTAAATTTAATGCTAGCATGGAATGGAATTCAAATGCTCAAAATCCGATGCAATTCATCCACACCATGGGGCCATACCACACATTTTTCACACCATTGCACAGTCAATAAAAATAGATCATTTCGTTTCTTTTAAGTCCCATAGTGCTCAGTGCCATTTGAACCATTTCTTTTCTTGTTTCTTAACTGATAGATCGGAATTTTCAGATAATTGGATATTACAATAGATTCACAAAAACTCAGATTCGAAGAAGAATGATATAAAGGAAAAATGGGAAAAATCATAGCGGTTAAAATTTTATAACGAAGGAATAAAAAAAATACATCTAAACCAATTAACTGAATAAAAATAATAAGTGAAGATTTAAAAATTAAAAAAAACTTAATGCATCCAACGAGATGCGAGCCTACAACCTCATGCATTGGAAGCTGTTACTCTGTCCTCTAACCACGCAATATGACGTTCTTAACATTACTGAGTAACAGCCAAAATTCCGAAAATCTGTTTTCGTCAATTATTCGTAAACGAGGCCCCTACACGGTGAATAACAGTAGTGGAAGAGAGTATGTTCTGCCCCACTCTCCATTGTTGTCAGGTGTATCCAATATCGTGGCGATGACGTCATCCAAGATGCCCATGACATCATCCAAGATGGCGGATTTTGGCGGGAAGGTAGGTCAATTAGGCAACCTCCACTAACCTAATCACGCCTTCCCTTCCCTCCCCCAGAAAACGGCGGGAAGTTCCAATTCCATTAGGACAATGCAACACACCTCTACTAACCTAAGAAAATGCTGGCAAAAAAGGTCGCTTGGGCTACTGCCTCGAAGCTAAGCTATCCGACCGGCACCCCTTCCTAGGGATTGGCAGGAAAAAGACCCAGCCTTCACTGGCTGCTGGCGAGAGGAAGGAGTGTATTTATTTTGGAACAATTTACTTAGGGATGGATTTTGAGAGAGAGTATATTTATTACACTGATACAAAACACACACTCTGACATGTTTGTGGTTACTCCCAACAGCCTACAGACCTGAAAACTACTCCTAAATAATGTGTAATGCTCTGCAGACGTACTTGGTAACTGTAAACAGCCAAAATAATGCATCGCACAGCCTATAGACCTGCAAACCACTCGTAAATAATAAATTACATTTATGCCCAGAGAGCCAAACAACTCGTAAATCGTCGAAATAATAATCCGTCTAAAAGACTCTGTGAACATGCTTGATAATTGTCAACTCTCGAAATCATGCATCAGTCTTCAGTTAAAGGATTTGAGGTACTACCGCCATCCAGTGTGTTCGCCATGAGGTCGAGAGTCCAACTGACCTAGTACACCGTACCATCACAAAAGGGCGCTGTCGTCCATTCCATGGCGTAATTCAAGATGGTGGCTATGATGTCAACTTATGAGACAAGCACCATTATCCAAGATGGCGGAATCTGGAAGGAAACAGTGTGTTCACCACGAGGTCTGGAACTAGTACACAATACTGTCACCAGAGCGCGCTGTCGTCCGTTCCGTGACATAACCCAAGATTACTGTCTGGAGGGGAAAATGTCTCAGCCTGCACTGGGCCGCTGGAGAGAGGAAGCACTGTACTTTATTTATTTTGGGATCATTTATTTACTGATATACAGATAGTATATTTATCACACTGATAAAAACACATGCTCTGACGTGTTCGTGGTCATGACCCACATCCCACAGACCTGTAAACTACTCCTAAATAGCGCTCTGCAGACATGCAAACAACTTCCAAGTTACCGAAATAATTTCAGCACACAGCACAGAGACATGAAAACTACTCCTAAATAATGCAGTACATTGATATGCAGACACGAAATCAAGTTGTAAACTGTCCAAATAATAGCCTACAGGCCGGTCGCGGTGGCTGAGCGGTTCTAGGGGCTTCAGTCCGGAACTCCGCGACTGCTACGGTCGCAGGTTCGAATCCTACCTCGGGCATGGATGTGGTGATGTCCTTAGGTTATTTAGGTTTAAGTAGTTCTAAGTTTTAGGGGACTGATGACCTCAGAAGTTAAATCCCATACTGCTCAGAGCCATTTAAACCATTTTTGAACAGCCTACAGACCAGCTCGCAAAATAATGCAACACACACACAAACAACGTGCACAGCACAGGACCGCTCACCACCCCCCTATCCACTGGATCGCAGAGGAGGCTACTGTACACAGCGTATGTGTGTCCACCGCTGCTAGTGTGATCCTTCTCTCTGCCTGTAGTCCAGTGAAGACCTGATTGCCGAGCGACTCACCCTCGCAGACACTGCAAAAATCGGTTCCAGAATGGCACAGGCTGCTTGCTCCCTAGCGATTCTAACGGGGCAAGCGTGATGTGTGGCTGACACATCGCTCCGCGTAGCTACATATCATCGCTGGCGCATCTAGCCACTTTCTCAATGTTATACTGAAGCCACATGGCTATCTACATATCGTCAAATACTGAAAAACTCTTACTCATTTACACTGCTCGCCCACTGAGTGCAGGAGTTTGAGTATTATAGCGCAAAAACGATCTGCAACCCAGCATAATATCACCGCTAACCGTGTCGATGTAGTAAACACGGAATTCATATCCTGCACCATACAAAATCAGCCCTTTTACATCGTTAGTACATATACCGCAAAGACAGACAGCACTGTATACACTCCTTGCAGCACTAGATATTTCCCCACGATGTCGGCGGCCATCCATCTTTGACGGGTGACCAGAGCACCGTCAGCCAACCGAAGTCACTCTCACAACTTTTCTACAAACTCGGGCTCGATCCCCCTCGCCAAAAACGCGTTACTGTTTGTGGTTAGAACCTGCTTCCTTGCTTGCTTTTCCACACCCACCTCCAGACTCTGGAATTACAAGAACACACGTATTTTCTCATGGTTTGCCATAATATTATAACATTTTCGTGGCACTACCCGATATCAAGCAGACAGCAGTATCCTACGGATCGCTCCCATAACATAATTCCGAAGATATAGATTGGAAATTATTTCTCTGCAAACCTAAAGGTCTCCACAGACGGAATAAGTTTCTACACTACTGGCCATTAAAATTGCGACACAAAGAAGATGTGCAGATGATAAACAGGTATTCATTGGACAAATACTAGAACTGATATATGATTACATTTTCACGCAATTTGGGTGCATAGATCCTGAGAAATCAGTACCCAGAACAACCACCTCTCGCCGTAATAACGACCTTGATACGCCTGGACATTGAGTCAAACAGAGCTTGGATGGCGTGTACAGGTACAGCTGCCCACGCAGTTTCAACACAATATCACAGTTCATCAAGAGTAGTGACTGGCGTATTGTGACGAGCCAGTTGCTCGGCCACCAATAACCAGACGTTTTCAGTTGGTGTGAGAGCTGGAGAATGTGTTGGCCAGGGCAGCAGTCGAACATTTTCTGTATCCAAAAAGGCCCGTACAGGACCTGCAACATGCGGTCGTGCTTTATCCTGCTGAAATGTAGGGTTTCGCAGGGATCGAATGGAGGGTAGAGCCACGGGTCGTAACACATCTGAAATGTAACGTCCACCGTTCAAAGTGCCGTCAATGCGAACAAGAGGTGACCGAGACGTGTAACCAATGGAACCCCATACCATCACACCGGGTGATACGCCAGTATGGCGATGACAAATACACGCTTCCAATGTGCGTTAACCGCGATGTCGCCATACACGGATGCGACCATTATGATGCTATAAACAGAAGCTGGATTCATCCGAAAAAATGATGTTTTGCCATTCGAGCACCCAGGTTCGTCGTTGAGTACACCATCTGTGATGCAGCGTCAAGGGTAACCGCAGCCACGGTCTCCGAGCTGATAGTCCATGCTGCTGCAAAAGTTGTCGAACTGTTCGTGCAGATGGATTTTGTCCTGCAAACGTCCCCAACTGTTGACTCAGGGATCGAGACGTGGCGGCACGATCCGTTACAGCCATGCGGATAAGATGCCTGTCATCTCGACTGCTACTGATACGAGGAAGTTGGGATCCAGCACGGCGTTCCGTATCACCTTCCTGAACCCACCGATTCTATATTCTGCTAACAGTCATTGGATCTCGACCATCTCGAGCAGCAAGACGATAAAACACAATCGCGATAGGCTACAATCCGACCTGTATCAAAGTCGGAAACGTGATGGTACGCATTTCTCCTCCTTACGCGAGGCATCACAACAACGTTTCACCAGACAACGGCGGTCAACTGCTGTTTGTTTATGAGAAATCAGTTGGAAACTTTCCTCATGTCAGCACGTTGTAGGTGTCGCCACCGGCGCCAACCTTGTGTGAATGCTCTGAAAAGACAAATATTTGCATATCACAGCATCTTCTTCCTGTCGGTTAAATTTCGCGTCTGTAGCACGTCATCTTCGTGGTGTAGCAATTTCAGTGGCCAGTAGTGTAGTTACTCAGTGGTGTAGAGTATGCTCCACCTCGCAAAATTTTGAGGTTTTCAGAGAAATAATTTCCAGTCTATATCTTCGGAATTATGTTGCGTGAGCGATCCGTAGGATACTGCTGTCTGCTTGATATCGGGTAGTACCGCGAAAATGGTATAATATTTTGGCAAACCGTGAGAAAATGCGTATGTTCTTGTAAACCCAGAGACTGGAGGTGGGTGTAGAAAAGCAAGCAAGGAAGCAGGTTCGGACCACAAACAGTAATGCGTTTTTGGCGAGGGGAACGAGCCCAAATTTGTAGAACAGTTGTGAGAGTGACATGGGGCCGCTGAGGGCGCTCTGGTCACCCATCATTGGTGGATGACCGCCCACCTCGCAGGGAAATATCCAGTGCTGCAAGGAGAGTATATAGTGCTGTCTGTCTTTGCGGTATATGTACTAATGATGTAAAAGGGCTGATTTTGTATGGTGCAGGATACGAATTGTATGTTTACTACATCGATATGGTATGCTGTGACATTTTGCTGGGTTGGAGATCGTTTTTGCGTTATAATATTCACAGTCATGCCCTCAGTGGGAGAGCAGTGTAATTGAGGAAGAGTTTTTTCAATATTTGACGATATGTAGAGGCATTTTGCAAGGTTTAACTGTCGGTGGAAAATAGTTTTTTTCCCCACTGAAATCATCGTCTGCAGAAAGAAAAAAAGGGCGTATGGTGCTTCCACACAGACGGCATCAGTAATTCGGCTGGTATTTTCGATAAGAGCCAATCATAATGTGCAATTCGTTCACAAGACATCGTTTGTGCTGGGATATAGGAGTCTCTACATAGTTGTGAGAACGTTTGTATTTGTTGAAAGCCGGAAGGGTAAGGCGTGATTGTCTGGGTGCCATGCTAGGATCGTGAGGAAGAACGCATTCGAATTTATTCTGCGCTATTTTCGTAAACAGGTCCTGTTAGGGCAAAAATTTCCGTGCATACAAGCTGAGACACCACGAAAACTCCTACAAAAGTGCATGTTAAGTGTTTCTGGGTCCCTATACAATTTCCAAGTGTTCCATACCGGCAACATCAGTAATTCGGTGGGTAAATTCGATTAGAGCCAATCGACTTGGTTCTTATGCTAGATAGTCATGTGGCTTCAGTATAACATCGAGAACGTTGCTAGATGCACTTGCGATGGTATGTAGCTATCCGCAGTGATGTGTCAGTCACACGTCACGCATGCCCTGTTAGAATCGCAGGAGAGAAAGGAGCCTGTGCTACTCTGGAACGGATTTCTGCAGTGTCTGCGAGGGTGAGTCACTCTGCAATTAGGTCTTGACTGGACCACAGGTAGAGAGAGGGATCACACCAGCGGCAGTGAACACATGCACGCGTGGTCCATCGGATGACTTGGCACTTATTTACATAGACATGTCATGTCAGTGTAACACTCGAAGGACTTTAACTGTAGAGGTGAGTTTGACAAGCCGTCGGCAGTGGCATGAGAGTGATGGCTCACGTGGGCTTGATTCCGACAGTAGCACACGGTGGAGTCAATGTGCGCGCACACATTGAGTGTCTGCACTCTGCAAATATGTCTTCACCTCCGTCCAGTTGCATCAGAAATTGTGCCTAGTTGATTATGTATTTCGAGAGGAATTGTCAAGTGTGAAAGGTATGCTGCCACCTCATGCTTGAGGGACATGAATGGGCACCTGTGCTTCACTTCGCGGAAGTGCTGGTGCATCCCAAGTTCTGGGAGTGTTTGTGGTAGCCTCCCGTGTGGCCCAGTGGATAGGGGGCTCTGGGCGGTGCCTGTGCTATGCATGTTGTTTGTGTGTCTGTTTCATTATTTTTAGAGTAGGTCTGTAGACTGTGGTATGCATTATTTGGACAGTTTACAAGTTGATTTCGTGTCTGCACATCAGTGTACTGCATTATTTAGGAGGAGTTTGCATGCCGGTGTGCTGTGATCCGAAACCATTACGGTAATTTAGGAGTTGTTTGCGTGTCTGCAGATGGTTATTTGGTAGTAGTTTTCTGGTCTGTGGGCTGTGTGGCATGACCCCATGCATGTCAGAATGTGTGTTTTGTATCAGTGTGATAAATATACTATCTCAAATCCATCCATGAATAAATTATTCCAAAATAAATATAGTACACTCCTTCCTCTCTTGGCCAGCCCAGCACAGGCTGAGTCATTTTCCTCTCCAGGCAGACATCTTGGATTATGTCATGGAACGGAAGACAGCATCCTCTGGTGACAGCACTGTGTATTAGGTTCAGACCTCATGGTGAACACACTGTTTCCCGCCAAAATCCGCTATTGTCCATAATTGACTTGTGTCATCAGCTGACATCATGGCCGCCATTTAGGATTACACCACGGAATGGACGACAGCGCCCTCTGGTGATGGTCCTGTGTACTAGGTCAGTTGGACTCTCGACCTCATGGTGAACACACTGGATGGCGGTAGTACCTCAAATAGTTTAAATACAGAATAGTGCATGATTTCTCGCAGTCGAGCAGCCGACCCGAGCGGACCGCTGCTCTCTGCACCTGGCGTAGCTGCCCGCTGATAGCTCCTCGGAGTGGTCTCTAACAAGCTGCAACTGGCGTAGCTGCCAGTGACGCTCTACTGAGCGGCACGAACCCGCGCAAGCCGCTTAACGCTTTCGGGCGCTAAGTTGCAAGAGCTTCGGCTCAACTTCCTGCAACTTCGGTTGCAAATCTCCCCAGCGGGACTCTCCCGTTCTTTGGTAGGGTAATCTCAGTGTCAGGGGCCCGTTCACGTCGGATAACCCCGCGCACTGTAGGCCGCTCTCTTCAACCCGCGCTCTCTTGCGCCGCGCATTGCACTCCGCGCAGATAGGTCGTAGGGACACCCCTCTTCTGTAGGAACACGATACACAGCGCTTTCGCTAAAAAGCAAATATTGTCGCGTCTTGAAAAAGAGCAAAACTGTCGTGCATCCATCCTTCCCTATCCAAATAAATAAATACTCCCGAAACAGCAAAGATGTCCGATCTTTCCTGTGCTTCCCCACCACTCACCCGCAGCAAAGCTGCAGCACAAGAGGCGGTAATGCCGGCTACTCCCGCCATCATTTCCGTCCCACTGTCCACCTTCCAAGAGCAGGTTGCCTTGAAGGATAAACAGATCGCGGAACAGCTGGAGCTGATCGCAGAGCTGATGGGCAGCGAAAACACACAAACAGAAACACCCACACCACACACACAGACACCTGCTGAACAACAGAAGGACATGCCCCCTATCTCACCTCTGGCGGCCCAGGCACCGATGGAACCGGATTCAGAGCCGACAGAGGACACAACAAACACAGATGAAGACGGGCCGTGGCAGCAGGTCGGCCCAAGGCGCAAACAGCAGCCAAATACGCAAACAAGTGAGCCCACAAACTCACGAGGCAACGGCCGAGCGCTGCTGCCAACACCATCTACACCACGTACAAACAACAATAACAACACAGGGACCAACACAAACAACCCTGCGACTGCAGCAACCACAAATATACAAGCAGCTACGCAGAACACAAACAACACCGCGACTGGCTTCCCACCGGTCATCATCCACAACTACGGAGACCTAAGTCTCCTAAACAAGGAATTTAACAATCAGCACAGCCCCACAACATACTACTCCAAGCTCACCGGGGAACACGCCGCACTGTACGTAGCGAACAAAGCAGACTACACGAATCTACTGGACTTTCTCAAAAAAAGGAAGGTAGAACACTTCACGTACAGGACAGTCCTGGAAAAAACTCAGCAGTACGTGATAAAGGGGATAGACTCACGAACCCCGACCGACACAGTACACAATGAACTCTCTGCTCTCGGGTGGGAGTGCATTCGGGTAAACCGAATGTCAGAGTTCGGCACAGCGAGACCGTCTCACAACTACATGGCGGAGTTGGCCGACACGGCCAAATCCCGCGACCTGCTGAAGCTGAAGCTATTTCTTCACATGGTCGTAAATGTAGAAATTTACAACACGCCGCGCACCCCCCAACAATGCCACAACTGCCAGCGCTATGCGCACGCGGGTATCAGATGCGGTCTCGCACCCCGCTGCCGCATTTGCGCTAGCGGTCACACAACCCAACGCTGAAAACTCCCCCATACAGCACCTCGCAAGTGCGCCAACTGTGGTGCTGCCCATCCGGCAAACTACAGAGGGTGCATTGCTTACAAAGCAGCTCTGAGGCGCAAAATCGCGAAACATGCGGAACCTACCGCCATCACAGTTCCAAAACCGCCCCCGCGCCCAGTAAGAAGTGGAATATCCTTCGCTGGAGTGGTCGCTGGCAGCCCCAGCAGCGCGGGACGGTCAGAGGAGCCCCAGAGCTCAAAACACGCTCAGCAAACACCCCCAGCAACAGACACACAACAGACAAGCACAACGCCTGACACCACACCCACACCGGGCACACCACACGAAACAAGCAACAACAACACCCCACCCCCTGAGATCGCGAACTACAGCCCACCACAGGCTACAGAAAACGCACCTACACAGGGACAACCACAGCGCCAGAGGAGGAGGAGAAGGAGAAACAGCCTAAGCACGAGGAACACGACCACACCACAACAACCACACGGGCAACAGAACACCAACACCCACGAGCACATCCCGGACACCAACTCAACAACTCACATTACACACCCACTCACCACAGAGAATACACAGGCGCCCACAACTGCCACACGAACAGCCGACACTCAGGCCAGCCCTCACCAGACGCCAACACTGGAACAAGCGGCCGCTAACACGACCAATAACTCGCAGGCCGACATGACCAACATTACTACAACATTCCAGAGAATAATGGAAACATTATTCCCCGGACGCACGACCACCGAAATAGTCTCGAAGATTATGGGGTGTGTCTCACAACTCTTCATGCAGTTCATGTCGGGTACGCTCAACTGGACTAGCTTCCAAGCCACTATCACACCGCTTTTCACACTACTACATGGATAATACACCACACCAGCCCCGAAACGCAGACTTAAACACAATCACACAGATCCTGTTTTGGAATGCTAACGGGATCGCAAGCAAAAAAGCCGAGATGGCCGCGTTCATGGAGCGAAAGGGTATCCGAATCGCTCTTGTGAACGAAACACTGCTTACGCCTCGCAAACAACTAAACTTCCCAGGTTATTGCGTCTATCGTACCGACCGAGCGGATGGCAGGAGGGGAGGCGGCACGGCAATCATCATACACAGAGACATAGACCACACGAACATCGAGCTCCCAGCACTTGAAAGACTAGAGGCTACGGCCGTCAGGGTCAAGTTCAACGGAGCCAACACCACACTGGTATCGCTATACAATCCTCCTAATCACATAGTAACACGCGATATCATCACAGTACTCAACATAGCACCGCGGGTAATAGCCGCTGGAGACCTCAACGCAAAACACCCTGATTGGAACTCACGAATACGAACCTCCAACGGCAAGAAACTGTACGAACACGCGCTAGGCCGAAACTACATTGTACTTGGACCGGACGTTCCCACGTTCGTGCCTACACAGGCCCGGCATAGGCCAGACGTGTTAGACATAGCCCTCATAAAGGGCATTACATGTACACTCAACCTAACGGTTGAAAACGATCTGGATTCAGACCACATGCCTGTAATACTGCACATGGAAGAGACACTGCAGGACATCGAACCACGCAGGATGCTCAACTACAAGCGTGCGAATTGGACACTGTTCAAGGAAACGCTTGATAGTCGCATTCCTGACACACACGAAATTAACAACACACAGCAAATTGATGAGGCTGTGGAGGCTCTCACAACTGCCGTCCAAGACGCAATGACTGACGCCATTCCATTTACAACACCAAGACAACACTCGACGGCCCTGCCCCAGGAAATCCTGGGCCTTATCTCAATAAGGAACCGCCTCAGGAGATACTGGCAGCGTACCAGGCGCCCGTTCTATAAACTGCACGTCAACAGACTCCAGGGCATAATACGGAATAAAATTCAAACATTCAGAAACGAACAATGGGGACAGAAACTCGCTGGGCTGGATACCACACGTCCTGGCGTGTGGCAGCTGGCCAGACACTTCACCAGGGAGAAACATTACATTCCCACGTTACAAGGACCAGACGGCCCAGCCTACTCCGCGACGGAGAAGGCAGAGCTTATGGCCACAACACTTGCATCGTCTTTCATGCCGAATCTGGTTCCTTCAGACCCAGCATTCACACTTGAAACGTACCAGGAGGTTACACGACTTGTAGCCCAGCCCTCGCGCAACGAAATAAGACGTGCTAGCACAAATGAAGTCACATGGGCTATCAAGCACACCAACGCTAGAAAAGCCCCTGGGCCTGATGGCATTCAAAACCGTGTCCTCCAGGAGTTCACGGATAAAGCCGTAGAATACCTCACACACCTAACGAATGCCATCCTGACACACCAACACTTCCCTGACTTTTGGAAGGCGGCCAAGGTCCTGATGTTCAGGAAGCCAGGGAAAGACCACTCCCTCCCACAAAATTACCGACCTATCAGTCTGCTGTGCTCGCTCAGCAAGATTGTTGAGAAGGTAATACTAAAACGTATCACTAGGCATTGCATCGCCAACGACACCCTAAGACCGGAGCAATTCGGCTTTAGGAATCACCACTCGACAACACAACAACTCCTCCGCGTAGTCGAACATATAACACACGGCTACAACATGAACAAAGCCACAGGGGCCGTGTTCCTAGACGTCGAAAAGGCTTTCGATCGTCTCTGGCACAACGCACTCATACGCAAACTAAGCGAAGCTGGCTTCCCGGACGGACTTGTGCGTCTCATACACTCATATCTCACGAACAGATGTTTCAACACTAACGTGCAGGATAAACAATCAACACAACACGGTATCCAAGCTGGAGTACCCCAAGGAAGCATCCTAGGGCCCATCTTGTTTAACCTGTACATTAATGACTTCCCAGCGACACGAAACACGACGTTAGCCGTCTACGCGGATGACACAGCCATCCTCGCGCAAGACTGGAAACCGTCGAACATCAACTCACGAATACAGACAGCACTCAGAACAGCTGAGCCTTGGCTGGAGCGATGGCGTATTAAAGTAAACGTCGACAAGTGCGAAGCAGTTCTGTTCACACGCAGACCGAAACTACTGCGCAAACACCAACACTGTAGACCGATAACACTACATACACGCCCAATACGTTTCCGAGAGAAAGTCAGATACCTTGGTGTCTGGCTGGACCGGAAACTTACATGGGGGGACCACATCGAATACGTTGCCAACAGAGCGCACGCGAGGCTCAAACAGCTCTACCCAATGCTCAACAGGGCAAGCACACTGAATAGGAGGGTGTCGAGGTCCTTATACATGACACTGATTAGACCTCTGATGACGTACGCAGCTCCCGTCTGGGGATATGCAGCTCCCACACGACTGCGCCGCCTGCAGATCATACAGAACAAGGTGCTACGAATCATCAGCAATGCTCCACGCTACACACGCACCGTGGATTTTCACCATGAATACCGCCTTGATACCCTCAAGGAAGTATTCAAGAAACACGCCACACGACTATACAGGAACTCGAGACACTCGAACAATCCTTTCATCCTCACTCTGGGAAACTACGATCACAACCACAGGTGGAAACACAAGCGGCCAAAGACACTGCTAGCTAGGGCATAACCACCTATGGTAAACTAACATACGCAAACAGCGACAAACGCCGGTAAGCCCCTGCATATGAGCAACACTGACTGGCAACTACCAGCTGCTATTAGAGCCAACCAACAGGCCACAGCAGGGACACCGACGAGGTCGCCCACAGACGCACGAACAATCTGCCAACACTCCCTCACACTGTGTCTCCGGTATATGACCTATCGGACACAAGACCGAAAACAAACCTAACTGTTGCAGGTTCCAGGACGCTGAACGAGGACTCTGTACCAGCACCCAGCGCCAGCCGCCGAGCAGCACAAACGCACAACGTCAAGGTATCGACATGCATGATACCCACTACTAACAAAGCCTATCCTTACACAACCTATCGCAGGCAGCAAGACAACCGCTACTGCTCTTGCCGCCCGACCTAACTTTCGCAGAGGTTTTTTTTCCCTTGGCTCTTGCTTTGGCACTTTTTTTCCTCTGCCCTTCAAACCGCTACCCTTCGTCAGATTTCGACCAATCCATCTCCAGATGAGCGCGTATTAATGGTTAATCCTAACCAGACGTACACAGACATCGCAGTACCCACATCCTGCGACACCTCACTTTAGTGAATACTAACCCTTATGCAGAGATGGCAGTAGACCTTTTGTGTTGGCCATCATGCCGGTGTGGGCGTGGAGGGGCTCCACCTCTTTTTTAAAAAGATTTCGAGAGTTGACAGTTAGCAAGCATTTTTTGCAGAGTCATTTAGATGGATTATTACTTCGATGATTTACGAGTTGTTTGGTGCTCTGGTCATAAATGTATTTCATTATTTACGAATGGTTTTCACGTCTGTAGGCTGTGCAATGCATTATTTTGGTTATTTGCAATTAGCAAGCGCGTCTGCAGAGCATTATACATGGGTTATTTTGGAGTAGTTAGCAGGTCTGTAGGCTGTGTGGTATGTCAGAGCATGTGTTTTGTATCAGTATAATAAATATACTATCTCTCAAAATCCATCCCTAAATAAATTGTTCCAAAATAAATACACTCCTTCCTCTTTCCAGCAACCCAATGAAGCCTGGGTCTTTTTCCCACCACTCCCTAGGAACAGGTGGCGGTCGGATGATTTAGTGGAGGTAGCCCAAGCGACCTTATCTCCCACCATTTTCTTAGGTTAGTAGAGGTGTGGTGCACTGTCCTTGTGGAATTTGAGCTTCCCCCATTTTCTGGGTGAGAGGAAGGAGAGGAGTTAGTTTAGCGGAGGTAACCCAATTGACCTATCTTCCCGCCAAAATCAGCCATCTTGAATGACGTCACGACCGCCATCTTGGATGATGTCATGCGATGTTTCCAAGTCTACACGCCACTAACGTTGGATGACGTCATCGTCGCCGTCTTGGATACATCTGGCAACAATGCAGACTGGCGCAGAACGAACTTAGTACCCCTAGTAATAGCTGCAGGGTGTGATACCTGTGATCTTAGCCTACATCACTATATATTTTGTTTCAAAAAGACGATCGCACTGCTGGGAACCCTTCCTATATGTGGGGGAGGCCGAGGTTGCACTCTCTAGAATCCAAATGAATCTATGACTGGCAGCTGCCTTACTCCAGTCTAGATTAATGTGGTCGTTCCACCTTAAAATACTCAGGACAATAACTTTTAGGTATCGACTGATACCAGTAAATAATCACTCATCGCCTGGTCAGCTGATATCGGAACGTTTTGGCTATTCATGAGCATTAAATTTAAGTTATTTGTGTTTGTAATAAGTTGCAAAAATCTGCACCAGCCATACTCTGCGGTATCGACGGTGTCTTCGTCAACGGCACACTGCTCGCTGCTCACATCTCTGGGGAAGGAGATATATTTAAGAAGGCCGCCAGTTTGCTAACGTGATCCAAGCTCGCTCCAGGGATCGCCGTCTTCCTAAGGGTGTCTATACGGACACCACCAGACGATGTCACCTTTTTTTCTACTCAATACATGGAAATGTATCCGTCCTTGTGTCTTTTTAAGATGCTGCACATCAGTCTCTGTCCAGATCTCGGAAGACTCGCATTGGGTATAAAAGAATGTAGCCTGATGCTACTACTATTGTAAAAGTTAACAATTGACTTTACATTGTAACAGCTAGCAAGCTCATGAGCCCGAGACAATGATGAACAGAGAATGCAGTGATAAAAAATATGTATTTCATACTTTAACCTGTAAATATTATACACAAATGTGATCTCTTATTCATTTGTTAATGTTTGTAATTTTCTATGCCACCTAATGCAACTATGTTCGCAACAGACGATTCTGGCGACAAGGATGGGGTGCAGGGCCGTGTCGGACAATAATCGAGCTTTACTGATTGTCCTTCTACTAAATTCATATCATATTTAAGTGTATTTAATTTCTGGTACGAAATGGCAACCACAGGAGAGCCATCACTCCCTGTAGCTTACTCAACTCCAGAGCCAAAACTACAAGCATTACTGTCGACCATTACCAGACTGCTGACTGCACGTCGAGCCCAGCAGTAAACTACTGCTGTAACACAGAATTCCAGTGGCCATGTGCCGACTACTTCCTGCCGGTCTTTCGTTGCAAAACAAGTACAATGGACGGAATAGCAGTTGGGGCAATATTTCACAGACTACAAAATCTCAGCTGGCTGACGACGTTTATTCTTTTTTCATGGATACGAGTGTAGGACGTTCTTTCTTGAAGTAGAGTCCCATGGCCCATCCAGTGAGGAAGTCGTTAGGAACTAAGGCGAATTTTTTGAGCCACAGTTTCATGAAGCGTCAGCTCGTTTTAAAACTTTTCGTAAGCCTCATCATAGTAATCAGACTTATATGAAATGGAAGGCATGACGAAGAATTATAAATTTATCCGTGCCTGTGTCTCTTCATTTCAAGAGGAAATATTTCGCGACGCAGTTATTCCGAACTTTACTGACAACAGAATAATGGCTGAGACATAAAAGCATCACCATGATGGTGTCACTGATGTGCTTAACACGTTTACGCTGGCGTGCACAACCTGTGGCTCACGTTCGACTCTACCAATTATGCTACCAGCAATGCACTAACGTATGATGTATTACCTGTCATCCACGTGCAACGAACAGCTGTGAATACAATTTTCTGTGACCCTGCAACGACAGACCTCTCTGAACAAGTGAGAAATCACATAATTTGTGATTAGTTTAGTGTAAAGTTATTTTATGTGATCTTCTGTTGTTTTAAATGAATAGACTTATAACACTTTCAAATTGGGAGGTCGATAAATGAAAGTAGTAGCGTAGGGCGTTTGAATACGAGCGCTGCCCCATTGCAGGAAACAGGAAAAGCAACACGTCAGACGAAGCAAAACGTGAATACGCGCCACCGCACAGCGAGAAACACAATGCTCACTCAGCGCCAGCGCGAACGGGTTAAGCTGATTCAATCTCACGAAGTACAAGACTGCGCGGAACTCGACTTAAACGTGCCTTCTGGTGCACTGCTGGCTGCAGATATTTCTAGCGTAGTACATGTTCGCAGCGGCCGCAGATGGCGGCGTAAGTAGTACACAATGCGCTCTTCCGATTTTCCAGCAAGTTCCCGAGTTCCGTATACTTGTGTTAAATGCTATGTAACACATAACGGCAAACATTGCCTTTTACGCCAAGCAGGATGAGAACATTGTCATAAATAAGCAAGTGTGCCTAAAAAATAATCGCAAAGTGAACTTATAACTATAGCAAATACACCCTGAATACCCTTTTGACAGAATTGAAGTTTGGCCGCGATCATGTACGCCAATGAAAAGAAATTGAACTATAGTTCATCACCTGACACGTTACGTATTGCAAGGATACAGTGTTATTCTAGCGGGAATAGAACGTACGATAAGCTGTTTGAAATGTAAAGGCTGAGGTCATGCATATGAATGCGGTCGCTAGTCTAATCACACAAAAATATTTTAAGTAAATGCCTATTAAAGAAAACTTCATTTTAGTGAGAAATTTGTTTGAAAATTGGATACGAAATACACTAGCAAACATTAGTATGTATTAGCAGAGTAACCAGCCGTGAGTAAAGGCGCTATCTGTTTAAATGCAGGCAACAGACTACACGAACGTATACTGCATACTTTAATGTAAAGAATAATGCTAATTACAATGCACCACTCAACAGGAGAGAAATACAGATAATTTGGATATGAGGTGTTTCTGAAACTTCACTACTGGGGGACAGTAGTTTTGGTGCTCAGTATCGTTCAAAAAAATGGCTCTGAGCACTATGGGACTTAACTTCTGAGGTCATCAGTCCCCTAGAACTTAGAACTACTTAAACCTAACTAACCTAAGGACATAACACACATCCATGCCCGAGGCAGGATTCGAACCTGCGACCGTAGCTGTCGCGCCGTTCCAGACTGTAGCGCCTAGAACCGCTGGCCACCCCGGCTGGCCAGTACCGTTCAAGAGTGTTTTGCAACTGAACTAGTAGGTTGGTATGCGTATTTGTCTATAAGTGGAATCAAAACAAACGGTTGTTCAGACAGATGATTGCTTGAATTAGCCGCGGTTACATGTATTGAATGCTGTGCGCAGGTAAGTATGATCTTTAGTCGTAAACAGAGTTTCCAAGGGGCTCATAAGTATTTTCTAGAATGGAAAGACTGTAACAAACCTAAGTAAATAAAACAAATCTAATTCTAATACTTTTATTGACTTACAGTAATGCCTAAAACTAATGAACACTCAGTAGACTTCAGACAAGCTGTCGTAACAGCGCTGTAATAAAGTCTAAACTCAGTCCTTCGTTGTAAAGGCGTCTGGAATCTCCCAACACCTTGTGAGTGTCTGGACCCGGCTTCAGAAAAAGAAGAGACGATAGGGATAAATGCGCTAAGCTGTCGGTCCCGAAAAAATACTACCCGGAAAGAAAATGGGACCATCCGACGGCAATCGATGGCTGATAAAAAAAAAAAAAAAAGAAAAATAGGCCCGGGAAAACGCGATGGGGCGAAGGTACGTGTTTCAATAGTTAAGCGTGGCTTCGCAGCTATAGCTCTGGATGGCAAGGGACCTTCTCGAAAACCTATGATATTTGCGAAAAAGGAAAGGCCAGATTACAATTTGCTTAGAAGTGCACGTAAAGAACCACTGAAGAGTGGTCAAACGTTCTATGGAGTGATGAAAACGAGTTTAATATCTTCTCCTCAGACAGGATACTGTACGTTTGATGGCCGAAAAACAGAAGGAATGACAGAAAGTATCAAGTCCCTCATGGAGCACGGAGGACGAAGTACCATGGTGCGGGGCTGTTTATCACGAAATGGTGTAGGCCTTTTCGTCGAAATTTATGGGATAAGGATAACTGACAGTCTGAAGTATGGCGTAATATTAACAGACCATATGACACCTCACTGAACACGAAATATGCCTCGTAATGGACAATTCCAGCGTGACAATGATCCGAAGCTCACTTCTGGCCATTTAAAGACAGCCCTGAAGCAACACAAAGTAAAGGTATTTGAATGTCCAAGCCAAACGCCAGACTTAAACCGCATAGAAAATCTTTGGGGCGAGCTGGACAACGTGTTCTCCAATAAACCTGCACCAACAAGGAGGCTTTCTGCAAAGAATTGTGTGAGCGACAGAATAATTTACATCAAGGCGGTACTGGCCAAACTTGCCGATTCTGTGCCATATAGGTATCCTACAGTAACGTACACAAAGGGCTATGCAACTAAGTATAAACCCAAGAGCATCATGGGTTAAGACAACATTATTGTTTTTTTTCTGTTTCGTTTTAACATAATACATTTGAGCCCGAAAATTTTTTCATCTGTGTTTTATTGCTGATGCAAAGATTAGAACTGTATAACAATTGTAAGAAAATAAAGTACGCATTAGAATGATTTGGTAATTAAATTCTTCCAATGAAATTTTCTTGTAAAGAATTTTTTCCCGAATTTATTCTCTCTACAAAATACTTTTGAAGGATACTGAAGTTGACAAGCTCTACTTCTAACATGAACACTGCTCATTTTCATAGAGTGTGTCTAAGTTTTTCACTGCATATAACATCAGTTTTATAAGGGTTCCAGAATCTGTTACACTTTAATTAAGATAATTCAACTCATGATTTTAATAGCACAAGTAGTTCAATAATAATCAATTAAGTTTTTCAAGAAACATTCACTGTGACTTGCTGATATACTGACTCTAACATAGGGTGGGAACCTGAAACTGTTCTGTTTAATAACACAGTTCCTGATCACCCTTTCAGTAATAAACAATAATAATACCACATAAACGGAAAATATACACACAAAACCACAATTTACAAACCTATTATTGGCCTTGACTTTGTTTTTGTTATCACTGTTCTCTAAGAAATTTTGTGTTCCTGGAAATGAATGTGATGTATCTTTAAAAGTTACACTTCAGAATGAAATTGTAATTGAGTATGATTTTACTGTCGATTGAAGTTAAGAACATTAAGCGCCATTTCTAACTCTTCGCTCTAAAGGCTATTTGGAAAACCTAATAGTAGTACTTCAATAAGTTAGCAATTCATATTGTTTTTGTAATTAATCATTTAAGCACTTTCATTCTTTCATAAAAGGAAAATTCGGAACATTCTAGCAACAGGAACAGGATACTATCAAGGTCAGTCACTTAGGAAAAAAAAGTTAGTGAAACAAAGTCAATCTTATTCACCTAGTGTTTGAAAACTTCAGCAAACACTGGTCCATAGATCAATTTACACCATTAAGCGTTACTTTTCCCGAAGGTGGATGCAGGAGCGATCTTCTGTGGCGGTACAACAAAGCCATATGGTGCTATCACTGCTCTTGACGCAATATGATCAGCACAACATCTTCTTGACCTCGTAAAAACAGATTTCAGAGCAACCCAATATATGGCGTAATACATCGGCTAATAACAATCCTTATCCGAGGCATAAATGTTTCACTTTTGCAGAAATATTTCTGCAAAGACTTCGCATGCGAAGTCGAACCATTCAATATTTTATATTCCAGTCAAAATCTTTTCGTTGCGGAGGTACTTCCTTGCCGCTTTTTTGTTTTATACAGCACTACATTTCCTAAGCATGATCCAGTTAAGAATTAAATTTTACGGCATAAATTAACATGTTTTCAGCAAAAAGCATTTGCAAAAATATTTTCCAAATTATAAAGAATTACAGATTGAGAAAAATATTTTATATGTATGAGTCAAGGAAGTTACATGATACAGATATTAAAATATTATAATTTACATAGGTGTTTCATATGCCCCATGTTTCAATGATGTTTCCTGTTAAGTATAACATTAGTGAAACCTCTACAGCACTAAACCCAATTTTGGGCTCGGCCATAAAAAAGCTTTATAAACAAATCCTTTTTACATGAACTGCATTACACAGAATATAATTTCATAAAATTACTGTATACCACCCCTATTTAAGTTCAGTGCACACACTCTATTCTAGAGAACTGTTAGTGTGTCACAGAAACGTTTGTGTATAACTTGGTGAACAAAACTAAGAAAATTTATGCATATTGTGGAAATCACATAATATGTTTACAAAATACACACTTGCACAGTTCATTTCGTACAAATATTAGCTGCAAACTATTTTAATTATATAACATTTCCAACCAAGTTTGATTTCGACGAAATCCTTGTACACAGCGACTGTAGTATATTTCAAAAACGGAAAAGGAATTCAACGATCAGTCGCAAGAATTATCTGTAATTTTACTACAGATTTAGATTTCAGAACCTTCAGTGCTGAAAAAATGCAAGAAAATATTCAAGAGTAGTACTTAAAAGACATAAATTAAAAACACATTGTGCAATAGTTATCAAGACGTTAGATAAAGTACGCTTTAAACCATGTCATCCAAACTCGCAAGCTTCAGACAACATACGTTATTATAAGACTTTAAGACGTACACGACCATATATCAACTCCCACTGTTGTTTACCGAGCAGTACAAGCAGCTACAGCCTATCTCAAATGGGTAGAGCAACGTCCTCTATACCACTATAATCAACTGAAAGCTACCAGTTTAATTTTCCGTTTATAAAATTGGTACTAAAATTAAAATACAAGCCATTAACCTTTAATAAAATTAACAGTTTTCTCATTAAGCAAATTAAATATTAAAAAATTACAAAATACAGAGTTTGTGGAAAACTGACCACTAAATAAACGTGGAAAAAATCGTTTAAATGGGTCTGAGCACTATGGGACTTAACTTCTGAGGTCATCAGTCCCCTAGAACTTAGAACTACTGAAGCTTAACTAACCTAAGGACATCACATACATCCATGCCCGAGGCAGGATTCGAACCTCCAGCCGTAGTGGTTGCGCGGTTCCAGACTGTAGCGCCTAGAACCTCTCGGCCACTCCGGCCGGCAAACGTGGAAAAACACTTTAAAATACTGTAAAACATTTTTATAAAAATTGCATCCATAAAAGCCTAGAGCAATCAGTCATACTCAACAGTAATTATTACATTGTCTTCTGATAACATAATATGCTCACCTTAACTAACGTAAAGACATCGTTAGAATTACAATGCCATAGCTGTTGAGAAGAAAAGGTGTATACAAATTGTCTTACACTTTAACTATCAGGATATCGATTGATACATATTGGGTGCAACTGATGTTAAAAACCTTAACTAGCAAGATAGCAATAAAAAACTAGTACACAACCAACAACCACGAACCGCGAGACCGCTACGGTCGCAAGTTCGAATCCTGCCTCGGGCATGGTTGTGTGTGATGTCCTTAGGTTAGTTAGGTTTAACTAGTTCTAAGTTCTAGGGGACTAATGACCTCAGAAGTTGAGTCCCATAGTGCTCAGAGCCATTTTGAACAACCACGAACAATAATAAATTTTGTTCTCCCCGTGGTGAACTGCCAAATGTTGTCAAATAAAGAGAACTGTTAGACATTCTACCACAGCAATGGTTGTAGTTCCTTACCGCCAGTGACTGAAAAGCTAGAAGTAGCTTTTCTGGATCTGCAATCTGTTAGTGAAAACCGCTCTGTTATCGCATCGGACCGTCACAACCGCCACTGCATCCACCGCCGGCAGGCTTCACACCATCGACGCCAAGAGATCAGTTTTATCATGCCGTGGATGGAAGATACATCCTTCGCTACCTGTTTTATGATGACCAAGGCATCAAAATGAGGACATCCCCCTGAACTGCTGCCACAACAACTACACCCGCAATCTACACAAAACTACGTGCTACCTAGCTGTCAAACATTTTAAACATGTTTGGTTCCATTTGAACTGTTATGCACAGCCTCTGTAATGCATTTCAAAAAAGGAAAAGAAATTCAACAACCAGTCACTAGTCCAAACGGCATTTTCATTGGAGCTCTAGAGTTCAGCTATTGAGTAATTGTCTTAATTGCTAAAAAGATACAAGAAAATACACATGACTCAGTACTTAAAACATCTAATTTAAAACTAAATTGTGTAATTGTAATGACAAAGTTAGGTAACATATCGTTTAAATCGAGCCATATAGACTTGTGAAGCTTTTGACAACACTTGTTATTTGACAACTGTAAGACATACATTGCCAGATTCTAACTCAAGGTCATGTTTACACTGCTGTACAAGCAGCCACAACTTACGTCACATGGATTTTGTGTAGCTTTTTTTTAAATACAATACCTCCTACGTTGAGTTGTGTATGTTTTACATCTCTATCGTGTCTCCATTTTCTCTTAACATAGTACTGTTTCACTGTTTTCTGACAATTTTCTCTCTTTCATACGCTGACGTATCTTTACAAGCAGGAAATTTCACAAGTTCTTTAATTAAATAAGCTGTTTTTTTTATCAAACAGAATCTCATAAGGTGAAAACCCTCTGGTCGAATATTGCAGGCTGTTAATTATGTCTTGAAATCTTCTAATGTGTCCTATCCATTTGCCTTGATCTTTGTTTCAGTATGTCCTTACAATTTCTCTCATATTCCCTTCTGTGGGGTTACATGTTGGTGAATATGCTAATATCAGTTTTTGTTTTATGTTGTAGTAATTTGTGAACTCCTTCCATGTTTTCAAAGTAAACTGACTTCAATCATTCGTCGAGATTACTTTAGATGGGCCTACTGTATTAAAGTGATCTTTTGTGATTTTTTTCAGTAGTTCTCTTGCTGGTTGCCATCTTCAACCGGTAATGTTCTATATGCTTAAGAGAACAAATCTACCATCATAAATATATACCGGAAGCCACCTTTGGCTTTTTTTAATTGGGCAAACACGTCAGTGCCTAATAAATCCATTTGTTTATCTGGGATAACGCTTTTCATACAGCCTCTGCTAATTCTGTTGCTCACCTCTACCATTTGACATCGGTCACAAATAGCAAGGAAACGCCTGACCTTTCCAGAAATCATAGCGTGTAGGCTTTCACGGCCGGCGTCTTCAGTAATTAAAACTTCCGGGCTAAGAGGCCGTGGTCCAATAGCAGAAATACTTCTCCCTGAAGTTTCGTTGCCAGCTGCGGGCAACATCATCTGAGATGAGTCTACGACTGGCTGCTAGGCCGTGGAGGTCCTGTTTATATAGAGCGCGTAGAGGGCGCCACCACTCGTCACGTGTTGTCAACAGTAAAACTATCTCTGGCTGGCGTCATTACTCTCGATCGAAGGTAATCGATTGTCACATCTTTGGTACAGAGTCGATCGCCATATCTTATCTAGCTTCAAGCCTTCTTCTTTCCTGTTAAAATTATTGTGGTGTTTATAAATCTCTACAGCCTCTCTATACATACGTCCATAATAATGCGATGTCTTAGCTAACACGCTCGTCTCACTAAATTTAATTTAATGGTCACCCGTTTCGAAAACATGTTCTGCTACAGCCGATTTGTCCGTGTGTCCCAGTCGACAGTTCCTTCTATGTTCAGTTAGGCGAGTATTGATACTTCTTTTTGTGGTTCCAATGTAAACCTTCCCACAACTACACGGAATCTTATAGACACCAGGAGTAGCTAGAGGGTGTCGTGCATCTTTCGCCGATCTTAAGCATTCACTAATCTTCTTGGTGGGTCTGAAGATTGTTTCAACACTGAACTTGGCCAGCACTTTCCCGATACGGTCCGTAATATTGAACAGCAAGCACTGCAGTCAGCCGGAAAAAGGCCCTTGAAGTGGTATCGGTATGTGGACGACACTTTTGTCAGATGGAATCACGGTGAAGAAGAACTGAACCGTTTTTTGAAGCATTTGAATAGCATCAATTCAAAAATACAATTCACTATGGAGACAGAAAGTAATGGACAGATAAATTTTTTGGACGTCTCAGTAATTAAACGAGCAGATGGGACTCTGGGTTACAAAGTCTACAGAAAAGATACGCATGCCGATCGTTATCTTCATAAGGATTCAAACCATCATCCCAGACAGAAGAGAGGTATTATCAAGACATTGGTGGACAGGGCTAATAAAACCTGTGAGACAGCTTATTTGCAAGAGGAAGTAAACCACTTGCCAACCGCTTTCCAGAAAAATGGGTACACTTGAAAGGAGATAGATAGAGCACTCCATCCCAGAAGAAAATCGTCCGAAAACCTGCAACAACAACAACCATCGGTGGGGAAAGTTTTTCTTCCATTCATCCACAATATTACGGACCGTATCGGGAAAGTGCTGGCCAAGTTCAGAGTTGAAACAATCTTCAGACCCACCAAGAAGATTAGTGAATGCTTAAGATCGGCGAAAGAGGCACGACACCCTCTAGCTACTCCTGGTGCCTATAAGATTCCGTGCAGTTGTGGAAAGGTTTACATTGGAACCACAAAAAGAAGTATCAATACTCGCCTAACTGAACATAGAAGGAACTGTCGACTGGGACACACGGACAAATCGGCTGTAGCGGAACATGTTTTTGAAACGGGTGACCATTAAATTAAATTTAGTGAGACGAGCGTGCTAGCTAAGACATCGCATTATTATGCACGTATGTATAGAGAGGCTGTAGAGATTTATAAACACCACAATAATTTTAACAGGAAAGAAGAAGGCTTGAAGCTAGATAAGATATGGCGATCGACTCTGTACCAAAGATGTGACAATCGATTACTTTCGATCGAGAGTAATGACGCCAGCCAGAGATAGTTTTACTGTTGACAACACGTGACGAGTGGTGGCGCCCTCTACGCGCTCTATGTAAACAGGACCTCCACGGCCTAGCAGCCAGTCGTAGACTCACCTCAGATGATGTTGCCCGCAGCTGGCAACGAAACGTCAGGGAGAAATATTTCTACTATTGGACCACGGCCTCTTAGCCCGTAAGTTTTAATTACTTTCCAGAAATGTTGTGAAAATATATTATTTCCTGAGTGTTTTGAATACAAGTCAACATTCCACAATGTCCAAAACTTTATGGTTATATTGTATTAATGTGTCTATGTACAGGCCTGGCCAACAAGCTTTCCACCTGTCACTGTCAGGGTTATGTCTATAAAATAGTATGTTTTTACAGATTGAAACCAAGATGGCCACCGAGTGAGATCACATGTACGTTCTTCGTCCGCCAAAAGAACTTATTTAACAGGAAATAGTGTCAAATTAAAATTTTCTTTATTTTTTATACTTCCTGTAGTGTTCGTTCTTGTCACTCAACCGAATATTAACGTCCCAGACGAGCTTTTCCTTGAAACAACTTGTTCTTTAGCAGAAGTCCCGATAATCGTGACATAACGCGAAATTTTGCGTCATAAACACAAAAAATTCTTTTGTTCTACAAAATTACTTTTATTGCTAACCGGTTTTCGACTTACAAGGCCATATTCCGACATAATAAAAGTAATATTGTAGAACAAAAGCAAACTGGTGCTTTTCATTTATTATTATAATGTTGTTCTACCAAGAACCGACGGAAGATTCTGTTAATATGACAAAAAATTCTATTCAGGTTTTCTTGATAGTGCAAAATTCGGTAAAAAAGAGAGCTTCTAGTTTCATCAGTGTCTACTGTCGTAATAAAAGTGTAATTAAACGTTTCTAAATCGTATTTGACTAATATATTTAGAATTGTTTACTAGTTAGATAGACGCGATCTAGACCTAAATTTCCCGAATTATAAACGTTTTGAAAACCTGACCAAACACGTCTGACAACGTAAGTTTTCTAAAAGCAACAACAAAAACAAGCATCTGCCACTGCCAGCGTTAAGTGTAGAAGAACCACAGGCAGAACGAGGAGCAGGAAATGTGCAGCACACTACAACGGAGGCCAAGAAGCCTAGGAATGTATGTAGTGTTAGGAAGAAAAAAGTGCTGCTGCTAGGTAGCAGCCATGGGTGAGGTTGAGGCCCTCAGTTACAGGTTTAGGGGCAGCGTACCAGGCCACCAGTATCTTCAAGCCAAATGTAGGGCTAAATCATGTGATAGAGGACCTAGGGTCTTTATGTAAGGACTTTATAAAAGAGGACCGTGTAGTGATAGTGGGTGGAGCGGTAAACAGTTTGGGCAGGGATGCGGCTTATGATACAGGTGGTGAACTGGACAAGATAGCTTTCCTGACTCATGACACAAACGTACACTTTGTTGAGCTGTTGCGGTGTCATGATCGACCACACCTTGATCGAGCTGTGGGGCGAATCAGTGTGGGGTTAGGGATGGCTCTGAGGACAGCCAACCTTGCTCAAGTTCCTCTGGTGCCCGTCGGGACTATCAGTAGGTGGGGTTTCACTAGGCATCGCCTACACCTAAACAGAACTGGGATGGGAAGATTGGTACAGCTGATTCATGAAACTATAGGGGGTGGATCTCGGGCCACACATGGTCAAATACCCGTTGTCATTGGTAGGAAAAGAAGGTTTTTTAGGATAAATCCAGACAACAGGTTTCCCTGCCTAAAGAGTATCTCCAGCAATTTAAAAAAATACAGAAACAATCACTCACAAAACAGATTCTAACACTTCAAATATCACATATACCAGATGTCACAAAGAAAAACAAAACATTGGAAAGAGTTACATTGGGCATTTCACAGAGTTAACAATCCTTCATCAAAAAAATGCAATCAATAAAAAATAAAATGCAACTATTAGAAGTTGAGCTCCAATCTTTGAATTGCACAGTAGTTTGTATTACTGAGCAGTAGTGTAGAGACACAGAAATCCAACATGCAGTATTATCATTGTATGAAAAGGCAAACTCTTACTGCAGAACTACTTCAAGGGGTGGAGGATCATGCATTTATATCAGAAAAGGAACACAGTTTAAATCAAGACATGACCTCAGTACAGTAAGTGAAGACAAACACTTTGAAATATCATTTATTGAATTACACAGGGCTTGATATCACCAAGAAGTTAATCATTTTGTGTGTGTATAGATCTCCCAGAGGTATTGTGGATGCTTTTTTCAATAAATCAACAGAAGTTCCAGATAAAGTCTCAAGTACAAAGATCAACATAATTCTGTGTGGGACATTAACATCAACACTAGTAATTATCATAAATAAATCCAGCAGCACCTTCATAAACATCCTTCAAAGTTTTGGCATGTCCCTACTGGTCAGTAGTGCAACAAGGGTTACTACAATGACTGCATCAGTAATTGATGATGTGGTTATAAATATGGACAGGGAAAAATGTGATGTAGCTGTAAAAGATCTCGGACTATCAGACCATCTCTGTCAAATAACAACAGTAAAATCAGGCATCGAATCATTCCCTAAACTACAAGTGTATAAGGAAACCAATGTGAATATGAAATTCTCTAAATTCTACGCATTGTTTAAATTGAACTTTGAAAAGGCACTTCCTAAAGTCTGCATATCTGTATCAACATCTCACAAAAACAGATGGATAACAGCAGGTATTAAGAAGTCCTCCCAAACACTTAAACACCTCAGTTCCATGAAAGAGAATCGCCATGATCCAGAGTTCTTAAATTTCTATCATAGACAAAAAAAGATCGGTAGGAAGGTGCTGAATGCTGCAAAAAGGTCATTTAATAACAAAATAATATATAGTGCAGAGAATAAAAGCAAAGCAGTCTGGGATGTTATGAAAAAAGGCAACTGGGAGAGGCAAACAAATGCAGAATAACATCCTGCTAAGGGAGGGGGATAACGTAATACATGATCCACAACAATTAGCAAACTATGAAAATGAGCATTTTTCAAGTAATGCAGAGAAGTTACAGCAAAAATTCCCCAAAACCAAATATAACACCTGAAAATAATGTTGTACTAAATACAATGATGTTACTTCCAACCACAAAGAATGAAGTCAATAAAACTGTTCAAAAACTGAAAAATAAAAGTCAGTAGACTTAGATGAAGTACCAATGTGTGTACTGAAACAATGTATAGGGATTATACAAAGCTCGTTAGCAAATATAATCAATGAATCCTTCACATTAGAGAAATTTCCACAGCAGCTAAAGCAGGCAAGAAAGGTAATGCAGAAGACATAGAAAAATACCAGCCCATTTTCCTGCTGTCAGCATTCTCAAAAATAATAGAAACAGTTATGAAAGACAGATTAATGAATTACCTGAATAAATACAACCTTTTAAGCGAGTCACAGTTTGGTTTCCGAAGTGGCAAAAATACGGAGTCAGCCATAGTAGAATTCACAAAAGTTGTACTTGGTGCTCTTGATAAAGATGAGTGTGTCACAGGCATATTTTTGGATGTTTCTAAGGCCTTTGATTCAGTCGACCACAAGATTCTATTAAATAAATTAGAAACATTAGGAATAAGAGGAGTAGCTAATGACTGGTTTCGATCATACCTAACAGATAGGGTACAAAGAGTAGAGATAACACATACTTCAAATAGATCTAAAAATTTAGTAAAGCGTTTAGCAGAACCAAAATACATTAATATAGAGTTCCACAGGAGAGCATATTAGGACCAATACTGTTCCTGATATACATCAATGACTTTCTGAGACTCATAGTGAAAAAATTCTCCTTTCTGATGACAGCAATATAATAGTCACCGAGAAAACGAGAGAACTCCTTGCCGGAAAGCAAATGAAACTCTCAAGGAAATTTATGATTGGTCAATAAGCAATTAAGTGACATTGAACATAAAGAAAACTAATGCCATGAATTTCAGTCTAAAGAGGAAAAATGACAGTGTTAAATTAAATGTAGATGGCACCTCTATAGACTGTGTAACAAATGCAAAACTTCTAGGAATGAATATTGATTCTCAGTTGAAGTGGAGTGAACACACAAAAATACTTGCAAACAGAATGTCATCAGCATGTTATGCCCTTAGAATCATCAGTGTGTAACATGCAGTGTCTTTTAGTTAAATATTATTCGCGTGCCTCAGCGACACAGATAGCCGTACCGTAGGTGCAACCACAACGGAGGGGTATCTGTTGAGAGGCCAGACAAACGTATGGTTCCTGAAGAGGGGCAGCAGCCTTTTCAGTAGTTGCAGGGGCAACAGTCTGGATGATTGACTGATCTGGCCTTGTAACACTAACCAAAACGGCCTTGCTGTGCTGGTACTGCGAACGGCTGAAAGAAAGGGGAAACTACGGCCGTAATTTTTTACCGAGGGCATGCAGCTTTACTGTATGGATAAATAATGACGGCGTCCTCTTGGGTAAAATAGGTAAAATATTCCGGAGGTAAAATAGTCCCCCATTCGGATCTCCGGGCGGGGACTACTCAAGAGGACGTCGTTATCAGGAGAAAGAAAGCTGGCGTTCTACGGATCGGAGTGTGGAATGTCACATCCCTTAATCGGGCAGGTAGGTTAGAAAATTTAAAAAGGGAAATGGATAGGTTAGAGTTGGATATAGTGGGAATTAGTGAAGTTCAGTGGCAGGAGGAACAAGACTTTTGGTCAGGTGAATACAGGGTTATAAATACAAAATCAAATAGGGGTAATGCAGGAGTAGGTTTAATAATGAATAAAGCAATAGGAATACGGGTAAGCTACTACAAACAGCACAGTGAACGCATTGTTGTGGCCAAGATAGACACGAAGCCCACGCCTGCGACAGTAGTACAAGTCTATATGCCTACTAGCGCTGCAGATGACGAAGAAATTGAAGAAATGTATGATGACATAAAAGAAATTATTCAGATAGTGAAGGGAGACGAAAATTTAATAGTCATGGGTGACTGGAATTCGACAGTAGGAAAAGGAAGAGAAGGAAACGTAGTAGGTGAATATGGATTGGGGCTAAGAAATGAAAGAGGAAGCCGCCTGATAGAATTTTGCACAGAGCACAACTTAATCATAGCTAACACTTGGTTCAAGAATCTTGTGCAACGTCAAAACGGAGGTCTTTTTGTTTTGGCGACAACAACTTGGGCATCAATTTTGCAGCCACTCGGTGCATGTTCAAATCATCACGCAAATTTGCATGTGCAGAATCTTAGCTCACTCCAACCTCTTGGGCAATCTCCTGCACGGTCAAACAATGATCTGCCATCATCAGATTTTTCACCCTCTCAACAACCGCTGCACTCCGAGCCGTGTGGGGCCTGCCAGAACACTGGTCACTCTCCGCTGATGTGCGGCCATTCTTGAATCGGTTGAGTCACTCCTTAACTTGTGATACACCCATCGCATCTTCTCCAAACACATGCTGAATCTTACGAATTGTTTCGCTTTGAGAATCACCAAGCTTTTGACAAAATTTGTTGCAGTATCTTTGCTCAACACGTTCAGTCAAACGTTCAAACGTGTGTGATATCTTATGGGACTCAACTGCTAAGGTCATCAGTCCCTAAGCTTACACACTACTTAACCTAAATTATCCTAAGGACAAACACACACACCCATGCCCGAGGGAGGACTCGAACCTCCGCCGGGACCAGCCACACCACGTTTAGTCATCTTGAGAGAATCGGTAATGCGACGAACACGTTGTGTAGCACCTCACTCAGCGACCGACAGACAGCGACTGACGTGCAAGCATGCACATAAAGGTCTCTTTCTTTACTGTGTGCAGTGGCACCGCGCTATCGTCTCTATTTTGCGCAATAAAATCAAAGGTCGAATACTTTTTAGACAGACATCGTATTTCATCATTATTATATTCCTCATCTTCCTCAAAATAACCTTTAACTGCAAGTTCTTCTACCCCCCCTCCCCGCCGTGATATGATTACTGAGGCAATTGTGTAACATTATAATACGAGCTTCCCACAGAGGCCACTTTTTCGGCCAGTAAAAGTTATTTTAAAGTCGCTCCAAATACAACTCAATTTTGCTGTTACTCTCCAGTTCATCCCGAGTATCAAATTTTCATTTAACTTCTCAGTTACCAAGCATCCTTGAACAAAGCTAGTATTGTTGATCTTGAATCCTAGTAAAACTTGTCTAGTGATTAATTTGCTCTTCGTACCAGTGACTCCTTTTCTTCTAACACCTGTCACGGAAAATTTAGCAACGTTCTCACTTTTCTTTGTTCTGTCTCTCAATGTTTTCGACATGGCAGTAGTGAGACTTCCAGTTACCACTCCAATTATCAATCTGTACAGTAATACAAGGGCTACCCAGTTCATCCCATTTTTCCTCTTTTTCATTCTCATATAAAATATCTTCCTTAGTTTCCACAAAACTCATTCATTTCACTTTATATGAAACTTTATTATTTTTTACTGCAAACATTCCGAACGTATGGGATGATTATAATTGAAGTTAAACATTCAAGACGCTGTAGAAATAATACCACTGGTCAGAATGACGTCAAACTGCAACGTAATGTTATCGGAGAAGGGAGAAACGTATGGCAAAAGAAAAATAATAGTGTCAAAATTGATCAATAGATGGCGCTGTATGTGCCAGAATACGTAAATGAAAACACCTGTCACTCGCACGACCCATTGAAGTTGGTATAAATACGCCGGGTAGACTGCTTTTCCGCCGGTCCTGGTGGCCGAGCGGTTCTAGGCGCTTCAGTCAGGAACCGCGCGACTGCTACGGTCGCAGGTTCGAATCCTGCCTCGGGCATGGATGTGTGTGATGTCCTTAGGTTAGTTAGGTTTAAATAGTTCTAAGTTCTAGGGGACTGATGACCTCAGATATTAAGTCCCATAGTGCTCAGAGCCATATGAACCATTTTTGAACGGCTTTTCCTCTTTTCGTGTCTGCGACGTTCGTCATGACTGCCTCAATGCAGGATCGCGCTCTGCTTATAAAGCTGTATTACGGGAATGATGACTGTGCACTCGTCGCTCTGCAGAAGTTCCGGACTCTGAAGGGTTTGAAAAAAAATGCGTTGGCCCGATAACTGCCGTGTGTGGTGTGCAACCTGGTAGAGGGAGGAAACGATTTGATTCGACACCAGTGGAAGCAGTGGCCACAGCAATGCAGGAGGAGACGAGTGGTGGTGTGCAGAGGTGTAGTGCACGGAGAATTGCCCAAACATTGTACATACCCTTGAGCACGGCGCATAAAATCCTACGAAACGTCCTTCTTTGCTATCCATTCAAAAGTACCAATGTGCATTAGATGCTTCCTGTTGACCTGCCAGCAAGAGAGACCTTTCTTTTAGAATTTCTTGCTCGCATGAAAGTGGACAGTGATTGGCTATGGAAGATTTTGTGAACAGACGAAACCCACTTCCATCTGAAAGGATATGTCAATACACAGAATTGTCTAATATGGGCAACGGAAAAACCACACGCAAATCAACCAGTACCACTTCATTCTGGAAAGGTCACTGTGTTGTGCAGGTATGCGGCATCATTTATCGTAGGGTCATACTTTTCGAAGAGACATGTGCTTCCGGTCCTGTTTACCAGTACCGTAAATGGTAAGCGCTATGAGTGTCTTTTGCGTAACCACGTCATTCCAGCTCTCCAACAGCGTGGATGTGTGGATGGGATCATTTTTATGCAAGATGGTGCACCTCCGCACATTGCAAATCCCGTTAAGCAGCTGCTGAACCACCATTTTGGATGTACTAGAATTATCAGCCACCATTTCCGACAGTTCTTCCGTCCCGATGACCTGATCTTAATCTGTGTGACTTCTGGCTGTCGGGCTATCTGAAAAACGTTGTGTTCAGTGTTCCGATTGCAAACTTAGCTGCACTGAAGGCACCCATTGCCCAAAACATTCTGAACGTGACCCAGATAACACTTCGATCAATTGTGGAACATGCTGTTTCTCAATTTCAACTTTTTGCAGAAAACGGTGGACAGCAATTGAAAATGTTTTGCGCCAGTCACACGGAAATTAACAATCCGAATTGATATTTATTGATGCTTTTTATTCGGTTTTTGGCCCAAGACAATTAAAAACCGATGCGATTGATGCTCTGTATGCGGTTTTTGGCTTCAGGACAATTAAAAACCCAAATTTTCCATCCGATGTGATATGACCTTGCCATGGTGGATGGACTTACGTAGTTAACAGTATCACACCTGTACACCCATGCACACTGAGTAGTACAGTTTGTTTAAAGTAAAACGTACACCTTAGGCATTGTTGTATGATTCATTTGACATTTTTAGTCGACCACTATTAAATTATGGCGGGAAATTAGAGAACCTCAAACTAGAGATGGACAGAATGGGAACAGACATAATAGGAATATCTGAGATGCGATGGCCTGAACCAGGAGACTTCAGATCAGGAAATTATCGTATCATTCATACAGGTACTAACCAAGGAACAACTGGAATCGGTGGAGTTGGAATAATTCTAAAAGGAAAACTCGGGAATCTAGTCACAGGATATGTGCAATTTAACTCTAGGATAATACTAGTCAAAATTGGAACCAAACCAAAGAACACGGTAATAGTACAAGTCTATATGCCGACATCGGCAGAAGAAGACGATGTAATAGAAACAGTGTATGAAGACATCAACAAAGTTATAAATTATGTTAAAGGTGAAGAGAACTTAATTATAATGGGAGATTGGAATGCTAGTGTTGGAGAAGAGAAAGTTGACGGAATTGTAGGGAAATATGGTCTAGGAGATAGAAACGAAAGAGGAAGCCGGCTAATTGAATTTTGTGCCAAAAACAAGTTGGTCATAGCGAACTCCCTTTTCAACCACCATAAAAGAAGAAGGTACACGTGGAAAGCCCCAGGAGATACTAGAAGACACCAAATCGACTATATATTAGTAAAATCGCGTTTTAAAAACCAAATCAAGGATTGCAGAAGCTACCCGTCTGCGGATATTAATAGTGATCACAACCTTGTAATGATGAAATGCTTACTCAAACTCAAGCGATTAGAGAGAAAAACGAACAAAGTATGGAACAGAGATAACCTAAAGTCTGAAGAACTAGTGATCCCTTATGCACGGAAAACTGATGAGATGGCATCAAACATTATTCCCGGGAGTACTAACGAGGAGTGGAAACAAATCAAAGAAGGCATACATAAAGCAGCAGAAGAATTTATTGGGAAAGCCAAACCTGTAAACAGGAAAGAGTGGATAACACCTGAAATAATTTGTCTAATGGAAGAAAGAAGACTATACAAAAATGCCTCTGACGAGCAAAGCGAAAACAAATATAGAAAGCTTAGAAACCAAATAAACAGAGAATCTAGGAAAGCAAAAGAAAATTACCTCAACAGCATTTGTAAAGAGGTGGAGGAAAACATGGTTAAAGGAAAAACTGACTTGGCCTACAGAACAATAAAACAAAACTTTGCTAAACGGAAAGTAAAATCTTCAGGAACTATAAAGAACAAAGAGGGCAAGGTACTATTTGGATATGACACGCTGAAGAGATGGCAAGAATACATTGAAGAGCTATATCAAGGAGACCCTCTAACAGATAATATGATAGAATTAAGCGAAGAAGTAGAGAAAGAAGAACTAGGGGACACAATTCTGAAAGATGAATTTGAAAAAGCACTAAAAGAACTACCAGATAAGAAAGCGGCAGGTGTTGATGATATACCTTCTGAACTAATTAAGAAATCAGGAGACAAAATGAAAGCTACATTACTGCAACTCATACAGAAAATATACAAAACAGGTGAAGTTCCTGAAGACTATCAGAAATGCATCATATTCCCCATACCTAAGAAAGCATCTACTATGGACTGTAAAACCATCGAACACTCAGTCTTCTTTCACACGCATCAAAAATTCTAATAAGAATAATTTTGAAAAGAGTTGAAAACCAATTGAATAGCACTCTAAGTGAAGACCAATTCGGTTTTAGAAGCGGTGTAGGGACGAGGGAAGCAATCTTATCTTTAAGACTAATAATTGAGAAACAAATTTCCAAAAACAAACAAGTATTTATAGCCTTCGTAGACCTCGAAAAGGCATTTGACAATGTTGTATGGCCAGAAATGTTTAGAATTCTGAAGAAGGCTGGTCTGAAATATAATGATAGAAGGATAATCTTTAAAATATACCAAAATGAAACAGCCTTAGTTAAGAAGGAAAACAAAGAAGAAACAGCAAGAATAAGGAAAGGAGTGAGACAGGGATGCCCACTATCTCCAGTAATTTTCAACGCATATATCCAAGAAGCAATAGACAAAATAAGAGAGAATATTGAAGTAGGAATAAAACTTAACGGAATGAAAATAGATATGTTGCGATATGCAGATGATATCGCCATAATTACAGAAAGGAAAGAAGATTTAGAAGCCGCACTCAATGAAATGGAAAACACCTTAAAAGAACAGTATGGAATGAAAATAAATAAGAAAAAGACTAAAGTGATGGTGAGTGGCGCCCTGAACTACAATGAACCCATACGAATAACAATAAAGGGAGAGAAACTAGGGCAGGTTACAGAATTTAACTACTTAGGTAGCAAAATAACAGCAGATGGAAGGAGCAAAAGTGACATTAAAAACAGAATACAACTTGCCAAAATAGCATTCAATGGAAAAAGAAACTTACTGACGAGTAGAAATGTTAGTTTAGACGTAAGAAAGAGAGTCATGAAAACCTATGTGTGGAGTACAGCCCTTTACGGATGTGAAACTTGGACTAGTGGAAAAGAAGAAAAGAGAAGATTAGAGGCATTCGAAATGTGGTGCTACCGGAGAATGGAAAAAATCAGCTGGCGAGACAAGGCTACAAACGAAGATGTCCTCAGAAGAGTGAAAGAAAACAGATCTCTTTGGCGAAATATACAGAAAAGAAGAATAACCTTCATAGGTCACATTTTACGACATAACAATTTCATTAAGAGAATATTGGAAGGAATCATTGAAGGAAGAACTCGCCGAGGACGACCTAGATTAAGCTACATTCAACAAGTAATAAATGACATCGGGTGCCAGACCTATGCAGATATGAAGAAGAAAGTTGACAAAAGAACGGAATGGCGTGCTGCTGCCAACCAACCTGTGGGTTGATAACCGAAGAAGAAGAAGACGGCGCCATCTACTGCTACATTTTGTAACGTTTTATTTTTCTTCTGCCATACGTTTTCCCCCTTCTCCGATAATAGTCTGTTGGAATTTGACGTCATTCTGACCAGTGGTGTTATTTCTACAGCGGTCTTAAAGTTTAACTTTAATTATAATCACCCTGTAAATTACATCTAGATGGCTTTTTAATAGAAGCAACATTCACTTAATTGCTTCAGTACTAATTATGAAAAATCTACAATTAAGACTTTTTGCATTTGACTATCACTGATAACATTATCACAGAGATCAATAGCTACATTCAATATTTCATCAGTACGTAAGTTCTTGCTCTTACTTTTATTAAAGCAAGTGGAGACAATCAAACTGACTTCCACTGGCAAGAGCAGACTATCATGTACTTCCCCACCTAAAATAACACCATCATCCAAACCCATATCTGAACTCCTATCATCATGTTCCATGAAACTTTCACTTTTAATCTCCACATAAATCATTTCATCTAATTCGTCACACAGTAATGTATTATCAACATCAGAAAAATCGTCATTAGCATCATAATCACATAAATCCTAAGCACAAATATCATCATTAACATCTAAATCGTCATCAGATACTTTAATAGTACTAATAGAATCATCGTTAATATCATCATCACCACTCTCTTCTCCCCTCCTATTTGCATAATTCTTCGACTCCAGAGGTGCAGCTTCAGTACCAACATGTTCACCTAGCGCACCTACATCAGATTTATCCATTGATCTCACTAAACCAAACTCATCAAAACTGACATCATTAGCATCATTTCATGTCACTTCATTACTATTATTAGAGTCAGCAAACAAATTTGTCAAAATATCACTACTAAGCTCTTCTTCTTACATTTCACTCAGTATAACTTCTTAAATTTCTCCACCGATATCTCCATTCCAAAATGTTCTACTAAAAATATCTCTTCCTCTTCCGTAGTTGCTGTTAACCTGATTCTAACAGTTATTTCTCCATGCCTCAAGTCGACAGGTACCCCTTGAGGCAAATCTTAATTTTCTGTGTGATACCTCGTATTTTCAGAGCTAAATTCCAGTCGTAATTATTGCTATAGTGACTATTCCTTCACCTATGACCTCTCTCTTTTTCTTTCCTTCGCCTATGGCGTCTGTCATTTTCTTTACGCCTATCGTTTCCATTGTTACCTCTCCAGTCATCATCTCAATGCCTATCATCGCAGTAATTATCTCTTCAATTAACATTATTATCCTGATAATGGTTTCTACTATTTCTTTTCCTATCTCTGTTTTCACGGTAATATTAGAAAAATTGCCATTTCGGTAATATTCATATATGTATCATATTCATAATATGTATCTTAAAAATTTCTCTATCGAATTGTCTGGTCCATAGATTAATCCCATTGCACTTTATGCAGTAAAGCTTTCTTAAAGGCATTTATGTGGGTCATTTCGCCTAATAGCTCGTCAAGGTGCCTGAATGTTTTAATTTGTTATTCAAAAAAGGTTTTCATACGACCACTACAATCCATAAGGCACGGGTCGCTTAAAAATTCTGATTTTATTCATGATTGTTTAATACTTGGTCATAGCTTACTTATGAAATGTTTCTCAAACTCTAAAATTCATTTCAGAATGTGCGATCCGATTTGGCCAGGGAAGGCCTCACCATCTGAAAACTTTTTCACCAATATAATCTTTAAGTTTTCTGACATATTGACTGTAAAATTGGAGGGTCCTATGCCAGAGTGAACCAACTACACATTACATGTTTCGAGCTATTCAGCTCTAAAGTTCAACTACAGAAAAAAGAAATCTGATGAGATACTGAGGGCAGTAAATAATCTTCAACAGATTGCTAACATATACTGAATCTTGTTTATTGGCTTTTCAACCAAAATACACCTATTACACGTCTGAAAAAATGATGGTGATTATAAAGAAGTGAAATAAAGTTTGAATAAGTACATTGCCTCAGCACAGATGTAACTATTAAAGCACTTTTGTTTCGTCACACATGTTATGTTTATAGCAGTCTTGTTTCATTCTTCAACAGAAAACGTCATATACTATAAGGAAACTGTGTCTGGTACATTTTATACAGAATTTTCGGGAATCTCATTCATCTTCTGATAATCCATCTTCACTGGAATTTCCAGCTATCTCTGCAGCACTTCGCAAGTTCTTGTAAAAATCGTGGTAGATAGGGGGAATTAAGCACAGCATTGACTCAAGATCTTTCTTCTTTGCACTCGTAAGTGGTCTTCCTCCGGGATACTTGAGATTCAGTGCTATGTGGTGCATGTGGTGAAGATTGGGTGTCCGACCTCTAGCTCGTTTAGAGAAACTAACTTCATAGTTGTCCAAATCATCATTGTGTGTACTTGAACTGCGTTACGTTGGGCTTCTCTTTGCTTATTCTGATGCATCTTATTTTCATCCAAGCTACAGTTAGTCCATCAACTTTTTTCCTGTTTCTTAAAACTGATGTTAAGCTGTCAGAGCTGAAGAAATCATCACGTTTCATTTCCACCACACCGAACTCTTGTTTCTTGACTCTGCATGTTTTCATTATGTTCTGGATTTCATGCATATGGTAAATGTTTTGGTTGCATCTCATCTTGTTCTCAATATGACTGAAATCAGTGTCATTGGGCAGATAACTGTGGCCTGGGATTAAAAATTTTTGAATGATTTCTTTGACATGCTGAGCAGGATCTTGAACGATACACATTAGTATTTTTACCAGTTTGAAATTTCTATTTTGGCCACCACATGAGTCTGACGAAACACAACAGTTTCTTTCGTAGGATTAGCATTTAGGTGTTTCATAAGACACGATCGTATCTCATCCGGTCCTCGACCTGCTGTTCCCTCATGCCAAAGGTGCATAGTTCCTTTGGATTGACCCATATCATGGATACCCAAATTGAAGCAAGAAAGTTGACGTTTGTAACACACAACACCAGTGGGAACTTTTGGGAGCGAAATTGTCTTTTGCAGATCAAACACAAAGACTGTGCATTCACCATTTATTGCTTTCTCTTTGTCTTTACGTAGTGTTGCCCTTGCAAGGTCAACCTGCCGATAATGTAGCTCTCTTTCCATGTTTACATCTTCAAGAGCTTTCACATTGTCAGAAGTGTTCTCTAGTGCTTTTGGAGAGTTGGTTTTAATTTGAAAGATATCACATTTCTTGCATGTGTCTTTGTGCGGCAATTTAAATGGGAGGTTGAACTTAGTTTTGAAAACTTTTTCGTACAACGATTGTAACACAATGTCAGACTGCATTTTCTGCTATCAGTTTTATACAGTCTGTGCATCAAGCTCAAATTGAGGTGACAGGAGAGATCTTCCTATCGGGACTATCCTTCTGACAATAGTGGCTCGTATAGCATGGAAATGAATTAATATGATCTCTGATGCGACGAATTCTTTCTTCAGGAAATTTATTATGCGGCTCATGTTTTCCTCTTCTGTCTTGTAGTTGACCAGACTTCACTTTCAGAAGAGCTCTGTGAATCTTTGCACTGTTAACACAGTGTGTGTTTAGGAACATATTTTTGCAAACCTTCACATCACCTGATGTGGCAGGAATAAAGTAATGTCGAGTAAATGTTCTTAGGGGATCTTCAGCATTTGATCTTCTGTCTTTCACAATGAAGGACTTTACAGACCATCCAATCAAAGCTGTTTGTGTTTCATACCGTCCATCACTGTAATACATATCAAAAAATAACTGTCGATCCTGCAGTGAGACTTTCTCATAACATTTGCGACGACATGTACAGCGGTAGTCCTTTAACGTTTATCCCATTACTGTTTGTCCCGTCGATGACGTAAATGCGTTTCCGCTGTTTTTGCGAGTCTTCCGAACACTCTTTTTCCAGTTAACTGGATTGCTTTTCTTGCGCTTCACCCAAATTGGTTCTTTGGATTCTGCAAAAAATAAAAATGTTTCTTAATGTAAAACTATGGCGTACATGTTCTCCACTTACATCATTACGAATACAATTTAGCAAGTAAAATAGTTAAATAAAAAGTTGACAACAGATGTGCAGTCAAACCGATGCGTTTTCGTATATTTCGTTTGCCAAAGTGTACCAACTACGTTCCTAACGCTGACGCCATTTTCGATGTTCAGCGACTGTAATAATCGATCAGGAACATGTCCCTATCGGTAGTTGTGAGTATTCCACTACGCAGTTCACAGTTTACTCCCTAGATGGTAGCACAGCACATCATCATGTAGTTAGTTCACTTTTGCATATGACAGTAGCCTTCAATAATCGCATGCAACGAAGTAATGTTGTACACCATTCTTAGGCAAATTTATGCAGTTTTAAGTATAAAACATACCTTCACTACTTGATTGACGTTAGGATGGCACATATTCATCGCTGGAACCACACTCAGTGTCAACATTACTGTTATTTGACTCTTCTGAACTCCTGTATGCAACTTCGTCTGCCATCTTGTTACTGGATTTAGTTCACTCTGGCACCAGAGATGAATGCAGATCTGAGACACTCCAGAAGTGCCAACATAAAAAAAATCGCTCAGTGTCCCTCAAGAGTCCTGGTTCGTTTTGCCATATGAAACTTTATAATTTTCTGCACCATTATCAATAGCTAACCTAAAATGTCAAAATTTGTAGTTGGTTCACTCTGGCATAGGACCCTACAATTGTCTTTAAATTGGGAAATTAACTCTACTGAATGGATTTTGTTGTCTCCTGGAAAATTTTTAACATTTGTGTTACTTCAAACACTACTACCACCTCTGCAAAAAATTCTTAGTGATTGATTAAATTTTCTTCTGTTTCAGAAACCTTCGAACTTACATTGAAAATATCACTGAAGCATTATATTAGTCACTTCATCTACCCTTTGGTTCAAAATATAGCCCTCATTTTTAATCGTGGTATGCAGAGCATTTTTCCATTTTTATCAAACTCATCCAGTATGCTAATTTCAATGTCTGCATTTCTATTTTCAGCTTTATCTAATCTCATATTTGACGCGTTATTATCCGCTTTCAAATTAGTAATCTCATTTACTCTAATTTTGGTTTTCTCTACAGCACTGTCGACAGTGATCTGACTTTGGTCAACATCTTTATGAAGAAGCTTTAGGGCTTTCCCTTTCTCCTGTACATACTTTTGTAATTGATCTAGGTTTTACCCTTGTTTATGAAGTTTTTTATCCACTTCACTTGTTCCTCTGTTTTATTGTTTTGAAGTGAGTTTGATTAAATTTGCAAGTCTATCTAATATGTTTTCATCTGTACCATATATTGCCTCCCGTTCATCCAGCCCTCGAAATGACGCACAAGTGCTACCATTTTTGTCTTCTTCAGCTTCTCCTCCTAATTCACTGTCGCTAACATGCTTGTCATGAATACTATTGTCACCATTAATTACTTGTTGTATCTCTAATGCCTCCACCTCCTCGTCTTCTCTATTCTGGACCACATTTTCCCCATTTAAATGTTTCATTTTTTTTCAAAACAACAAAAAAGACGTATAACTAATCACCGAACATAAAATAACGACGTCATCTTAACCACAAGTTCTTTCACACGACCTAACTTCACTAGCACTTTGCACACAAGAAAAAAATTTGTTTGGGCATCTTGTCATAGGTGGTGATGCTGCTGTTGCTCAGTTGTAAGATGATGAAAGTTGCTGTACTCACGGTCGGAATTCTGAGTCGAATTTGTCCAAAGACAGTTGTTCGTCTTTGTTTACAATCTTCTTTTGCCCAAATTTAACACCAGTCGTGATGTATTTTTTTGGTGGTTTGTTGAAATACACCTTCACTTGATGAAAAGTTCCTCTCTACTTTCTGAATCATTGGCGCTGTAGACTGACATGCTTTCACTGCTGTATAAAAGATAATTGAAATTTCCTGATGATACGATCACTGGCCAGGCAGTTAATTATATGCTATTAATTTCTGCTACACATACTGTTTTTATACTTTCCAAAATATTTTATTAACATCTTAAGGTTATTACAACAGAAAAAAGAAAAGCCATTATGCCATTGTGCTACCGTTATTCCTCCACACAAAAATAAAGACCAAAAACATACACTGCCACCTCCAAAGATATGCCTCGAAAGAAAAACGTCCTCTCATTTTTACTCAACTCGTTGGCACAGTGCCACTTTGAAATCTCCCGACAAACTGGCGAAGTCCGCGATCTCGTAGGATCTGTATATACATTTCTGCAATAATGTCATTCATTTTTGTTTTTAACACAAAAATTAACGAATGTATTTCATTTTGACAGTGTCAATCGCACAATATAGTGCCGCCATGTAGCAAGTTAACTTAAGCTTGAAATAATCTTCTTCACAGTAAATTCACGAAATATGCATGTGCAATGTTTCACAAATACAATATTTTTACCTGAGCTATTGATTACACTTCTCAATTTGGATTTATCATAAAAAACTCAACGTGTACTTTTAATTTAAAGTGGGCAATAGTCTGCTAGCTGTTACGTTTCAGTATGCCTCGATTTAAACGGTACATTACGTAACTTTATCACTACAGTTGTACAATGTGGTTTTAATTTGCATGTTTTAAGTACCGATTCTTATATATTTTCTTGTATTTCTTAGTACTAAAGATAGTTATTCAATAGATGATATCTAGGTCTGCAATAAAAATGCAGCTGCATTCGCAATTGATTGCTGAATTCCTTTTTTGATGTTACATTTTGCTTCCAAGTTTAACAAGTTCATTTATTTTGCACTGTGGCAAACAGTTACTCTAGCAATTGTTTACATTTCAGGCAAATACTAAAATATTTTATTTACGGTTATGGGAGATACTTAAGTCAAGAGATTACTTTCATCTGAAAGATATCATGTCTGCTAATTACTATAAGCAGCCCATTGAAAGAAAACATTATTATTCACACCATTTCCAGTAAATATGAAACTTTTGCTGCCTCTTACTAATTTAGGCGGCACATAATAACCACTCGCTTACTGAATTCACAGGAAATAAAACCATTTTCTGCCCACTGTAATTTCGCCAGTCCATTTTTCACCTTTTATTGGTTTAGCCACTTCCATCATTAGACTACAGATCGCTGTGCAACACAGTCTTTAGACTGTCTTACCTTTTGCCATTTTGAAGAATTTTCTTTTATTACATTCAAAGTGAAATCATTCCGAACTGAAACTTACACCCTTCAGTTAGTAGCACTACAATTTGAATCTACATCTACATATACATTTATACTCCGCAAGCCACCCAACGGTGTGTGGCGGAGGGCACTTTACGTGCCACTGTCATTACCTCCCTTTCCTGTTCCAGTCGCGTATGGTTCGCGGGAAGAACGACTTCATGTTAGAATAAAATCAGAGTTACAATAACAATATTTACAAGGATACACAATATTCTGGTCATGTTCTCAAAGAGCAATATTTCATATTCTGTTCCATGGACATAAGGTTTCATGTTCACAATATTGCGGACAACTAATGTTTTCTTGGATTTCGGATATAACAGATGATATGCATCAGTGTGAGAAGTTGTCTATACTATGAACGGATTGTGATAGATATATTTAAATTTTGTAGCAGATCTGCTCAACACCCTCTAATTATGCTGGCAGTATGTGATACCAGTATAATTTCATTTTCCTGATCTTCCCACAAAAGGTCCCAAACAGGTTTAATTTCATCCCAAGGAATGTAATCTACATGCATTTTATCTATATCTGCGGGCTTCTTTGGTTTTGGGAACTCGAAGTCTTTTGCGACCTGAACCCATTGTTCCTTTTTTTGATCTGTAATAACTGTATTTCTGGTTTTTGCACAGGAGGTATCTCTTATTTTGGTGTACAGCAATATTTAGCCAAGGATTCCTCTAATCCAATTGCTCCACCATATTCTTCATGAGAACTATCTTCTGAATTTGACCACTCTGGGCCACGGTATGGTCCTAACTTAAATGCTTTTTTTTCCATAGTGTGCTAAATTCATTATCTGATGTTTCACCATAATTTAAACATTTAGGGCCACGGTTATCTCCTAAAGTTAATAATTCCGTCACTATCACTGCATACTTTTCTTCTTCATCGGCTCTAATGACGTCTAATTTTGCTTCATATTTCTTGAAGTCATCGTCTACTTCAATGTAATTCATAATCAATCGTCTGTATTTACTTCGTCTTACTTATTACTAATAGTTTGGTCCATTAGATTTTCAATATTCAAGAATGCTTCATCAGCAGTGCTAATTTTTCTTCTTCTTCGATTCTCCACGTATCAATGACCATACTCGTTTTCCTATCAAAATCTTTAATTTCATTATCAGCTCGCATATTTGGAGCAGCGTATCTTACATCCCTATCTATTTCCTCTTCTACATTTGCGACGCGCGAACTCTGTACAGTGCTATACATTGCTTCAACCTTCTTCTTTTTATTGGGTGTCGTCTTACTATAGATCCCCTACTTTCTCCATATACCTCTGTTTAACATTCTATCACATAATCCGTTCTGAAATCTTTCCATTCGTGTTCTTTAGGTCCTTATACTGACCGTCGAGCTATTCACACTAGGTAGATATTTCGGAAAATTGACTGCCACTAGTATTTTCTACTTTCCTGATATTCAGACTGTGGATGGCATCTTCCTCTTTGCCTGTATATATATTCACATCCTTATTTGTTACTGTCTCATTACTTATCGAAGCGAGCTTATTGCTCTCTGCTTTGATGTCACTACTCTGCTTGCTGCTGGAGCTACTGCGTTCACACGGATAGCTGAGCGTTACCAGCGGGTGCTCAGCCTGTAAGCTCAAATTCATTTTATTGCCTAACTGCCATGATTCATCTTTGTGCACATTTGTTGTTATGCCAACAGCAGCAGCAGCGGATCTAGAGCGGGGGCAGCGGGAGGGTGGCCTAAGGGCTCAAGGGCCTCCCTACTTCCATACCCCCCCCTCCCCCTCCCAAGCATATGGGTTCACCCCCGACAAATCTCAAACTAAGCTTGATATTTACCAAGGAAAATGGCCCAACAGCTTTACATTTTGAGAAGTTATTTTATATTCTGTCGACAACCAGTTTCGACATTTCAGTATACCATCTTCATGCCACATGTTCACTTCATATGCAGACAATCAGATGTACGATAGCAGCATACTGGATCCATCAGTATCTGGATACTGTAAATACGTTATTCGAGTGATTCCTTCAAAGATTTGACAGCAAGTTGTTATCAGGTCTTCGAAGGAAGCACTCGAAGAACGAATTCACAGTATCCAGATACAGATGAATCCAGTATGCTAATATCGATAATTAGGTTGTCTGTAGATGAAGTCGATATGGGACCTGAATACGACATATTGAAATGCCAAAAAATAAAATAACTTCTAAAAACGTACGGCTGTTTGGCGATTTACCTTGGTAAATATTTGACCAGCCACTATTCCACGTCTACAATGGATCAACGGAGAAACCTGATATAATCCTACTTTCTTAGTACTATGCTACACACAGCACTGTTTTCATAGCTTATCCTTACTTAATCAATTCGCAATAGCTACAGTATGTTATCGAATTTTAAATGTCTGTAACAAGTATTTCGTATGACAAGTTTTTAATCTGCGCGCCACTCATTCGAAATTCAGCCACAGCCACATCCACACCGTGCCATCACCACCACCCGCACACCCACGCCGCAGTCGTGCATGGTAGCCGAGATACGGTTACGAAGTTCGCGAGTGCGTGTGCCGCGTTCCTATACACTAATGCGATGTGCGGTTTCTCGAATAGAATAGAATGCGCCATTCAGGTGATGTTTAATTGTTATCGCTGCGTGCTTTTGTATGTTTCTGTCAAATTTTGAAAAAATGTCATCGAAACATAAGCAAGGAGACCTTTGTTCGTTTTTTTCTTTTTAGCAAAAATAATGAAATAAGAAAGCGAATCGAGCGACAATTAGCTAATATTACCTGGAAAAAATATCACTGGCCTATCTTTGTCGACTCAGAGTCCATCACATACATCCAACTGATTATATTGCATGCATTTAAATGAAATTATGTGAACTCAGTTAATCGAGTTTATGACTCTTTATTCGGCTGAGTTCGTTGATCTTTCGGTCGTTTTGGTGTGGGCTGCTGCAGACTAGACAAAGGGCGCTTGATCCTCTCTTCCTTCTCTACAACGCACAGCTTGAAATAATATTTAACGTGAATAATATCAACCATAGGGTTTGTTCGGTCTTGAATTATTTTTAAAGTAGCTATATTTTCGCTCCCGCCGATGTGAATTTCGTAGTTTTGTACCTCATTATATACTAAAAAATTGGTCAATAACCTTTAAAGGTGTTAAAGTACAACTTTTATTATGGGACCAACTTCCAAAGTACGAAAAAAATCAACTGTTTCATACATTTTGGTCGAGTAGGTTAGTAGGTTTTCTAGGGAATAGCTGACTTTTCGTTTCGAAATTTCGAGGTTGGTGCCATAATAAAAGGAAAGCTGCTCATATTAATTGACGAGAATCTTTTTAGCCCTTTAGAGTGCAGCTTTTCCCGGTCGGGGCACACATTTTCAGCTGTCCACATCGAGGTATATCAGCAACACCTGTCGACAGCTGAGGGTTTCAGTTAGTCATCATTTATTCCAAGGAAAAGCTGCACGGTCATCAACAGTATTCTGTTCTTTCGAGAACAGTTACTGTCTTCATATATATAGTAAAAGGCTACCCAGCCATTGACCTTCATCTGTGCGAATGCGCACAGGTTGCCCAAACTCTTACGGGAATCGCCAAAGCGTGCTCGAGTAATGAGTGAATGGGCAAATGTCTGTAAGGTACATTACATATGTAGAATTGTGGACAGTTGGGAATGTGAGTCTCACGGGAAGCGTGCAAGGGATAAGTCCCTGTAGTCACACTATTCATCTGTGTCCTCGGTGGCTCAGATGGTCGCCGGCACCGTAGCTCAGCGTGTCCGGTCAGAGAGCCGGTTGGCCACTGTAATAAAAAAGACTGAGTGGAAGGATCAACCACCGAACTTTAACAGGATGTCTTGCGACGTCCGCAACGACCAAGCACAACGATCAATAACGAAAAATAAAGATGGATAGAGCGTCTGCCATGTAAGCAGGAGATCCCGGGTTCGAGTCCCGGTCGGAGCACACATTTTCAGCTGTCCACATCGAGGTATATCAACAACACCTGTCGGCAGCTGAGGGTTTCAGTTAGTCATCATTTAGAATGATACATGTTGTTTGCCTTGTGTATTACTTTGTGGCCCACATAATGAAGACAAGCTTTTTGTGGCTCTAGGATCTTTAGTCTCTCATTCACTTTGGAAATATAAAGAAGCACTAGAAATCTTCAGAAACCATTCCGCTGCCGATTATCACAAAATGGTGGGGTTAAAATGTACTCATTTCAAAAATAATAATGGCGGTGTTAAAATGCGCACATTTCAAAACCTCATATGAAAACCGTGAATAGGCTGTCAGTACTTTACTCTAAACCGACAAACTTAAAACGATGAAATCAAATAGAGAAAATTTGATTTCTACAGTAAAGAAGATAGTACTATGTAGTCCAGAGAATATACCATTACGAGGTCGCAGAGATCATGGTACATTGAGTCGTTAAATGGACCAAGGAAAATTTCGAGCACTTTTAAAATTCCACGTTGACTCACGTGTTTCATCTCTCCTAAAACATTTAGACAGAGCCGAAAAATGCTACATATTTGAGCTAAACAACTCAGAATCAATTGATAGGTTGTTGACATTACATCATAATAAAAAAAGATGCTCGACTAAATGTTATGTTGTCATAGGTGACGAAACAACCGATGGTAGGGGGTACAGAACAAATCAGAATACGTATCAGGCATTTGGATACACAAAAGAGCACAATGCACGAAAAGTTCATACGCTTTCTGTCTGCAATTGACTTGACTGATGCTGCATTGAACGATCAAATCGTTCAAGAATTATATCAAGTCGGTCTTCAACACAAGAATTTGAAGATCAAGCCTATGACGAAGGTGCCAACACATCTGGAAAGTTTCATAGTGTGCCATCCCGAATAAAGCAGCTTCAACCAATAGCGTCTTATATGCACTGTGCAGCACAAAAACTAAATCTAGCTGTCGTGAAGGCCTGAATCTTGCCTAGTCTTCGCAATATGATCGGAATTGTAAATAGTGTTACCACGTGCGTGAGTCAGCAACTTATCAAGCGAGATATGATTGAAAAACACTCAGAGGCGAAAAGATTTAAGTTACAAAGCCGCAGTGATATACGATGGCCTGTAAGGCATGACGCACTTCTTCAATTCGAAGACCTCTTGATCCTGTCGTACAGCTCCTTGAAGAAATAGACTGAACTCTTCCGTCATCGGAAAGTGCAAGTCTTGTGGCATCAATTCACGAATCGAAGTTGTTTTACCTTTGACGGTAACTGCAACTGTATTTGAAATTACTCTTTCACTTTCACGGCAGTTTTCGACAGCTGTATTAGATCTTAACCTGTGCTATGAGATGGTAGACTGTGTAATAAGAACACAGCAAAGGTACGGAGAAACCAAAAATGAAGAAATTTTCCGAGAGGCGTGTCGTACTGTAGAACCTTTGAACATCCCAGTGCAAACATCCAGAACCGTCAAACGTTCAACTCATCGACCAAATACACAAGTATCTGGTGCTAAGGAGTACTGCAGGTAAAATAAACCTTTAATACATACGCAAGCTTTTTGACTGATGCAGTTTTTCTTTATTTTCTGTTGTGGAGCTCGAGAATGATTTCCAGTCGTGTTTTGTTACAGATTGACGGTATTCCTCCTTTTCATAGATTTTGTACTGGGACATCCGAGGAGTCGCTTTTCGAGAGGAGACCACTTTTCCATTGTCGATCTGTTCACCCTTATACCAAGGGTCATTGTAAAATCAGAAAATCTTAATTCGTTAGTGGCAGCGTATTTAGAGCAGCGACTTGCCTCATTCTCTCCCGTTACCGAGAGAAATAAGTGTTAGGTAGGAGCCTGGAGAGACAGGGAACATCTTCCCCAAACCAGCAACAGAGACGCAGCAAGAGACAAATGGGTTTTCCCCATATATAAAAATAACTTTAAAAATTCTCGGCACATTCGCAGTATCCACTTCTGGTGTGGAGCGTAGCTTCTCTTCACTTAAACAAATAAAATCGTACCTGCGTTTCAAAATGACGGAAGACAGGTTGAACTGTTTGGCTGCCAAGTATATTGCCCGTCCCATATCTGACAGCCTACAATCTGTAGAAGTCATTGAAGAATTTGAAAAAGTTATCTGAGCATATTCCTAAGCGTTAAATGAGCAAAATAAAATTTTATGTGCTTTTTTAAATAGTTAGCTTAATAAAGCCTACCCTCAGCTGTGTCAAGCCCTTTCGAAACCAAAATTCTGGATCCGCCACTGACCAGCAGTGCCTCAAAACGCTTCGCAGTCCCTATCTTGCACACTGAATTCAGAATATCTAATCTGAAGCTGTTTCCTATGTTTAGCCCATGAAAATCTTTCTGCGTTAGTCTGGCCCGCAACATACGCGGTCCTTAGTTTTTCGCGTCATTGCTGTCATTATAACGTCGTGGCGCAAAACCTCTACCACGAGTAGCTGAACTAATTTGCCCTCCAGCTCTTCCTATGCGCATCATATTGATGCGATAACTTTCCTATTCTCTTTACCGTTATGATTATTCCGGTTGTTATTATTAGTCTAGCGGTAAACACAATTTCCCTTCCAATGGTGTATGTCCTCTAGTCTTACTAAAAATGTCGAAAAGCAGTTGTGATAACTCATTGCATGACTTTTTGAATCGTGTGGGAACTTTTTCATAGCTCCAAAATGTTCTCGGATTCGGGCGCCTGCTTCTTAAATGAGTTAATTTTTTGTCCCGGGATTCTCTGAAACCCTTCATACCATTCCTGCCCCTATTTTCATACGTTGTGGTCACTATGAATTCAATCCACAATCTTGTTTCACTTCTGACCAGTACTGCTCAGCAAGTTTTTGGTTGAAATCTCTAGAAGTCATGTCGCCTGCACTAAATTCAGTCCCCATGTTTTGAAATACCGTACTAATACAATGATTACTACGTTAATTTTTTCGTGGGCTGTGAAGTCTTTAGCAAAAATTATTTCTCAGTTTTTCCAGAAATCCAATGAATGCCAGTCATTATCCCGATGGCCGGATCAAATCTATCTGCACCATCTAAAAATTTGTTATCTAATTTTCTATTAAAGGTCGCAAATTTTGCCTGTGATGTGAGAAGTGTTTTGATCACACTTCTGTTCCCAAATATTTATTTGTTTAGACATTACCTTTTCTGAATCAAACAAACTTTTTCGCAAATGTGAAATTTCTATCTCACGTTCATCAAAAATTTGTTTGCAAACCGCAAACATATTCATGTACTTTCGTCTTTTCTACAGGTTCCGCACCTTTCTGGATCGTTTCGATTTCTAAATCGATTTTCGAATTAATACCATTAATCTAACCTTGCATGCTGGCGACATTGGTGTTCTTGTTATTCATTTCCACTTTTGTTTCCTCAAAATTGTTATTCGAAATGCCTACCTTACGGGAAGTGAAAAAAGACTGGGATAGGGATATTGCGAGAGGGAGTTATGTGTATATCATAAATCCTTTCCCTCGAAAATTTCCTTTCTTCGTATCTCCTCTGTGTTACCACACATGACGTCTCACTGATCTCATTTGTACTAAGACTGCAGTACCAGCAAGGTGTCTAGTTGCTTCTATCGCCCTGAGTGGAATGCATAAGTTCCGAATAATGTTAACCAACCTACAGTCTTCAGTAGTTGTCCCTTGCGCAGGAAACAGCACGTAGGGGGTGACTCTGTTATCTTGAGGCTGTAATAAACAGAGTGGAAGTGATATTGTATAAATAACTAAATTTTGAATTGGTTTGTTTAAACGGGATTCCACTCGCTTGTTTTTATTGGCAGTATACGAGAATCGGCACAATTATGGTCCACTTCATGAATCACAAATTCTTTTGAGTCTTCACTATTTCACGCCGGCCGCAGTGGCCGTGCGGTTCTAGGCGCTACAGTCTGGAACCGCACGACCGCTACCGTCGCAGGTTCGACTCCTGCCTCGGACATGGATGTGTGTGATTTCTTAGGTCAGTTAGGTTTAAGCAGTTCTAAGTTCTAGGGGACTGATGACCTCAGAAGTTAAGTCCCATAGTTCTCAGAGCCATTTGAACCATTTTTCACTATTTCACAGAAAAATTAAAAAATAATGAACTTGCTGTTTGCATAATTACTATGAAACTATCTCAATTACAGGCCAAATAAACAGAGACTGCTAATTAAGTTCTTAACCGACGCCAACCGCTGCAGAATACACGTCTGTTCATCCAGACTGATCGGGCTACATCTCACAGCCAAAACAACTCGCCCACCATACAAGTTAGGTGCGGTCCGAAGATCTCCGAAGTATTTCATCTGCACTTTCATTTAGCATTTGTTCCGTATTCTGCTAGTAATTAACACTTTTGAAACGAGGTATGATAGCATCCTATTGAGAGATGTATTTACATGAGATGCAAGTAAATTCACTGTTTAGTTTTTCTAATATTAATAACAGGATTTTGTCATTTTGGCGCCCTAGTGCCAAACGCAGCAGCTAATCGCGAAGAAGGACCATAATTTAGGCTTCATTTCTCCAGTTACACATACCGAACAATCCATCTCTCACCGGTACCTTGCACCACGTTACATCTTCCCATTGCTGCCTTCTCAACTGTTATAAGAAGAGCTTAGTGTAGCTGAATATGATGGATGTAAGTCAGAAATGTAACGCATCCACATCTTTCCGAGATTTCCAAAAATTGGGATGCTCTCACAAATAACAATCAATTTTGGAAATAAACAAATTCTTACTCAAATTTTATAAATTTTTAGTTTATAATCTCTCAAAAGCCATACCACTCCACTATAGCTGTGATCCGTTATTATTTTTCAAAACTTGAATCTGATTTATATTTTTTCATTATATACATTATTATTTTAATAGTAAATATTTTCAGTATAGCATTATTCTGCACCTTTATGTTGCTGGTAGGCATTTATTAACTGAAAATATGTAATTTCTCTTAGAACACTCTATATCAGTCCACTATCTCCTAGCCAAGTTTCAATCACAAAAGTTTATACTGCAGTTCAAATGGCTCTGAGCACTATGGGACTTAACATCAATGGTCATCAGTCCCCTAGAACTTAGAACTACTTAAACCTAACCAACCTAAGGACATAACACAACACCCAGCCATCACGAGGCAGAGAAAATCCCTGAGCCCGCAGGGAATCGAACCCGGGAACCCGGGCGTGTTATACTGCAGTTGAGCTACTATTGGCACATAGCTGTCTATTAAATTCAACTGAATATTTCTCATGAGAAGTTAAATTGCTATACCGCTACTATTGTCGCATTGCCTCCACTTAGATTTAAAAAGAAATGTTTGCATGAAGAATTAACATTGCTGTTCCCTTTTGGCGCATTGGCGCTCTTTAAATTGATGAGGTACTTGTCACAAGAAGTTACACTGCTACACAACTACTGTCGGCGCATTGCCGCCCTTTCAATTCGATGAATCTTTTGCACCATCAGATGCCTTCATCACGTTATAAATTATACTTTTACTCACTATTATGTCTGCAACATGCCATTCTGCACTTATTCATATCTGAATATATCATAAGACGTCCAATTCACATGGTTACAAAGAATGCAAATACAGCTCCTGTGCATTTCACAAATATCTGGAGAAAGATCGTCATTACACTCACACCGTTTACCAGAACATACCCTTATTGATCATCCTGTTGTCCATGATATGGCCTTGATTGTGAAACTCGGGACTTTTCGAACTGGTGTTGAGTTCAACAAACGTTAGTCCATTCCCCAATCTCCAGCCTCAACGTACAACTTTTGTACAATTCCATATAACAATACAAAATGCCTTAAATTAGTTTCCTAATAAAAATAATTTTCATTCACTACTGCAATATACGATGGTCGTCCACAAAGTAAGTTCCAATTCTTTTTCTATCCGCGGCAGCGCTACGATTGCAATTCCGAGCATGCGCGACAGTTATTCTGACTCAAAGAGAAGAAAACATGTACGCCATTTTCATATCGCTGCAGCTGACGTGAGCTTTGTAGTGCTTCTTTATAATGTCAGCCGTAATTTAAAATGCCACCGAGTGTGAAATCCGACCTGTGATTCGTTTTCTAAATGCAAAGAAAATTAAACGAAAGGATATTCATCGGCAAATCTGCGAGGTTTACGGACAAAATGCGATGAGCGATTCTATGATTAGAAGTTGGGTCAGACTGTTCAGTGAAGGACGTGATTAAGCGCACGATGAAGAACGAAGTGGACACCCGTCTGTGGTTACTGATGAACTGGTTTACACAATTGAATAGAAAATTAAGCACAACCGTAAGTTTACACTTGGTGCCCTTGCTATGGAAGTTCCGCGTATATCACGATCACTAATTCATGAAATTCATGAAATTGTTAGTGAAAAACTGAAATTTCGAAAACTTTGCTCACGTTGGATACCAAAAATTCTTACTGAACAACACAAAAAACAACAGATGGCCAGTGCACTTCAGTTTTTGACGCGCTACAATGATGAAGGCGATGGTTCTCTTTCTCGGATAGTCACGGTGGATGAAACTTGGGTATCGTACGACACCCCTGAAACAAGACGACAATCAATGGAATGGAGGCACACTTCATCCCCAACGAAGGTTAAGCCTAAGCAAACCTTGACACCCTGAAAAGTCATGTGCACCGTTTTTTGGGACAGAAAAGGTATGGTTACTGCGAGACCGTTAAGAAATTGCGCCGTGCAACACAGAACAAGCGCCTAGGATTACTGTCAAAAGGTGTTGTTCTTTCCCACGGTAGTGCCAGACCTCATACGGCGAATGTGACCAAACAACTCTTACAGGAATTTGACGGGGACGCGTTTGATCATCCTCCGTACAGCCCGGACCTCGCTCCTAGCAACTTTCATCTCTTCTCACACCTAAAATCTGTCATTGGTGGTCAACACTTCAGTGATGATGACAAGCAGAAAAAACATGTTACCACATGATTGAAAACACAGGCGGCAACCTTCTGTGAAGAAGGAATACAGAAACTTGTGCTACGCTATGGCAAGTACCTACATAATTTCGGAAGATATGTAGAAAAATAGTTTAACTGCTGTAGACTTTTGTACAATAAATATTTTTTCTGTACCTATACACATTTGTTTCATATATCCAACGGAACTTACTTCGTGGACATACCTCGTAAATACATAATACGTAATGTTTTGTTTTGATTTTAGCTGTTTATAAGAAATGGCACTGTTTACATCCTACCACGTTAGTGGTTTTTCATTTTATTGTCATGATCACAGCTGTATCCACTGTTTATATACAGCTGGGGCATTGCCCTTCGTATTATTAAGACTTCGGTACTTGCTCGCACCATCTGTTACTACTCATGCATTCGGTAATGACACACGCCGCTACTGGGCGTCTCATGTATTGCTCTTTAAACCGTACATACGGAGGCTTGTAACTGCGTTCACAGATACGTTGAGAGGACCTTTTAGACTCTTGCTTCAAGCATAACGTAGAAAGACTCATTTACCAAATTGTTGCTCCATTCCACAGTATAAGATATCATTCCTTCCATAGTTGAGCGCCATTGTTGCTAAAAACCGTAGTAGCGTAACTATATTCGTGTAATGACTATGTATTTTGTACTGACTTTGATATACGAGCGTTATGTGACTTTCTGGTATGTAGGGGCTAATTATCTTATTCTTAGCTAGACCTTTATTCCACTTTCTTTCCATATTTAAAACCAGTGTCTTTCATTACACTCTATACTTAATATTACGTGACCTTCTATTTAAACCTTATTTACTACGTTTATGTCTTTTATGAGATTTCCATGTCAGTGTTTTGTGTTATGTCAACAATACATGCACTCCCTTGTACTTCATAAAATAGTTGGCGGAAACTATTTCGCCTATAAATACTGCTTAATGGCCGACTTACATGTCGCATTTTTCCTTTCCTCCCTCACTCTTCCTAAATGATTGGCCGACTTTCCTGTCGCCTAGTAACCTTCCTCTCCTTTCTCTCTCTATGTAAATTTTAGGACGACTTTTCTGCCATCTAATGTATAACTCTCCATTTACCTCTCTTCTCTCTTCGTAAATAATTGGGCGACTTGTCTGTCGCCTAGTAACCACAACTTTCTATTCACCCCTAACGTCTTTGATAGGACTATTCCTAGGCTATCAGTGTATTACAATTCCTTACAGCAGAAACCACTTCGCCATTTCAATTCATACTAAAAAGTAGCCATGTCTATTTTGACACAATCTATACATCTTCAGAAGACAGCATTTAGTTATTTCCATTATTTTTTCTATCAGAATTTCTTCTTTTGTACATCCCCATATTCACTTACCTTGCTTAGAGTGGTCTTCTTCTGTTGCCCTCAGCTTATTCTTATGCGTTATTTCATGTGTGTTATACATAATAGCCTTCTTATTACTTGCTATTTAAAAAATATTTTCAAACATAAAGGTTTGTTTAACGTTGTTGTAAATACGTAAAAATTGTTCCACTATATCTTTATAATATGTTTCTGTTATGTGCATTAATATGGTACTGATGTCTTGTTGTAAGCATATAATGTGTTCTCTTGCTGGTGTGTCTGTCATCGTATGCATCGTGTATTCTGACCTGTCCGCCAGCCGGGGTGGCCGAGCGGTTCTAGGCGCTACAGTGTGGAACCGCGCGACCGCTACGGTTGCAGGTTTGAATCCTGCCACGGGCATGAATGTGTATGATGTCCTTAGTTTAGTTAGGTTTAAGTAGTTCTAAGTTCTAGGGGACTGATGACCTTAGAAGTTAAGTCCCACAGTGCTCAGAGCCATTTGAACCATTTGAACCTGTCCACATATATTCCATCAGATGTCGGTTTTTCCCCCGTGCTATGCAGATGATTATTCTGCTGGATTACTTTGTTTCTGTCACAGCTTGTTTCTTTGTTGTCACATCCAGTGTCAGGAAATTTTCTCATATTAACCTTGATAGTGAAGAATATTAAAGAAGTCAGGTATAGTTCTGAGTAAAATAAGGGGAAGTACTAACAGCAGGAAAAGGAAATGAAGTATGCTGTAGGTTAACTCGGACACCTGGTAATTGTCAATTATCTAGCAGTAGAAAGCACATTTTTGCACCCTGAGATTCAGTTGTCAAAATATTTTTTTTATGTCATTGATTGACATTTCATCTAATAATTGTTGTGGCCGTATTTCCGTGGTTAGGATGAGGCAGTTCAGTCACAACTTTCTCAAATTCAACCACGTAATCCACCCCCATAAAATGCTTCCTCTAAGTGAACTGATAGCTTTGTCTCTCATAAGCGAATGAAGTATCCATTAGACCATTTTTTGCTAGCGGCATCTGACAGAAACTGGCTGTCAAGTCTCAGTTTATTAATATCTTAACGCGATTGAACACCGGTATGGGGCCTTCTAGTACACTCCTAACCATTTGCGGTATGATGACTTTTTCACCATTCTGTCCATAAGTACTTCACTATTCGTTCTGTTTCGTGTGCTGCAAAACCATTATCGACTTGAGAAGACCGGTAGGAACTCATAGTGTGTTTTGTATTTGTTGATGACTTTCTTTCCCCATGATACTGCATATCCTCCCGACCTGCTGACCACGAATTTAATTTTTTGTTGTTCCGTCATATTTTCAGAAATGATGTCCTAAAACTGTCTAATGAAGGATACTCGGTGTGTAGTTCCCTTATTAGAGAAATGATGGAGTTTATCCTCATTACCATGATTTACTATATAAGGTGGCTATAATTTCGCACCTAACAAGCACTCATCTACATACTTTGCCGTGATTTACAACCGGAATTGGGTAGCATTTGATAGGTTGTACATCGTATATATGAATATTTTAAGAAGACTGACATTGTCATGTACACCTTGTAAATAGTTCTTAACGTTTATTAAATGAAAGGTGACGGAGTGTCTTTATTATAAAAACGGAGTAATGAATGATTTCCGATACTAGTTGAGGTTGGAACGCCGGTGGAAATGAAACGACAGTCGTAACCAAGTCCTGGGTGGAAAAGCCCGTAGAGGTATGTTGGTCCTGCTTGACACAGGAAGTAGCCAAGATGGATGGTCGGGGCAACTGAGCGCTGAAGCACAATACAGCGGCAGCCGGCAGATATTGTAGTGCGGTCGGAATGATAACCAGATAATACTTCGGAAACTCTGAAAATCTTGTATGCAGCAGCGAGGAACGAGGAAGAGTTACCTCGGAAACCACGCAGGCTGGGTTATTTTCGAGGATTTTTACTCTGTGAAGTGTACCATAGTATGTATTCCTAATTAACGAGGACAGGTATTTCCTCGCAAATTTTCAGCGCTGGACGACAAAAGACTAAAATATGGTTGGTTGGCGTTCGGAAGAATCTGTAGAGAGGGAGAATATTCCGTGGTTTCGAGAATATGATTCGCCTTCTGCAGTTACGAGGGAGGGGAGCCAAGCTTTGTTGAGAAGCCAGCAGTGGAGAGAATGAGGTCTTCCGTTTTGAGCGCCCGTGTTTGACGGTCGCTAAGCATCAGCTTTTGTTAGTACAGACATACTTGCTGCCTTCGCTCTCAGGAGATTTCGTAGTTAGAACAGTTAGGCACTGTACTATGAGAACTTATACGAATCTGGACTTCACCTCTGGGTAGGGAGTCGCCATTGAGTATGCAGTGTTCAGTGATTGAGAGCACTTCTTCTGTTGAGACGTTATCTGAATTCCGTCCTTGTGGCTGGGAGTACGCGTTTCTTGTGTGTAGTCCACAGAGAGGAGAAGACAGTATTACATTATAATAGTCAGAGGACCACCTTCTGCCGTCCTAGTGTTTGAAAGAGTTTTTTACTTTGTGGGTGGAGTACTTCCAATATCGCAGACGTGTACGAGAACCATCTCTCCGATGTGCCGGGTGCAGTACATATGGTGATATTGCTAATTGCTTCGGATTATTAGGGCTATAAAGATAAAGTTTTATTTCCACTGAGATTCCACAACACTGTAGATCATCTTTGAAAGTAGTGTCGTCTAGTGTTTGGTACGTAGATGATGCCAGTCATTTCGCATTATTTATATTAGATCGCATAGCTATAAAAATTGGCAGATTTGGGCAATTAGTCAATCGCATTAGTTAGGAAATTCATTTGTATCTCTTTCTGTCCATTGGATATTGATACATAAACATTTGTAATATATAAAGGCGTTTTAATCTACAATAAATGTATAAGCAGAAACAACATTTATCATTTAGTAATTATTACTTCCCTTAATCATTCATTCATGTTTATGTTTTAATTTATATGTTAAAGAGCAAGAAGGTGGAAATACTATCACCATTAAGAGATCCTAAGATCTGCTTCAGGATGTAGTCAGATAGGGCCAAATCCTCATTTCTGCATTCAGTATTTTCCGTTGTGTACATTCATTTTACACCTGCCTGGAGTAGCATATTGGAAGTACAATACCTTTATTTCCTTCCTATTCACACCAGATTTCGATTTTTTGCTTAACTTCATTTTCTATTTCGTCTTATGTTTCAGGTCGTACCTTTTGCTCTATTTCTCTCAGTTTACCATGAATCGGACTTACGTTACTTTTACAAGAGGATTCTGTATGTAAAAACATTTCGAGTAAGGATTTCATGGTCATTTTTGATACTCTGTAACTTACACCATTGTGTCTTATGTTTATTATAACATGCTTTGACAGCTTTTCTTTGTTCTTGTCTTACATTACTAACATCATTTATTACTGTTTGTATTACTCTATTCTAAGACTTTTATCCATTGTGGATGTGGAACACTGCGACTGTAGTGTGAAAAGGTTTTCAGAAATTACTGCAACCAGTCGCCTTTTATGTAGATGTATTTTATTTAACCATGACCGGTTTCGAGCTGCCTAGCACTAAATGTATATACCATCTGATGATGAGTTGCTAGGCAGCTCGAAACCGGTCATGGTTAAATAAAATACATCTACATAAAAGGCGACTGGTTGCAGTAATTTCTGAAAACCTTTACTCTATTCTGATCCTGCAATTCCTTATTTAACTTCTTGATATCATGGTCAACCTTTTGATTTGTTCCTATCTTATTAACTTCTAATTTTGTACTCTATACATTTGTTTCATAATCTGTTTTCTTGTAATATCCCTCAGTTCTAACTTCAAAGTTTGTAACATTTTTTTACAATTCACTGAATGTAGTGTTAAGCTGAGGTATTTCTACAACTTCTTTTAGTTTCTCCGAATTTTTTCTTTCTACTTTTTTTCTTGCCAAGTTAATTTTAGTACAGGTCTTATATCTTGACCATTATCTTGAATTGGCAAAGTGTCGGCTGATGCTGCACCATGATTTAATGTACTTAACCCGTCTGTTGGCTCACTGGTAATGTAGACGTCAGAGTCATTTTCTTTGGCATCGTCCATCCAATCAGTAAGTTCATTCTGACTAGGTAATACATTTTCTGGGTTTACGTTTCCATTGATTGCCTCTAAACTTACATTTTCACTATTATCGTTGTTTGCGAAATCATTCATGGCTACTTCAGAGTTCTCAGTATGATTGATAACTGAATTTACTATATTAGACTCATCACCGAAGTTGGAATCTACGTTTTCATTTCAGTTATTTGCTACTAAATCTGATACATCATTAGACCCATATGTGACTTCTCTACCGTTTATTTGTGTCTGATCCACAGGGCCGTCATTACTACTGTGAGACTGGACTCTGTCTCTGCTTCTGAGAACGTATCTCACTCCCTTTTTCCCTGACGTTTTACTAATACTGAGATAATTTAAACAAATTTTATGGAAAAAGCCTTCATACTTGAAGCACTGTAGAACACAATTTGATCCATGACCCGCCTTCACTGTTCTAGAAACAAATGTTGAACTGCTATATGCAAGCATAACACATACACTAATTTTCTTCTTCGACGTGCTGTCGCTGCTTCTCGTAGCTGTGGGGTGCGCCGCTAGCTGCAATTCCGCTGTCATGATATGTTGATGCTGACACCTTAGATGTGTCCTGTACTGCTAACTGTCCCGGCCGCTGCTCGCTGCCGCCGCAACGATGGTCCGTGGCTGCCTCGCGTTGCTGTGCACGCTGCACCGCCTCGTATCATTAAGAATCTTCTGGTGATGATTTTTAACGTAATCTCATGGACTGCACACACAATGTTAACGTTTATTCTCGTAGCACTTCAGCATTTCCTATTTCTGCTTTATAACGATATTACTTTCACGGTAGAAAAAAAAAAAAAAAAAAAAAAGAGATTCGGCATCGGTTATTGTAGTTCAACTAAAGTCCAACAACAGTTCAAACACAAATCAAATTGCACTTATCACAATTTTTATGTAGTCCTCTGGTCATTTACAGCTCGCGCCTATCACAGTCCTTATAGAGTTCGCTTGTCTGTTAGAGTTCATAGTTCTCGCTAACAAAATATAGCCTCATAATCCCAAAGCACTTCGAATTTAAAGATGTTTCCCCTCCTCTGTGTTACCACTGATGGCGTCACTGATTTCATTTGTACTAAGACTGCAGTATACTCGAGGTTCCTAGATGCTTCCACTGCCCTGATAGGAATGCATAAGTTCTGAATAATGTTCACCAACTTGCAGTCCTCTATAGTTGTTGTCCTATGCGCAGGAAATAGCCTGTATGTCGTGATTCTGTTATCTTGAGGCTGTAATAAACTGTTAGAGAGGAGTTGGTGTTGTATAAATAATTCAATTCTTAATTGGTTTGTTTAAACCGGATGGCACTCGCTTGTGTTTTGTTACCAGAATACGAGAAATTGCAAAGTTATACTACACTTTATGAATCATAGATAATTTCCATTCTTCACACTTTCACAATAAGATAAACAAAATAATGAGCTGCGTGTTTGCGTGATTACTATGAAACTAGTACTCAGTTACATGTCCAAAAGAACAGAGATTGCTAATTAAGTTCTTAACAGATACCGACCGTAACAGACTACGTGTTTGTTAATAGAGACTGCCGATCGGGCTCTGCCTTACAGCCGAAACACCTCGCCTGCCATCCAGGTTAGGCACGACCCGAATTCTCCGAAGTGCTTCGTCTGTCTTTTCGTTTAGCAATTGATTATTACTCAGCTGATAGTTAACACTTTTGAGATAATTGAATGATAGCCTTCTATTGGGAAATGCATTTATATGAAATGCAAATAAACTCACTGTTTAGTTTTTCTACTAATATTAATAACAGCAGTTTGTCATTTTGGCGCCCTACTTTCAAGCACCGCAGCCAATCACAGAGAAGAACCCCAAGTTCGGCGGTCTTTCTCCCAATACGCATACCCAATAAACCATATCTCACAGGTACTTCACATCTCATTACGTCATCTTCCCACTTCGGCCTTCTCAGTTGTTCTAAGAAGTGCTTCTTGTAGCTGAATATGATTGCAGTAAGCCAGAAATATTACATAATTTTTGCCTACTTTCTGAATTTGTAGACTAATTTTAACATACTGTATTTTCAGCTGATTATCAAGACTGCTCATACAACTTACCCGTGTCATGAGTCAATTATCAATGATACTTACTTGTGCGTTAATCTGATTAACAAGACTACTGCAGTGCTAACCAGTTGATCACTTTGTGGTTTCATTTGATTATTACGGTGACTACACTGTACTTTAATTTGTGTTGAAAGAGTTTATACGTCATTCACGCTTAACGGCTTTTCACTATCCTGCAGTAATACGTCCTCATGATCGGACTGTACATCACGCATCTCTCTCTACCCGTAATTTCATCATTTGCGACGTACTCAACAATTGCAACCGATTCATTTATGTATTTATTGTTTTCCACCTAAACTTTCTAATTTGCCTTGTCTATTGGCTGTTCTTTTATGTGAGACGGGATCAGCACCTGGACTTGTTTGTTCACATACTCGTGGTACACGACGTAAGCTTGTTATCATATGCTAGCATCATCTATGTTTCCATCCCGGTGACTACTAGCCGCTTCCGTTACAGTCCTGTGCATCTCATATACTTTTCCATTATACTCCTTACGAACTGCTTATACTCTCGTATCCATTCTGTTATTAAATATGGGTCACAGTTTACTTTAAAGGTTCCGGTGATATTTATTATTGTCTTCCTTTTCAACTTTATTGCAAATACCTGTCTCTAATCACTTGGTACTTCTAACGTGTTTATCTCATGATTACCAGTTATGTTGCTACACATACGAGGTGTAGCTATAAAATGACGGGACTATTGCTGTATAACAATGTATTTAAGAAAACATAGATATTTTGTTACTGATACCCTTTTCTATCGCTGCAACGCTCCATAAGAATTTTCCATTGATGTAAATAGTGCTGGAAGTCAAACTCTGTGAGATCCTTGACGACGCGTGCCCTTTTCCTTTCACTGCTTCACGGCCTGAAATCTTGTTCTTTTAATGTAGATATGACCTTGGTGAATAGTTTAAAGTCACACGGTGCTAAGTCAGGCGGATAAGGTGGCTGGTCTAATACGAGGATCCTGTAATTCGTTAGAAACGTCTTAGCAGGCACTGCGGTTTAAGCCGGTGCATTGCCTTGATGCAGAACCATGACTTGTTCTTAAGCAATTCGGGTCTTTTTTTTCTCATTTTCTGGCAGAATTGAGTAAGAAACTCAACGTGGAAATGTTGATTAATACACTCCTGGAAATTGAAATAAGAACACCGTGAATTCATTGTCCCAGGAAGGGGAAACTTTATTGACACATTCCTGGGGTCAGATACATCACATGATCACACTGACAGAACCACAGGCACATAGACACAGGCAACAGAGCATGCACAATGTCGGCACTAGTACAGTGTATATCCACCTTTCGCAGCAATGCAGGCTGCTATTCTCCCATGGAGACGATCGTAGAGATGCTGGATGTAGTCCTGTGGAACGGCTTGCCATGCCATTTCCACCTGGCGCCTCAGTTGGACCAGCGTTCGTGCTGGACGTGCAGACCGCGTGAGACGACGCTTCATCCAGTCCCAAACATGCTCAATGGGGGACAGATCCGGAGATCTTGCTGGCCAGGGTAGTTGACTTACACCTTCTAGAGCACGTTGGGTGGCACGGGATACATGCGGACGTGCATTGTCCTGTTGGAACAGCAAGTTCCCTTGCCGGTCTAGGAATGGTAGAACGATGGGTTCGATGACGGTTTGGATGTACCGTGCACTATTCAGTGTCCCCTCGACGATCACCAGTGGTGTACGGCCAGTGTAGGAGATCGCTCCCCACACCATGATGCCGGGTGTTGGCCCTGTGTGCCTCGGTCGTATGCAGTCCTCATTGTGGCGCTCACCTGCACGGCGCCAAAAACGCATACGACCATCATTGGCACCAAGGCAGAAGCGACTCTCATCGCTGAAGACGACACGTCTCCATTCGTCCCTCCATTCACGCCTGTCGCGACACCACTGGAGGCGGGCTGCACGATGTTGGGGCGTGAGCGGAAGACGGCCTAACGGTGTGCGGGACCGTAGCCCAGCTTCATGGAGACGGTTGCGAATGGTCCTCGCCGATACCCCAGGAGCAACAGTGTCCCTAATTTGCTGGGAAGTGGCGGTGCGGTCCCCTACGGCACTGCGTAGGATCCTACGGTCTTGGGGTGCATCCGTGCGTCGCTGCGGTCCGGTCCCAGGTCGACGGCCACGTGCACCTTCCGCCGACCACTGGCGACAACATCGATGTACTGTGGAGACCTCACGCCCCACGTGTTGAGCAATTCGGCGGTACGTCCACCCGGCCTCCCGCATGCCCACTATACGCCCTCGCTCAAAGTCCGTCAACTGCACATACGGTTCACGTCCACGCTGTCGCGGCATGCTACCAGTGTTAAAGACTGCGATGGAGCTCCGTATGCCACGGCAAACTGGCTGACACTGACGGCGGCGGTGCACAAATGCTGCGCAGCTAGCGCCATTCGACGGCCAACACCGCGGTTCCTGGTGTGTCCGCTGTGCCGTGCATGTGATCATTGCTTGTACAGCCCTCTCGCAGTGTCCGGAGCAAGTATGGTGGGTCTGACACACCGGTATCAATGTGTTCTTTTTTCAATTTCCAGGAGTGTAGTTTGACCTTCAGGAACTGAGTCATCATATTAAATTCCATGAATATCGAATAAGCAATCATCACCCCTTTGAATCTTGATTTGCTCATCGTAGCTATTTTCGCCCTCGGCGAAGCTGGGCCCTTCCAGGTCATGGATTGGCGCTTAGTTTCTGCATTTTTAATGAAAAACCATTAGTCGTCACGTGTTACCACTCTTTCCAAAAAATTATGGTCATTTTCGATGGTATTCAAAGCTTCAGTACAGACATTTTCGCGAGCTTCTTTTTGTTCGATCGTGAGAATTTACGGCATCAGTTTCGCACACACTTTTCTCACGTTAAATTGGTTGTGTAAAAGTTTGCGCATTCTTTGTCCATTCCTAATTTTTCGATGTTTTCATCCGTTTTTCATCATGAAAGGCGGCCCGGGAGTGAGTAATATTCAACATCTTCTCGGCCATCTTTGAAACGCTTGAACCAGCCAGAAACTCTAGTATGTGATAAACAATCTTCGGCATATGTTAAAATCTTGTCGTGTGGACAGCCGAGTCAAACCGTTGTTCTCTAGCAACGTTTCAGCAAGTTTCTTACTTGGAATCTTCAGGCGAAGCGACGGGTTCACGTCTCGTCCGGATCTTTATAGCCGCTGGACCACGGGCTTCTCTGCATCATCGGCGCCGGTCGGGCCAATGCGGAAGGGACAGTTTATCTACTGAGATTCAGCACCTGAAGAAAACCTTCCAGAAGAATGGATACACCGAAACGCAGTTTAGACGCGCTCTCAAGATGAGCAAGAAGAAGAAGGAGGAGGACCTTCAGGAAGAAGAGAACAACAAAGGTCTGGCGTTCCTCCCGTACGCAGGGCCGCCTACGGGAAAGATTGCCAAGACACTGGAGAAGAACAAGATAAAAACCATCTTCCATCCTCCAATGAAATCAGAAATATGCTGGTCTCAATGAAGGACAACTTGGATATAAGAACACCGGGTGTCTACAGCATTTCCTGCGAATGTGGGTAACAATATATTGGACAGACGCAGCGTTGCATAACACAACGCATCTCTGAACATGTGAGAAGCGTTCGCCTTGGACAAAAAGAAAAATCCACGGTAGCGGAGCACAGTCTCAGTGAAGAACACACTTTTCAATTTGAAGAAACCAAGAGACTGTGTGGAGCGAAAGGTTTCTGGGATTGTATATAATAAAAGAGGCAGTGGAGATACGGGTCAGTGATAACCTGCTCAATCGGGATACTGGCTTCCCACTCAGCACTGCGTGGAACACAAAATTGTCAAGAATAAGACGAGAGCGCACCGATGGAGGCAGGTCGCTGGCAGCGGATGGAATAAACAGGCCGCACCGAGACGAGACGCCAGGACCCGGCGCCCGCGGCTCCCCGCACCCCGCGCCGCCGTGCTGATTCCGCTCACGCCTGATTGGCCCGACCGGCGCCGAGGATGTAGAGAAGCCCGTGGTCCAGCGGCTACAAAGATCCGGACGAGACGTGAACCCGTCGGGCTACCCCTCTGCGTGGAAACACGTGGAGGTCGTGGCCATTCTGAAATCCTGCAAGGACCCACGCCAGGCGTCGAGCTACCGACCCATAAGCCTGCTCCCGTTCGAAAGTTTTCTAGAGGCTGTACGCGAGAAGACTGATGCGACACGTCACCCAGGAGGGAATCATCCCGGACGAGCAGTTCGGGTTCCGAGAAGAACATGCCACTTCCCACCAGCTCTTGCGGGCGGTAGAACCGGCGATGAGGGCACTGGAAACAAGGGAATTCTTTGGGACAGTGTTACTCGACGTCTCCCGAGCGTTTGACTCGGTGTGGCACGACGGTCTCGAGTTCAAACTTTTTGAACAAGGGATATCGACGTCCCACATGATGCTGCTGCGGTCGTACCTGTCTGAACGAACCTTCCACGTGAGGGCTGACGACGGTACGTCCACAGACCGGCAGATACGTGCAGGGGTGCCGCAGGGGTCGGTTCTCGGCCCCTCGCTGTGCTCCTTGTACACTGCTGACGCGCCGAAAGTGGCAGGAGTCGAACTGGCGCCATATGTACGCTGATGATACAGCCCTGTTCACTCGCAGCATGAACGCCCAAGTGCTGAGAAACCGCCTACAATGCGGGTGCGACGCCTTGGGCACATGGGCAACAAAGTGGCGGCTGAAATTCACCCGAAGATGACTTCTGCCGCCAGGGCTTACGCCGGTCGAAATCCTGGGAGAACCTATTCCATGGAGTGGGACGGCGAAATACCTAGGGGTTACCCTAGACCGCAGGCTCACCTGGAAGCATCACATCCGTGATGTGAAAGGGAGAGCAATAGGACACCTTCGCGCCCTGTATCCGCTGCTAAACCCGCAGTCGTCATTGCCACCGCAACACGGCATCACGCTTTACCTAACATTGGTTCGCCCACTGTTAGAGCATGAGGCCGTGGTCTGGGGGAAAAGCCGCATTGCTCACATTGTGACTCTGCAGCGGATACAGAACCGCGCCCTGAAGACTGCTATGCATCTTCCGAGGCGCTTCTCGACGCGCCAACTCCACGAGGACACCGAGATCCTGCCTCTCCGAGACAGGAAGTTCTACGAGAAGACGGGACGCTCCCGCAACCAGCTCATCCGTGGACTGGGCCAACAGTCTCATCACAGGCCAACCACGCATTGGCCTGACCTGCTGAGGGATTAAGTTTTACTAATCCCTCAACAGAGTGTGTCTTTCTCTTTTTCAGGTTACACCAGTTAGGACCAATCAATAAGAGTGGTAATATATCTTTCTCTCTTTCGCAGGAACCGCAGGAATAACAAATTTTGTCTAAATTGCACCACCTCGAGCCAAGGATAGGCTCGTCTCTTCAGCGTCTGCGAACCCGTTGGGGACGAGCGGATCACTGCACACTAAGCGCTCGCTTGCTACCCACGTTGTCGCTCTCCAGCATACCTGGACGACGTGGAAAGTGAGGCAAAGCGCCGCCCTGCTGCAGTTGCTGGGCCTCGTGCTCGGTACATCAGAACATCGGTAACACAAGAATAAGAAGAAGAAGACGACGGAACGGAAGGAGCAGTGCTTCGGATGCCAAAAACTTGGCCACGTTGCCAGGTACTGCCAGAACCCAGTGGCGTGCCTTCGGTGTACGCAAGCACACGATTCGCGCCACTGTACTAAGAAGGACGCCACACGCTGCTGCGCCAGCTGTGGCGGTGCTCAAGCAGCGAATTACCGAGGCTGCAGTTATATCAAGAACTGGGGTCGTGGTGAGAAGACAAGACGGAGACGCAAGACCGCCAAGAAGGCGGACACAACGGCGGCCGTTGCATCCTTGCCACTCCCCGCCCCTGGCGGTCGTCGATGACGCGGCTGTTCAACCGGACGCAGTCAGCGAGGCGTGTTCCCACTAGGGCTGCTGCGCGTCAAAACCGCGCGTCAGCGGCGTGGTTGCCATGGAAACGGCGTCAGCGGCACGGTGCGGCGGGCTCTGCGTCGCGGTTTGACCATGTCGAACCGCTTCCGCTGCCGCGTGCCGCGCTCCAGGTGCGCGCCGCCAATCACAGAACGCGCTGAGCGTGACGTCAGGTACGGAACCCCGGGCCACGCGAACTTTCGCCGAACCGCTGGCGCGGACGCGGCGGCAGCTATGAAATACTTATCATCCGATTCCAATGAAACTATACGGTAGAAAAATTTGATTCTTGGGCATGTTACAGCCTGATATCTTCTCTCGATAAAGAACCGAATTTCTTTTCGTTATTCGTGGTGGTTACTTGCTGTATCACATTTACGTAAACCTTTACACGAAATTTTAATGAGTGTGCAGAGGTAAAAACGCATTGCGTGGACTTTGGGTAGAGTTCATTTTAGGTAATACATTATTGCGTATGAAATTTAGTCAACATATCGAAATTGTTTTTAAAGCTGAGAGCAGATCGATAGCTATCACCATTCTCGAGATACTGAATGATATGTCGGCGGACGGGCTGTGCCGTGAATCGCGCCCGGGTCGCTTGCGACGCGACCGATACTTCGTCCTGCTCGTCGTAAACCATATGGTTGTATCAACCGCAAATTTCGTAAACGTTTCAAGAAATCGAAACGTGTTTTTTTGCAAACGATAACTTGTGAAAAGTCATGTATTTCGTCGCATGATAAATATCCTAAATCTGTTTATCTACCGAGATATGAAAGTAACTACAGTTTTTCATAAGGGATAGATGAATTTTTTTAAACGGCATTTAATAGCATGTCGAATGAGAAGTTAAACCGAAACTAATTTGCTGGTATGTCATAAGATGTAATTTACTAAATATCTAGAGCTATTGATTATTTCCTTTGGTAAGTAACAAACTTTTTTTTCTTTATCCAGTGTACTTTACTGATTCAAGACGCTTTTCGCCTTTTACTTTAAGGCATCTTCGGTGGAATCTAGAATGATTCAGTTTTGTTTTGATATGTGATACTTGCAGGTTATAAAACAGTTCACATCTTTTTTTACGTGAATGACTGATTACTTACGGTGAATCGAGTTTTTGGCGGACATATACGTTTCCCCTCGCCTGGTCACATGCTGGAGGTTGAATTAAAACTTACATTATGGAACATAAGCACATTTTCATGTTCGCTCTTTTTTCTTCTGTCACTAGCAGTAGACGTTTTACCGAAAACTCTGATTTGAAGTCGTAACTACAGTGTGTTCACCTCATGTCTCTTCCTGTCTGGTTTGTTTATGTACATGTTGCCAAACTGCAGAATTATATGCTGAAAACTAATGTTTGTTTACTTTTGTTCTCCTTGTATCTATATGTGTATGTGGCTAGCCAGTGATAGTTATAGAAAGTTGAAAGTGAATCCAGTAGTTGTCAGACAGTGGTTGAAAGATTTGGTGTTCAGCTAATTTCAGTTTTGGTTTAAATGTTTTGTGGAGGAGTGCATGGAAGAGTAAATTCACTGCTTACATTAACAGATAAAATAGTAGAATAGTATTTCAACAGATGATTATTATCAGAATAGTATCACCCAACCCCTTTGTCCTCACTCATTGACGCCCCATAATACGTCCTGTCAACTAACCCCTATTGTTGTCAAAGTTGTGCAATAATTTCCTCTTCCTCCTCTATTTAATTCCGTACCTCTTCTTTGGTCACACGATCCTCGTATCTAATGTTCAGCATTCTTATGAATCACCACGTTTTGAAAGCGTCCATTGTCTTCTTGACAGAACTGTTCATCGTCCCCGTTTCACTTACATACAAGGCTGCACTCCACACATTACCTTTGTAAAATAGTATCCAACCATTAGAATTTATATTCGGCGTGAACAAATTTTCTTTTTCAGAACGCTTTTCTTGCTATTGACAGGCTTCAGTCTGGTTTGCGTCTGCACCAGGAAATGCCTTACAATTTAAAATCTGGTTTCGAAAACTGTTCCAAATATATATTATTCTTTCGTGATTCTTAAGCAAGGTGCTGGCGATGATTACATTATGCTCTGTGGGAAATTCTATCAGGTGGCTTCCACCTAGCCTTTGTGTTATTACTGTTTTCGTGTACCTGCTACCTTATCACATTTTAAATTTTTGTCTTGCTTAACTATCTGAATAATCTCTTTTGTCGTACATTGTTTCAATGTGTTAGGAGATAGTGAACAATCGTGAACGGTAGTCATGAAATCTGTTTATGGTGAAATGAGAAAACATGAACAATGAAATATGTGAAAGAGTACATTGTACAGAAAATGAAAAATTGGTATGTCTTCACCCAACTTCGTCTTTCCTTCATGTAGGTGAAAGATATAGTTAATCAAACGCACCGCGCGTTTCAGTGGGTCCTGCCTCGTACCTCAGTGGCTGTCCGTCACTGGCTACTGCTAACGTCTGCCGCTTCCAGATGGGAACGCCAATTCCGCGAGCCGCCGCGTCAACGCGGAAAACGCTTGCCGCTGCCGTTGCCGCACGCCGCGCTGCCGCGCTCTAGTGGGAACCGGCCTTTGACAGGGTCCGCGCCGCCGCTGACGTACAAACTGCTGCCCTCAAATGGCGGAAGAGAGGGCGGCGCTCCGAGCCGAACTGGCGGAGGCTCGGTAGCTGGTGCACAGTCTCCGTGATGCACTGGCCAGCCAGCCCCTCCCATTACAGAAGAAGGGCGCTGACACGCAGACAACCGCCTCCGTGGACGCTGTAGCAATACAGGAAGCCACGGGGGTGGTAACACGAGACGCCGCCCTACAGACAGCCTTCGCGGCGAAGACCAAGGCAACGCTCGTCGTCACGGAGGAGGCTCCCTGCCCCGTCTCCAAGACGCAGTTGCAGAAGATAGTGTCCGTCCATTTGGACACTCTCAGGTCTTACAATTACCGCCCTCCTCTCACTCCTGCTGAGTGGGAAGATCTCATGTCCTCGATAGAACAAACCGAGAACGCGAGCAAAGAACAAGGGGCGAGGACCGCTGAAGACGCCGAAGTCGCCAGCTGGGAGGACATGCCAGATCCCGAAGTGGCACAAGCAGACACATTCAAGAAGAAGAAGAAGAAGGACACGAAGAAGCACCCAGACGCCAGGAGGGCCTAGAAGACTCTCCATGATCATCATTATCATCAACCACTCGCCCTGTCAGTCGTTGTCTGGCAGTCCTAGGCGTCAATAGGGTCAGTCAAGCAAAAGCCCCTAACTGACGCATCGTTATTATTCATTCAACCTGCCGCCTGTCTCTGACCGGCAATCATCAGTCTACCTAACCACGCACAACCATCCGTTATTCCTAAACGTCCCAGCATGCTTTCAATCCATTCAAAGTGGAGTAAATATCTAATGACAGACTCGTCCTTACCTTCCTCAAGATGAGGAATTCAAGTGCGAAGAGAGAGCGTGAACCCGACACTTCTCCTGCAGATCGCAAGTAAGAAACTTGCTGAAACGTTGCTGGACAACAACACTTTGACTCGGCTGTCAGCCCGAGAAGACTTTATCATCGTGATTCGTCGAGAAAACCTGCATTCTCAATCTTCGTTTTTCAGGCAAAACAAAGTAGCAGCTCTTACAAGAACGATGGCCTCGACCACATTGTTTGCCTACAGATACCGGAGACGCCGCATTCATTTGAGAAGACTTCCCGCTATGGATCGTCCAACTTCGGTGCCTATGTACTTTCTATGTGGCAGCATCAGTTCTATTATTCTATAGCCACACCTCATATATTTCTACTGTACAAGTTAACGAAAGTACTGTTACGCGGCGACAATTAGAAGATTGGAGGGTGGGTTTGCTATGGTAATAAATCCCTAACTAGAATGTTATAAACACTGTTCCACATGAACGTAAAACTCAGAGACTGGAAAGAAATATGATCTTACACTCTGAATCCACACCCGCTCCTCCTGGCAATAATCACAGGAACCATAGATACAAGTGCAACAGTTGCAAAGATAGCTATAGTGTAAAACCTGGATCATTCCAATCAGCTCTTCACAAACAGGCCAACAGCTAAACGGTCTGTCACTCACTATTCAGAATAACGCGGTCTTCCGAATGTCAGAAGTGACAATCAGAAGTCTGCACGTCACAGCCATAACAGCGAAGTTCCTCCATAATATAAAAATATGACTACAGTAGGGCCACTCACAGTATTTCAATCATTCTCTAGTCCCAATATTTTTGTCATGGATTCATTTGATTTGATTGGTTTATGTATTCAAGACGATGTTTATGCTATTGATACTCAAGTTTCCCATGCCAAAATTCACCAGTTTCGAGAAAAATGAACATATTTCGCTCAAGGAAAATGCTCACCGAAAGTTTAACCATGTATTTCCCGTACTTCACACTGTCAGCGATTTAGCTGCTGCTGAACATCACAGATTGGAAAAAAAATCTGGTATTTTGAAACCCATTTCTGGAAGTCAGTGGACGTCATCTCTAGTTATCGCTAGACAATCAAATGGAAAAATCAGACACTGTACAGACTTTAAAGCTACTTTTAATGTTCAGGCATTTATTGATTTTTTTTCACGCATCCACGTATTGAGGAGCTTATGGATCCCTTAGCAGGTGGACAATTCTTCTCCAAAATTGATTTAGCTGATGCTTACGTTCAAAGCCCCCTGGATGAAGAAACGAAGAAAGTTATGTGGTCTATTCACACATCAGCTAGTATCAGTATCAATGAGTTCCCTTTGGAAAAGCATCTGCACCAGCGTCGTTTCAACACTTTATCGAAGAAGTGTCGGCGAATGTTCACACCTTTTCAAATTATGTGGACCAACATTGAACATTAGGGACACCTCACTGATGTCCACGGTGCTCGTCACTCGACTAAGCATTTAGATTCGGTTTGGAGATTATTTTCTCCTAGTGGCGTTCGGGAACCAAGTCGTTGTTGGAATACTTACACATATTTCATTAAATTCTTTCCGAACGCAGCGGAAATTGGTCCTCCTTTGGATAAACTTCGGCTTAAAAACTTTTCTTTCCGCTGGAATAGAGTATGTGAACAATCATTTGAACATTTGAAAAATGCTTTGTTTAGTGAACGGTGTCTTACTCATTTCTATCAGAAACCGGTAGTGCTTGTAGTTGATTTATCACCACATGAAATAAGGGTAGTTTTATCTCATGAGGCTGGAAAAGGTAAACGCTCTATAGCATTCAGGTCTAAGACGTTGGCTGCAGGATGCGACGGGGATGGAGGATAGATGGGCATCCAGGAGTGTTGCTTTACAGGGTAAATAGTTCCAAAATCAATCATGTAAAAACCTGTTGATGCTTATTTCATTTTTAAGGGAAATAAATGGTGCACCTAGGAAACGTGGCACACTTTTGGGGACGCCGTTGCGCCATAGTACCAGAGGAAACCTAGGAGAGCAGGAGTGGAATATGTTAGTAGATCGGAAGCTAGCAGCCGAAAGAGCGAAGTGTCTCTATCCCGGCTTCCGGCTGCCCGAGTCCGAGGTACGATGTGATCCCTTCCTACATTTCTATTGGTCAAGGATTACAACCGAGACTTTGCCAAGGCGTCCACTTATCAACAGTCCTTAGCTTGCTGAGCCCGGAATCACGCAACTGGACGGCGAACAGGCTGTAAGGTTTCTCAACAACAGCGAGCTAAGTTACTGAAGCCAATCTAGGAAATACAAATTTTGATTCGTCCTTATTCCCTCCAAAGCGGTGGCCCACGGTGCTTTCCTTTTCCACTACAGCAACGAGTTTACAAAAGTGGTGAACCGTGGAAGTGTCCTTTGGACAGATGGTGCTTTGAGGGGGCCTTACAAGCCAAGGGAGAGTAATAGTTATTACAAGAAATTAATTTTGTGTTTAGGGAAGTAACTTCACAATATTTATATTCGTTAAGTGTTTCTTGGGGCACAATTTGTTATATGCCAATTCTTGTTGCAAAATATTGTCATAATTTCCAGCTGGTTGACTAGGGATCTAGTGCAGCGGTGTAATGGTGGCATGATTGTGTGCTGATTTGGAGCAGCGTGGTGGTTTCATGGCTGCTAAGAGTAAAGTGGTGCCTGCCACGTTGCTCGATCACCATGAACCATATGCTGTAGAAATTCCAACATTCTATCCAATAGGCATTAGAGGGTGTTTTAAACAGAAAAAGGGGTACTATTTAGAGAGGGTCTTTCTAACAAGGTATGAGATGATTGAATTTTGTTAATTATACCACAGGAAGAGGTATTATGAGGTGGGTATTGTAACTAATACGAGGGGCATTCAGTAAGTAATACCACACATTGTTTTCTCTGCCAGTTCCGGTTGAAAAATATTTTGTGGGACATCGTGGAATATTCCCGCCTTAGCCAATATAATTTCATGGAATTCTGATAGGTGGCGGCTCTATATGTAGCCTTAAAAATAGCGTCTGTAACGGGGGTGTGTTTCAAGCACAGGGGTGTCACTGAGTTTCTTTTGGTGGAACATTAGAGCATCGCAGAAATCCATAGGCGTCTGTAGCATGTCTGTGGAGACCTGGCAGTGAATAACAACACGCTGAGTCGTTGGGCGAGGTGTCTGTCATAACTGCAACAAGGTCGCGCAAACCTGCTGATCTCCAGCGTTCCATCTGGCCACACAGGGCTGTGACTCCCGCAGTGTTGGAACGTGTAGACACTCTCATTCGATGTGATCGACGAATCACAATCAAACACCTCTCTGCACAGATGGACTTCAGTGTTGGTAGTGCTGACATACTCTTCGACCAGGTGGGGTACGTATGGGTTCCTCGCCGACTAACAGAAGACCATAAAGACAAGGAAGGACCATTTGTGCCGAATGTCTTGCATATTACGAGACTGATGATGAAAATTCCTTGTCGAACATGGTCACAGGCGATGAAGCGTGGGTTCATCACTTCGAACCGAAAGCAAAACGGCAATCCATTGACTGGCTCCACGTCACTTCTCTTTCGAAGAAGAAGTTCAAAGCAACATCGTCAGCCGGTAAATTCATGGCGACGTCGTCTGTGACTCTGGAGGGGTTATTAAGTTTGTCGTCCTCCCTCATGGTGCAACGATCGTATCTGAAGAGTGTTGTGCTACCTTCAGGACACTGAAGAAACGACTTCAGCACGTTCGTCGCCACAAAAATGCAAATGATTTCCTGCCACTCTATAACAACGCAAGGCCTCACACATGTCTGCACAGCCGAGAGGAGCTCACAGAACGTTACTGTGATGTTCTTCCTGATCACCCTACAGCCCGGACTTTGCACATTCCGACTTCCATCTGTTTGGCCCAATGAAGAATGCACTCCGCGGGAAGCAGTACGTTGGCTCCGACGTCGTCCAGGAGAGGCGTACAGATCCTCCCAGTAAACAGGCGTAAGTCCGTCGCATGGAACGGAGATTATGCTGAAAAATGTGCTTTTGTAGCCAAGAGAGGGGGAAATAATACGACATACTGGAATACGGAATAAAACGATCCGGCTTTCAGAAAGAAATGTATTGCGGTACTTATTGAATGTTCCTCGTACAGTGTCGTTACTAGTCATCCATTCGCCTAAGGCATGTTTACAGTTCCTACTGTAGTTACAACGGGAATCTCAAAGAAAAAAGAACAACAATAAAAGATGGTAAAACGGTATTTCTAGATCCTGCAGAAGTATGCCAGTATGCGAAGAAAACAGCTTTATTCTTTTCTTTAAAATTTAGTTGTGTTTTGCATTAACAGCATCCACTGTAAGTTCATTTGATGGTACCAGTTGTGTTCTAACCATTTAAGATAAAAAGAAGTTACACGAAGCAAAAAGGGAGCTACACTCCAAACTATATATTTTTTCTTACACAAAATGTCACTAGTATAGGTGTTGATAATTCCACAGAGGAAAATTTATTCTAATTCATGTGGAAAGTGCGTGTGACGTGAAGACTTAATGTCTTTGAAGCATGCGTATAAAAATTCATCTACATTATCCGCTATTTGTCATGAATGCAACAAATTTCTACTTAAGTAATCTTTCAGCTACTAAAATTACGCCGGCCGCGGTGGTCTAGCGGTTCTGGCGCTGCAGTCCGGAACCGCGGGACTGCTACGGTCGCAGGTTCGAATCCTGCCTCGGGCATGGGTGCGTGTGATGTCCTTAGGTTAGCTAGGTTTAAGTAGTTCTAAGTTCTAGGGGACTTATGACCTAAGATGTTGAGTCCCATAGTGCTCAGAGCCATTTGAACCATTTTTTTACTAAAATTACGGGAGGATGAATGCCTTATTCCTTTTGAGTACCCTTCATTTATTGTAGCTGCCTGGCGGCATTGGGAAAACTTCGTCTGGTGACGTCCTAAGTCGCTTGCAATAAACGTTTCTGTGCAAGAGTCGTAGGGCTAATGCACGGAAAAGTAGAGCAAGACTAATCTCAATGGAAATGGCAACACCACATTCATTGTATACTTCTGATGGTGCCAGTCATTAATAAGCGCAGTAGCACGATTCGTACAGATCTGCCCGTTTTTATAAGAGATGAGTTCATCGATTGATCGTAGCAGATGGTCATAGATAAGAGTGAGTGGTACCGATCAGTTGTCGTGAGAGTAGTTCCGGTAAATATAAAAGAAATCGGGCTTGGCTTACACTAAAATCATATTCCATGCGTGCTGACAGTTCTAGAGTGGGTATGATGGCAGCACAATGGGAGCTATTAAAAAACAAACTGCTACTGATCTGAGTAACGTGACAACTGCGTCATCATAACAGATTAAAGTAACAGTTAACAGTACAGGCACTGATTACAACTGGCTGTTACTAACAGGAGTGTATAAAACTAATGTATTTGTCACTCTTCCCTAAAAACCGAACCCTTAGTCCTCTCATGGGAAAAGCCACATACAACACTAACGTGTATCACTCTAACGTGACGTGAAACACGCTGATGTTATCCTCTGAGAGGATTTCGAAGACTGACAACGCGTGTGTCTAATGGACAACGGTATCAGACTATAATTTTGAATTTGGTGAAATTAATAGAAAAACCAAACGGACTTTAACCTTAGTAGTTAATGAAAGAGGTAAAATCATAAATGAATGAAAAAAATGAACGGTCGCCAGCCGAATTGGGCACATTAATTTGGAAATATATATTTGAGAAAATTGGCTGTTGGCTATTGAAGCTACTTTCTTTAAGATTTCCCTTTGAATAGCAAACAGGATACAAACTGACACAGTGCACTCTGAACTGTGTGTAGCAGCAGTTACCAATAAGGCAAACATCAGTAAATTATAGGAAGTAAATTTGCACCAAGATCATATTATTGACAGCTACACACAAGAGCATTACATAATAAATACTGAAATGTTACTGCATGAAGTGCAGAGCTAAATTTGGACATGAGGGGCTTTTATCTTAACTGACATGAAAAAAAACCAAATAAAGATGAATAATATCATAAATACACTGTTTAAGCTCCTCTACGTATATCAGTTTTCCTTAGCAACAGCAATAGTTCAACTTTTTCCTAAAGGTGGAGAATATGATGGGGCCCCATAAACTAGTATAGTTTCACTAGTCAACGCTATTTGATTATTACCGTAGAAAATACTAATTCAGAAAGCTAATCATTCACTTCACTTAGAGTATTTCATAATTTACTTTGCAAAACAATAAAATACAACACTGGGCTTAATTAACTTCAAAAAAGTAACTAGTCATGAAAGAAATCAAAACCACATTATTTCTGAAAATGAGCATAGCTTATTTGCCTTTTTATCACCTGCGAAGCAGGTATTCTAGACAATAATATTTACACAATTTTTCACAGTAATCCTACAAAACTATGTTTTGTAATAAACAAAGGATACTTTAGCAAAAAGCTATCCAACTTCACTTTCGTGGTTTTAACTTTAACTTTTACTGCTCCTTCTACTTTAGACAAAAAATCAGTATTAAACACTTGAATGCAAGAATTGTTCATTTAAATCAGGATACACGGTTTTAGTAGCACTTAGGTGAGGACCCTGCATAGGTTCGTGATCATGATAGAAAATATGGTTCCGGACACGGATTTATGTTTTTGTGATTGTTATTGAAACAACACACAAAGAATTAAATGGTCCATGCCAATATACATTACTGAAAGTATGAAGTTTGTGAAGCAGTGGCGAAGATGGGTGGCAAGCGACATGGTAGTTAACTGAACTCACGGCTCTTGGTGTTCGAATGCTCTATAAAATCTCTTATGCCGAGAATACTAAATAATAGCCAGATCTATATCAGAGGCAAATCCTTTATAAAGCAGCTTCCAGTTGCCTCTCTTAGCACCGTCGAAGTGTATCGTGCTACGACTAGCCACATACTGCGTGCCGTTCACACAAAGGAGCCGCTCAGTCCGACCGCCAAAACTACCTTTTACATCGCGCCATGCCACTTCCGTTGCGGAGGGACTTCCCTACAGCTTTTATATTTTACAAATACAGGTGCCCTAAGCATGAACCAGGTTTCAATAAACATTTTCTAATCATGAACATGCTCATATTACAATAATTTATCATTTTAACATATCCCTTTGCGTTTTTCATGAATACATTGAAAAACTCTAATTTTATTGCCATAGATCAAGGAGTTTAAATACCACAGAATACACACTTCATAATTGCAGATAACAGTTATATAATATACACCTACTTCTAATCGATATAAGTGTTACAAGTGAACCCCGGTTCTCGTGAGACCTCAGAATCGACGTACATAAACCGAAACGCTTAGAGTGTAAGGCTTAATTGTGAGCACCACAATCTGGAGAAAATATAAAACAGGCATTTGCAACTCAAGTTAACTGAAGACTAGTGCTCACCACTTCAGGCTAGGCTAGTGCCAAGGAAAACTTTGGATCAAGATTAACGTGTGGGGTGTTTTTGTGAATAAATCGGAAGACATGTTCTGGGCATAACTGAAAAGCATGCCAGTTTGATCCATAGCACACCAGGCAATCCAATACATTATACACTACTTAGAGCTGCCTGCCTTGCGCCAGCTATGGGCCGACATTCACAGGGTGGTTAGGTGGGAGTACGGGTGTGCGTTATATAAGGCAGGCCAGTTCTCGGCGCTGGGAGCGGAATGGCTTGTGGCCAGTGACTTACATGCAGAAACACTGTTAATAATAGACGGATGATGGATTAGGTGTAGGGCACACCGGAGCGTTGCCAAGGAAAGCGACCACCAATGGCGAATTCCGAGTATTAACTACGTATTCGTCAGGCACAGCAGGAGAAAGATCACTCCCTGACAGGAATCAGAAGAGTCGTGCAGCCGATGAATCTTACACCTCCCTATAGTGAGATTTCAGAAACTTCGTAACAGCCGCATCTATGTACAACCAACATCGCTGTAGTACTACAGGTTGTGCGAGTTAGACGTGCTTGACACCACACCGGTATCCTGTGATTCTTGAATACAGCAATTTTTTGGCAAATATCACTACTTTAGCTTACTTTTGCATACGACATGTTAAACTGGAAGGTTTAAGACGTGAAGCGTAATTCTCATGCTATACCAACGCCTATGGGGAAAATAATGTTTTTGTTTTGCAATAGTAAGTGAAGCGTACATAATCAGGAAAGGACTGTCGCAGTTGTCAGGAACGTTGGCTTTTTACCACAAGATACTTGTTTCATTGAGAAGCTAACCTCTGGATCAGAGTGAAGTGAACCAACATAAGCCGGTAAAATAGTCACAGGTGCTGCTCAGCAGCACAATTGCTCATTGAGGAAGCATAGCAGGCAGTCAGTACAAAGCGATGTAAAATGGCGCCTTACATGATGAAGTCAAAGTAGACTGGCGAGCGGTTACGCACCGTAAGTGTTAGCGTCCAGCATAATTTAACATAAGGAAGATACGCGTAAGTCAGAATTTCAACGACGTATCTAATATGACATACAGTAAAACAAGGACACGTCACATTGCGAAATGAGTCTGAGGCGGTTCTTGTCGTTAAATCATGAGTTGCGAGCCCACTTGTGTCGGCGTGTTTTTCGAGAAAATCCTAGCGTCGTTACCATGAATTGAATTGTTGGTGATTTGTAGTTTCCTTATTTGTTCACTCTTCAAGTGACCACTCCTTTTCTGAGGTTATTTTACCTGTTAGTGTATTCTTGTGATTTGCTGTCACTGCCACGATCAGCGCGGATGGAAATCACCAAACCACGGTCATCATAATACAAAAGTCCTACCGATACAAACTGATGTCTTCAGACAAAGTCTCCGTTATACGAACTGTGGTGTATCACAGTTCACTGATAGTGTGCTAATTATAAGATACTACTCCATTCCCTGAAGAGTGGTTGGTGCGGACTGAGATAGCTTTTATGTAACAGTAAATATGCCTTAAGGCTACGATAGTGTGCAATGCAGGTAACAAGCAGCTACGAAAAAATCAAATTCCAGCATGCAAATCACTCTTGATGTGCCATCATTTCCAATCCAAGCAGCAGACAACTGCTGTTTATACGTGTGCGAAAACAGGCAAGGCCCCAGACCTCTAGGGTGTAAGGTAGTGTGACGGAGCATCGTCCTTTCTGGTTATCCAACAGAAATAATTCTGCGTTTCTTCCGTTAATAAACTGGTTACTATTCTTCATCAACCTCTAGGACGCTGCATGCCTTATGAGAATGCGGCTGAGCCAGTTAATTAGGAAATCTAAGTCCAAATCGTTGTACCCAGTGCACATAACACAACACAAAATAGAAAGAGAGGAACAACGTATATATTCCTTAAAAATGTAGCACCTTTTTTGGGTAAGTGTAATACAAGAAAACCACCACCAGGAAAACATGGAGACTGATCTTAAGATCCTCGAGAAAGCAACAGTCTCTATCAAAAACTCACAATAGAGGAGAACTACCACATACAAAAAGCAATAATACAGGGAAAGAGATTCCTGAATGAAAATACAACACTGTGCAACAAAACACTGCGTGGAACACTCAATGAACTATACAAAAGTGACTCCCCACAAAAAACATAATAGCAAAAAAAAAAAAACTGTTTTTTTGGTTCCCTTCCCATCCCTCTTTCCGTCTCTCTCTCTCTCTCTCTCTCTCTCTCTCTCTCACACACACACACACAGACACACACATTCAAAATCAGAGCCATTTCAAACACAAGACCAACGATGAACAAGTGAGCAACGACAGTAACATAACACCTATTACTGAGTGTGTTGTCAGAAGTGTCTGCTCAGATCACATTTCGCCACATTTTGTGTAAGTGCATGTGAGGTGAAGTAGTGAGCGGAAATTTGCGAAAAACTAAGAGAAAACAATGCAGTTGATTGAGACACCAACCAGGGACATGAAACAGTACGAAAAATGTAAGTACAGAAACGTACATAACCTCTACCCTCAAAACAGATCTCCACAAATAAACAATAATTTTCTTCATGGCTAGTTTGCAGATGACGTACTGTCAAAAAACGACGAAATCGGGCACTAAAATCGATGTATAATAATACAATTCAGTTAGCGATGTAATTTTAAGGTGAGTGTCTAAACCAAACGATGCAAATTGCAAATATTGTATTTCTTCGTCCTACAGCAGTTAAATTATTACAAATGTGATATTGTACTTTACAGAATCAGAAATTTGACCTACAGAAGATGACACATTGGTGTCGAAACATGTCTGGGTAAATGTACAAATAAACTAATTGTGTGTGGCTAAGTCTGATTTCTAAAACAGCCCAGTTTTTAAACCGCAAGCACAGAATAATGAAAAGAGGAGCTTCAAACCTTAATAAAATGAGAATGATACTTAACTTTGGTACAATTGGATGCATGGCACTTTGGGTCCGATACCTAATATAGTGATATCTAAATGAAATAGGCTGTACCTTGTCAGTCTATGATATAGTCACTATGACTGAAATTATTTATAGAGACACTCGTGATTTTCCTACTATTTCGTAAACGGCGACTGTTAAGTCAGAATGTTGTCTTCTAAATGGAACTCATAGCACTGTGCTCTGTTGCATAATTCAAGAAGTTCTACTGAACTGGCTGCAGGCACTGAACAAAACTGTCTGACTGCAGGAACAAAACTGTGTCGTGTACCTGCATGGTTGGAACTGTCTGAGTCTCCATGGCACGTCGTATTTTGTGCCTGTGAACGGAAAGATTTCCATCTCCACCAAAACAAGGTGAAAGCAGTGTATCCCACAGTTTACAGCACTTCATTTGGCAGCTGAAAACACTATTGGCTGGCGAATATGTCGTGCAGATGGACATGGCGTTGATACAGAATGTGGTCCGGATTTGTGAACGCCACCTGGAGGCTACTGCTCAGGAATGAGAGGCGACAGGTCAGTCTTTGTGATTGTGTGGTGGCGACCTCTTATAGTATTTGTTATGTACCCTTAAGCCTGGTATACATTATCTCTCACGTTAATGGGGAGGGGAACTGATGAAGCCGGTGGCATCATGTTTCCTTGCTTGCTGTCATACGTGTTTGGTGGTTGCATATATGTTGCACCCCACTGCATTAGCCCGCAGCACCGGGGGAACCCACTCAAAACCACAGTGAGGGAGCAGCTGGTCAAGAGTTCGCCAATTGGAGGTCCGTGGCCTGATCTGAGGCGTGAGGCACGACATCCAGTCCTATAGGTTCGTCGTTGGCTGGATGGAGCTGGGTACCCCTGTTATAAGCGCTTGCGGTAGCGGCAACCGACTTCATTGGAATGTCTCTCAGACTGCTGTCTGTATGTATGTCTTCCGATATCATTCAATAGAGAAAATCTTTCACAAAGCCTGAACAGTCTTCGTTGATGATATCAATGAACTCTATATCAAAAACCGAAATTTAGAGAGAGCAGCAGTGAGGGTGCAAACCTGATTAGGGTTTTGACCCTTATGGCTACGGAAATGATGTCGACGTGGAGTTCACCGGTATTTTTGACATAAGTAGCATTTAGCCAATATCATTACAATGTCTTTCTCAATAATTTTCCAGTATAAAGGTTATCTGCCAGTATCTTTGATACAAACTATGCCCCAAGTGGCATTGATGTAGAATGTATAGCACGTTAGGTTTAAGCACTGCAGGGATAGCCACTTATTTCGTGCCTGATTTTGAATGTGCCAGAATAATAGCTTTGTTATGAGGTCTCTCTGTCCGAATACACTGTTTGATCTTACTCAAAACTGGCAATAGGCAAAGTTTGACAATTAAATCTGAGTTAAGTGAGAAACTTTCCTCTCTGTCTTGGCAATTGATATCTGCTGAAATACAAACTTCAGCTGCTGTGCAAACTTTTGTCTTTCCATACTGACACACGTGAATGCAAATCTGCGTTTGCGTGTTGTTCTGTGGACCTGAATATAACTTCGTAGTCATAATTCGACAGAACTAGCGCTCAGCGTTGCAGAAGTTCACCTGTCCGTGTAGAAACGGTATTCTTCGCTTCAAAGATAGCCGCTAAATGTTTGTGGCCTGTGAGGAGCATGAATTTCCGTTAGTAAGTGTAATTATGAAAGTTCTTGCCCGAATAGTCCACGGGTGTACTGTAGGTCCATAGTGTCCAACGAGCACAGTATTTCGACAACCAGAAATATCGCCATCGTCAGGTGCGCTGACGAACTGGGCGGCCCGGGCGGGCTAGACAATTACACCGACCCCACCATAGACGCCGACGGCAGCGTCTCAGCAACAGCTGACGCGCGGCCACATTCGCGGACCGCTGAGAGAACGTCTTGGAGGAGGAGGGGATTTAAGATGGTCGTCGGCCCTCAGGAGCTCAGTTCGTCAGCGCACCTGACGATGGCGACATGTCTGATCGCCGAAATATTGGCCCTTTGGACACTAGGGACCGGCAGACCATGGACTGTTCAAGCAAGAAATACGCCAGGAGAAACTGAAGCATCACATGAAAGTTCTTGACTGAAAATACGATCGCAAGAACCTTCTCCTCTACCTGGCGTAATTTCATTGTGCCAATGTCAGACTCTTTGAAGTGAACGCTATTGGTCGTTCACAAACATGATGTCGATGTGACGTGACGGTGCCTATGCCATAGTCTGAAGCATCACGACAGTTATGAGCATTTTATTCGAATCATGTATTGTAAGACATTTGGCATCAAGCAGACATTGCTGTAATTTGCTAAATGCTCGTTGGCATTCACGGTTCCAGTTTCATTTGGTACCTCAGCTAACTACTTGAGCAGTGGTTCACTGATGGAAGCTGCATGAAGGAAAAAATTTTGATAACAATTTATTTGTACTAGTAAGGAACGTAATTTCTTTACGGCCTTGGGAATAGGAAGGTTATCAGTGCCGCTATATGTTGTGGCGTCGACTTGATGTCGTGCGTTGACACTATGTGACCCAAGTATTCTACTTCGCGTTGATGAAGATGCTCTTATCTTTTATGCATTTCAGATTTGCTGGTAGTAAAATCTTGAAAACAGATTCCGAATTCCGTAAGAGTTTCTGGGCAGTTGTGTCAGAGACAATTATGTCAAGGCAGTTCACAGCGCTCGAAACTTCCCGAACCACTTGTTCTAAAACGGCTGGAAACAAACTCAGTGCACTGGCTATTTCGTAGGGTAACCTTGTGTAATGACAGAAGCCAAATGGAGTATTTATCAACTTAAATCTCTCTCCCTCTCTCTCTCTCTCTCTCTCTCTCTGTGTGTGTGTGTGTGTGTGTGTGTGTGTGTGTGTGTGTGTGTGTGTTCGTTCCAAGCGATATGCAGATACGCTTCTGTAAAATCCAGCTTCTCAAAGTACAAACCACCAGCGAATTTTGACAACAATTCCTCCGGCGTAGGGATGGCTGGTTCAAATGGCTCTGAGCACTATGGGACTTAACATCGGAGGTCATCAGTCCCCTAGCACTTAGAACTACTTAAACCTAACTAACCTAAGGACATCACACACATCCATGCACGAGGCAGGATTCGAACCTGCGACCGTAGCAGTCACGCGGTTCCAGACTAAAGCGCCTAGAACCGCTCGGCCACACCGGCCGGCCCGGCGTAGGAATAAGATAAGAATCAATAATAGATTGATAATTAACAGTCGCTTTAAAATCTCGTCAGATGTGAAGTGAGCCTTTTGGTTTCAGCACAACCACGAACGGCGTCGCCTGTTGGCTAGTGGTTATGGCTTCGGTCGCCTCACCCAGTTCAAGACGGTCAAGTTCGTGTTTTAATTTATCTTTTAACGCAAAAGAAATAGTACGTTCCTTGCCAAATTTCAGCACCGTATTCGCCTTCAGCGTAATGTGCGTTTTGTAATCTTTGATACAGTTTGTTTTCTCGTAAACAAAAAAGTCATCATAATTTTGCAACAGCTGATTTAACTTTCCATTCGGATTGCCAGCTGAAATTTGATTCGCACCCTTGTGAGCGGTGAATTCCAAATCATTGAAGATCCGGTTTTGATTGAATTTAAAATTACCAGATTAGCCTGTTTTGTAAACTATTTGTACTTCACATCTGCTGGAATTTGTCCTTTAACTGGAATCTCGTGATTGCTGCAACTGAACAGCGAACTTTGAAAATCTGTTAACTATGGAATTCCTGACTAACGGTACGCTTGCAGGTTAACGATTGAAATTGACGAGTGTCAATTTGAAAATTGAGCGGCATTTTGTTACCTTGAAAAGCCGCAGATTATGACCTGTTATTACCAGAGACGATAAAATTTTCGTAATGATTCGTACGTGAAAGTTTCTGAATTTAAACATACCAGTTGCGACATTTTATTTTTCACCACCGTTCCATCAAGGGATATTGCACCGATTATTCCGTGGCTGGATACTGCACACCACACAGTCACACATTGAGGATGAAGAGACTTCTCGATCGCGAAATGCGGATTCTCAGTCTCCCAAATGCGCCAATGTTGATTATTGACGAACACATCCGAATGAAAGTGGACTTCGTGGCTAAACAAACCCATAGGCGCATACTAATTCCCATCAGGTACAGCGACCAACCGTGCAGTTTGAAAGTCCTAACGTTAACCGTTCAGAAGTTATGACCATTTTATTTCGTGTAGTTCAGTAATTGTCACCCTGTACTTTCCGATGGAAACAAATTTCTATTTCGTGGTTTACATCATGAACATGATTGTAATGAAGTATTTCTAAGCTTGAGTACTGACTGTTTCAGTCGAGTAGCGTGGGCGACCAGTGTTTTCCGCGTCTGGCTTTGCTGGGTGCTCCACTGTTGACGTCTAGGGAATACGTCTGCGTCTTCGCATTGTCTTACCTCAGCAGATATTACTAGATGAAAATATTATTGCACTTGGCTTCCCGTGGCCGTTATCGGAATATCGGGAACACGTGGCGACGTTGCAGTAAAGAAGTACAGCGCGGACTAAGAAAAACTCATCGCACTGTGGATGCTTCCTCGACAGTTGCGCATATACTATCTGGCAGTTTAGCGTGTGCTGGTGAAATATCCCCATAAAAACTCATGATAAACCCATCAAAGCGTCCGCAGTCCCAGGTACAATAATATTGTGGTCAACTTTTACATGCCTTTGTTCGTATGTCCAACTTAATTTTAGACAGTCTTGTAAAGGCGGGCTTTTTACACTAAGCAGGCGCGTCTATAATTTACTATCGCCGAAGTGCATGATTAGCATATCGCGAATTAGTGTGTCTGTGTAAGATTTCTTACATTGATCATATTCACAATGAAATTTATATTCCGTAGTCAGGACTGTAATGGAGTAATCCACTTTTTATAGTTCTGATCTGACTTCATGAAACACTGAAAAAAACTGTGTCCGTCAGCAACAACATGAACTTGCGATTCAAAATATTTCGCAAGAACCTCTTAAATGTCAGAATAAGACAGGGTCACAGGTTCGCAAGTGCGTGACAGTTCTAAGAAGAAGTTGAAATACAGTGGGGCCTGCATTTGTTAGTAAAATTAATTTGTGTTCCGCATCTGCTACGTGATGTAGTGCTTCTTTAGACGCTGGATACAGGTGTTCCAGGGCTCAACTTTCCGATTAAAGCGACGACGGCAGCTTCGTAAATTGCAGTGGTCGTTTTGGCCGTCATCCTTGCTTAGTTCAAGTCTGGTCATGTGGGCCACCATGAGCTCCAGGTTCTCTGACATTAATTGTACTGTTATGAGTTCTGGTTGGAGCACACCTGAAAAGTATGCTCCGAACAGTTTACAAAACTAAAAAAAAATCTTCCTTGAAAGGAAACAGATTAGCACTCTTAGAATCTAACAATCATAGAAAAAAAGAACAATGAGTAATGGACTCAAAAATAAATGAAAAATGAAAATTGTCCTCCTCAGGTTTATGAATATTTAATCCAACTGTTTCTCTCGTTGCTTGTCGCCCTGGCTGATGAGAATGCTGTGAGTTTGCACTGCCTCGTTATCAGTATTGAGAAATCAAGGAAGTTTTCAGCAATCTCTAAATTTGTATCATGTCACCAAATATTGGGTATGGGTGAAAAATTGTCAATAATCTGGAAAGTTTTTCTACATCGCCAAACGTTGAGTGTTCGCGAGAGATTAACAATAATCATTATACTTTTACCTCTTTGTCAAATGTTGGGAATGTTGTAACTGAATTTTGATTTTAATTCAGCCCAGTCATCTGCGTCAACAGAAAAGCGGTTTACTGCCATTGTTCAATAAATTTGGTGGCAATTGGACGCTTACTAATTAAACATTTGCTTGACACAGGGATATTAGAACAGAAATATGGCAGCACAACAAGAAATAAATAATAACATTTTATAAGGGTATGTTGCAAAATGGCACTTAGCTGTGTTACAGTTTGATGCATTTCACTTGATGTCCTATATCTAATGATACACAGTGTGTCCAAGTTCTGTTAGGACTGTGGCTATGAGAAATAAAAGTCATGGATTATGTTCAGAGAATCATCGTGTTTCATTTTCCTCCTGAATCAATATACAACTGAAATCGCTGTAAAAGTGTTTTGAAACATCACTGTAGTCCTTTTGGGAATTGTATTTAGTACTGCAGTACAATTTTCTTGAATATCCACAGCTGTGTTGCAACTTTTCCTTTCGTTACCAACTTCAAAAAAATGGTTCAAATGGCTCTGAGCACTATGGGACTTAACATCTGTGGTCATCAGTCCCCTAGAACTTAGAACTACTTAAACCTAACTAACTTAAGGACATCACACACATCCATGCCCGAGGCAGGATTCGAACCTGCGACCGTAGCAGTCGTACGGTTCTGGACTGAGCGCCTGAACCGCTAGACCACCGCGTTGCCAACTTCAATTTTGGTAACAATCAGAAGTCGACTGGGGTCAAATACAGGGGGTGATCCAGGAATGTGATCCGTTTGATGGCCAAAACCTCGCCCACCATCTTCGCTTTGTGGGATTGGGCATTCATTGTTGTGGAGGAGCGGCCGGGAAACTGCCACTCGGTATTCGGGTCGAATCTGACAGAAAACTTGATATCGCCTACCGGCTCCACCGCCATTTTCCCACGAGTGTCAGACACGGACTGTTAAATTCACGGCCAGGACGCCTGCTGGAGCGATTCTAGCGCTTTGACGTTCTACACAACTGTTATTAAAACTTTAGTGATTGTAACGCCTCATCTCGCTAGGAGGTAGCATTTCCGCAATCACCATCATCTGCATCACTCACTGAATCCCTGTAACTACATACTACATGTGGTGTTGTTCTCTACAAAGGAGAAGACGAATGTGACCTGTTGCTGTAGACTTGGCATCAGATGAAGAGTTCATTGTAATAGTAATTTTTGAAAATTCACGATTTGGTAGGACAAAAGTCGAGTTGTCAGACTATTAATAGTACCAATTATGTCAGAATTCAGCACAAATAACTGCAAAGTTCAACTCTCTAATGCTAACAATGTTATTGAATTGTCGCACAATATGTGATGGAAACAACCAAAGAACAGAGAAAATATACAACAACGAGAATACCATGCAATGCACTCATTTTCGGGAATCCAAATTCAAAAACTTGGTTTCTTCTAGTCCAGTGTGCTTTGGTAGATTGTTCTGGGTACTACCCTTAAGTGATGGATATTATGGGGGCGTCTGGTATGTGCTGACAGAGACTGCCCATCAGAGCTCTTCAGAAGAAGTTTGCTACAAATTTCGATGCTTCAGTAAGCATTATGTACGACACATCAGCATCACTACGTGACATAGGCGCAGATTTACGTTCATTACTTATTCGTATACTCTATATTTTAGCACAGTTTTTTAAAAAACGGAAAATAAGTGGATATTTATCTCTCTAACCCGCGTCTCATTTCATCAAAAGCTTAAAATACGTTGAATGAAATATGCAGTTTAAAATACTAAAGTGTAAATGACAAGTAGGATGATTTACACACATTCTTTGATAATTTTCTTACTTTAGCTAAAACAGGATTCCGATACACAGCACATGATGAAACTGAGTCTTACATTTAACGCAACAAACAATATGCCAGAATGGAAAGAATAGCACACCCATTTCTTCAAGGAAACTAATTTTACACAGGTGTACATTGTCGTTTAGCCTAACAGCTACATTTTGTTCTGAAGACGATGCTCTTGGTGGTATAGGGCTAACAATGGTCACAGCTTCCTGAAGTTGAATATAAACTGTATCTCTTGATATAATTAATACAACTTTGTCACATATAGTATCATAAAACAATTTTTTTCATTACATTTCCTTCAAATTTGGCTTCGATGACAATCATTCAGTACAGGCGACCAGACCTTGCACAGATCTTCAATATGTCTATGGAAGTGCTTACAATCACTGGCCACCTGTTGTCATGGACCAACAAATGTTGCATGATAGGCAAAATTCCATGCAGTTGTTCTGTGAAATGACCCAAGTTTCTTTTTCTGCAAACTACACTTCCTTATTATATTAGACGAAGCAAAATTTGTATTCGTAGTTTAAGGCTTCTTACATATGCTTCAAAAAACTAGCTGGTAACATCTCCTGTGGCAGATCGTTCATCCTATATACACTCCTGGAAATGGAAAAAAGAACACATCGACACCGGTGTGTCAGACCCACCATACTTGCTCCGGATACTGCGAGAGGGCTGCACAAGCAATGATCACACGCACGGCACAGCGGACACACCAGGAACCGCGGTGTTGGCCGTCGAATGGCGCTAGCTGCGCAGCATTTGTGCACCGCCGCCGTCAGTGTCAGCCAGTTTGCCGTGGCATACGGAGCTCCATCGCAGTCTTTAACACTGGTAGCATGCCGCGACAGCGTGGACGTGAACCGTATGTGCAGTTGACGGACTTTGAGCGAGGGCGTATAGTGGGCATGCGGGAGGCCGGGTGGACGTACCGCCGAATTGCTCAACACGTGGGGCGTGAGGTCTCCACAGTACATCGATGTTGTCGCCAGTGGTCGGCGGAAGGTGCACGTGCCCGTCGACCTGGGACCGGACCGCAGCGACGCACGGATGCACGCCAAGACCGTAGGATCCTACGCAGTGCCGTAGGGGACCGCACCGCCACTTCCCAGCAAATTAGGGTCACTGTTGCTCCTGGGGTATCGGCGGGGACCATTCGCAACCGTCTCCATGAAGCTGGGCTACGGTCCCGCACACCGTTAGGCCGTCTTCCGCTCACGCCCCAACATCGTGCAGCCCGCCTCCAGTGGTGTCGCGACAGGCGTGAATGGAGGGACGAATGGAGACGTGTCGTCTTCAGCGATGAGAGTCGCTTCTGCCTTGGTGCCAATGATGGTCGTATGCGTGTTTGGCGCCGTGCAGGTGAGCGCCACAATCAGGACTGCATACGACCGAGGCACACAGGGCCAACACCCGGCATCATGGTGTGGGGAGCGATCTCCTACACTGGCCGTACACCACTGGTGATCGTCGAGGGGACACTGAATAGTGCACGGTACATCCAAACCGTCATCGAACCCATCGTTCTACCATTCCTAGACCGGCAAGGGAACTTGGTGTTCCAACAGGACAATGCACGTCCGCATGTATCCCGTGCCACCCAACGTGCTCTAGAAGGTGTAAGTCAACTACCCTGGCCAGCAAGATCTCCGGATCTGTCCCCCATTGAGCATGTTTGGGACTGGATGAAGCGTCGTCTCACGCGGTCTGCACGTCCAGCACGAACGCTGGTCCAACTGAGGCGCCAGGTGGAAATGGCATGGCAAGCCGTTCCACAGGACTACATCCAGCATCTCTACGATCGTCTCCATGGGAGAATAGCAGCCTGCATTGCTGCGAAAGGTGGATATACACTGTACTAGTGCCGACATTGTGCATGCTCTGTTGCCTGTGTCTATGTGCCTGTGGTTCTGTCAGTGTGATCATGTGATGTATCTGACCCCAGGAATGTGACAATAAAGTTTCCCCTTCCTGGGACAATGAATTCACGGTGTTCTTATTTCAATTTCCAGGAGTGTATATGCACACGACATGTGACTTGGGCGATACAACGAATCGCTGTCATGGATTTCTGGAATTCTACGTACCTAGGAGACTGGAATTAAAAAAAATGTACTGTTGAAGCATATAAGCTGTCTGTGGGAGGTAGGGAATTTGTCCCGTTTTAACCTCTACGAATTTGCCTATATTCCACGCCTTAATGGGTCAGGGCGAGTTATGAAGTACCGTCAAGATTAGGATTCCCCTCATCTCTACCCCAGGCACGCTGCAACCTGGGAACAGTGAGCTAAACTCATTCCCCCTCCCCAATTTGGAAAAATCTGCCACTCAGTAGAAACAGAAGGAAACACTCAAATACCTAAATAATACTCACTGAACAAAAAATTGCAATACTGCACTCACAAAAAGAAACGTATCCCACAAATCTTCACAACAAAATTCTGCCACTTCACCACACATTAGTTTCCTGACACTGATCCAATACCACACTCCAGTTAATACTATCGTTGTGTACCAGGCTTAAGGATGCACAACAAATACCACAAGGGGCCATTACCACACAAGCACACCAACTCTCCTGGAGCCTTTCAGGTTTCAGCAGCAGCCTCCAGATGACGCTCACAAACTCAGACTACATTCTGCTTCCACTCCATGTCCATCTGCGCATCGTACTCATCTTCCGATAAAATTGCCAGGTGCCAGAGAGAGTGCTGTCAACAGTGGACTACATTGCTTCCATCTCCTATCGGTAGAGGCACAAAACACGGCTCACCGTGTACACTCAGTGCGACGGGGCGGTAAATAAAGAAGAAGAAGTGCGGTTGTAGCGTTCTCACACGAAATTTGCATATACAAATGTTGGTTAAAAATGTTATTGCACATTTTGGCTCTCACGTAAGTCTCAGGGGATGATTTCCACACTTGGTGCATTAGTTATACTGTTCCACACCCTCGCATTTGTTATAGTTTTTGAATTAATTATTCACTCAGACATAAGTACAGTTTATGCTAGGGAACAAAAATTTGGTGATTATTATACTAAAATTGGTTTTTTCACCACACAGTTCAATCACTATTTATTGGCGTTATCCTTTTCTTTCACACAATTAAATTAGCACTGGTGAGACGGTTTACAGTTTTACTTTAATAATAATTTGACTCCGAGCCCCCAATAACAGTAATGTAGGCTGCTATCAACGAAAATTATTCAAATAATTCGAACAGAACTACAAGTCCCACGGTCCTCTTTGTTCTAGCAGTTTTTGGCACGAAATCACAGTTCGCCACACGTTCACTTACGACGATGTATACCTCGTAAGTCGTACTCACACAAATAGTCGTAGCACTTCCAGTTCACCAAATATATGCCTGCACACTTGCACTATTAAACAATACTCTTTGTCGATATAGATCGGCAAGAAAAATTCTTACTCAAACGACCACATGGGCCACCCTCAAGTGGGGCTTGCTCGCCACCCACCCTCCATAACGACTGACCCCTGGCCAAGATAGCCGCTCGCTTATGTAGGCTCGGATGTCCAACCCCCTGGTTATTTAAGTACCAGTCTCACCATTACAAATTTTGATACATACATCCCTCGACAGAAATAAGTACACCATCGGAACCGCGTTAAAAAGTACATCTTATCTACTATTTTACATTAATTTCTAGCAATATTCTATCGCCCGTAAATCAAGTTTTAGTTCATGCACAAATTCTCCACTTGGCGCAAATTTGTTTGTTGACATCTGTGCTGCAAAATTGTAACATAGAACTGCATGTAGCACCGTTTTTAGACGTAATCTATAGCGATTTACACATTGCGCTGCTCAAAATCTTCATACCTATAATAATTAATTAATTATGGGCGATAAATGTTAATAATAATTTGCAAACAATGAAAACTATTGCAAGTTAAGTGTATAGTATAACTTACATAGTTTAAAATACGTGTGATGCCAACCCAAAATATTATATAGTGCCATTCCTTTCGTAATGAATTTTCTATTTAATTTTATAAAGAATTTCCCCTCAAACTTTGTTTATTGCTCCTTACGGGCTTAATTATTTATGAATCTTTACATATGACTACGGCACTCGATCTGCTATGACGAGACGTTTTTAACGAGTGCTCGCTCATCCCTGTAAGTTGTTATTTACTATTGTTATTAATCTTTCAATATTCATAGTATTAACCGATTTTGAGGTTTCTATAACTTTTGCGTCTCGTTACTTGAAATAAAGATCGGTCTTTCAGAAGGTGCATATTGCTGACCACAATCCACTGCCGCATCGCTCTTCACCGTAAGTTACATAGTTTTCGCGTAATGTGCGAAAAACCAAACAATGCCCCAAGCTGCAGGCCATGTGGGCGCCCGGCCGTGGAGACCGACCGCTGCAAATCTCGCGCGGATGCGCCAGGCGCTTCCGCGCGAATCACGCACCGTGTATCCACAAAGCAGTCCTTGCATACTAGAAATATTCATCTAGTAACGGGGGTTTGTACCGTCAGTTAGACAACACTGTTCCATTCCTGCAGTCAGACAGTGTAGTACATTGCCTGCACCCAGCTCAGAACTGCTCCTGCAGTTACACTTTGGAGCACATTTCTATAAGTTCCGTTGAGAAGCCGACACTCCGACTTAGCAGTCGCTGTTTGCGGAATAATAGGACAATCACGAGTATGGGCATAATTACAGTGTGTTCAGTCAGAGACTGCCAAGACACAGTAAAGTTGTTTAGATACAAAGGGCGTCCCAGTTCAATTAAGACTTAATTACTACTGCTGCTGTTCAGTTGTATCAGGCACTGCATCGGATGTGTCAGGGAGCTGTTGTACTAGGGGAGAAATAGGTGAAAACGGCAAAACCTCATGAACACGCACAAGATAAGTAACAATAATAATGCACACTGAGAGAGAATTAATATTCGTGATCGAGTGTGGGAGCATGCTTCATGATGACAAAAATAAGTAAACACACTAAGGTGTACTGAACGCATAGTCCGAATTCGCCTAATGAGTGTATGGTGTGTAGGAGTAGTGGAGGGGTGGGGGGCTGGGGGGAAGCTTCTGCAGTGCCAAAGAAATTCGAACAACTAATTTGTGCTGGTAGCTCTGCAGGCTGCAGTCGAATACTCAGGTGAGTCGTCTTGAATCGCCATCTTGGATTCTAAAATCATCGTTGACAGTACATTCTTCCCGTCTTTGGAGAACTCGGCCCTTAGAATTCTTTGCTGTGGCTAAATGTAGGTATCGTTAGACTCATTTTCATAGGGTATTTGACTCACAGAAACACACTTGTCTCTCTCTAGCAGCTACACTGATCCTCGAGGGTGCCAGCACTGTTTTCATAGGGCGCGGATGGAAGGACAGTACAGGCGGCATCTAGGTTAACTCTACACTTCAGAGAGCAACAGCCAGCGCCTACTATCATCAAGACTAGTAACGCAGCTGACAAGGAAGTTCCTGGCGTAATGAGTCTACGCTGGTGTTCTTTATGATACTTTCTTATATGCCCAAGCAGTTGGTCCATTGAAATCCGACCACTCTGGGCGGCAAATATTTAGTCTAGGAAGATAAAGTGTGTCACGCCCATGATGGCGTTCAGGTAGGTCAGGTTTTCACTAGGAAGGAATTCGATAGTGAGGTTTGATAGGTGAAGTAGAGAATACTTGGTGTTCGAGAATGTGGTTCTGCTTATGGTTCGTCGCGCGTGCAGCCGCACGGTCTAGTCGCCTTGTCACGGTTCGCATGGCTCCTCTCGTCGGAGGTTTGAGTCCTGCCTTGGGCATGAGTGTGTGTGTTGTCGTTGGCGCAAGTCAGTTTAAGTTAGATTAAGTAGCGTGTAAGCCTAGGGACCGATGACCCCAGCAGTTTGGTCCCATAGTACCTTTCCACAAGTTGCTCATAGTTCTAGGCAACAGAGGAGAGGGACCAAGTATGTCACATTAGGTAATACTGATTATCAAATCCCGTCCATATAGGTCTAGGCGCTGCGTGTTTCTTCGGTGACCCAGGTCGTGGCATGTGCAGATTGCGATTACCAGTTCTGCCTTTGAAAAGAGCCAAAGTAACCCATCCCTTTGAAAGTAGTCAGCTCAGGTTGTAAACTCTTCTGAAGGACTTTCATGTGAAGGTTCCTCAGTGGAGAACCAGTAGACGTCGCTAGATCCTGCAACAGCACGAATCGGCTTTGTGGAGCAAGTTGTAATGTGCGTGGCTCAACACCACAGCTATTGTGAGGCAGAAAATAGTGTGTGGGAATTCTGGTTGGTGGTGCTTGTAAAATGTCTTTCGGATTAAACCACTCCACCGTTTTTAGACTCCCCCATGGTACTAGGTAAGAGTAGATTCGGTAGCATTTTAACTGACACTATTTAGCTTTCAGGAACTCCTCAGTTGATATAATGGACCACCTTATGGTCTTAAGGTATACAGAAAGGTAGATGGAAATGCTAGGGCAAATCGCTCATTACACTAGGTCCTGCAACAGGTCCTGTTACTTCCCTCCTATACCACTTCCTTATTTCCTCCCCCGCCCCTTCCCCCTCCCCCCCCCCCTACCCGCCCCCACGCCTCATTACGCAAGCTGCAGGCAGCAGAGGTACAGTTTCAGGTGCACCCATCAATAGACAAACTGGATTCATGTGCACCACAGTAGTATCAGTCAGGAGTTGTAATTTCGCAATGACTGCAGACTTCCTTTCAATCACCTGATAGGGCCCCTGGTATCCCAGAATTAATTTCTTCATTTCACGTTTTGGAACATAAAGTTAGGTTAACATCATCTACTGCCCGATGTGGAATTTAGGCAGGTTGGTCTTCTCTTTCTGTACACTTTCTTGTCGTTCCAGGGCTTTTGTATTTGACGTCTGCACCTGACACAAAATGCCCCTTAACATTTTCGCAAAGTCTGAGATGACTGACACATTCTTCCAAAAATGGTTCAAATTGCTCTGAGCACTATAGGACTTAACATCTGAGGTAATCAGTCCCCTAGACTTAGAACTACTTAAACCCAACTAACCTAAGGACATCACACACATCCATGCTCGTGGCAGGATTCGAACTTGCGACCGTAGCAGCAACGCGGCTCTAGACTGAAGCGCCTAGAACAGCTCGGCCACAGCGGCCGACTGACAGACCCTCACCAAGGTAGGGTTTGCTGAACTCGAAAGACAAAGGCATCTTATGCCTATAGACAACAACGTAATGTCATAATTCTATAGTCTGATGCACGTTTGAGTTCTAAGCTACTACCACTTATGAAACTTCCTGGGAGATTAAAACTGTGTGCCAGTCCGAGACTTGAACGTAGGACCTGTGCCTCTCGCTGGCAAATGCTCTACCAACTGTGCTACCCAAGAGCGACCCACAACCCGTCCTCACAGCTTTAATTCCACCAGTACCTCGTCTCCTACCTTCTAAACTTCACAGAAGCTCTCCCGCGGCACTTATGGCAGTAGAGTTTCGCAACCATATGGTGACTATTTGCATAATAACCGAACATTTTATCTATGATATGGTCCACTCGCTTTGTTCTCCGATAGCTAGATGCAGTGCACTCATTCACAACTTCCGAATTTGTAAGAGTCGACGCAACTGCTTCATCAGCTAGGATAAAGGACACAGGGTGCAGCCAACTGCAGGGGGTGGCTCACATCGGTACTAATGTCCCTTTGGATCAGAAGAGATTCTCTTTGGTTTCGAGTGGCTGACTAAAATCGCAAAGGCTGCCAATCTTGCTTGCGAGATGGAAGCAGAGCTCACCATTTGCAGCACAGTCGACGGGACCAATTGCGGACCTTTGGTATGGAGCTGAGTGGAGGGTCTGAATCAGATGCTCAGACGGTTCTGTGACTGTTCAGGCTGCAACTTCCTCGGCTTGCACCACAGGGTGGATGGGTTTCGGGTTGTGCTGAATAGGTCAGGAGCCCATTACACGCAAGATGCGACTACACGGGTAGCAGGGGCTGTGTGGCACGACCTGGGCATTTTTCTCAGGTTAGAGGGTCTCGGGGAAACACAAAAAGGGCTTCGGTCTCAAAATATGCTGGTCGAACACCTGAAGAACGTAGATCCAGGAAGTATCAGTATAACAGTTGTAAATTGTCACAGCTGTGTTGGGAAAGTACCAAAGTTCCAAGCGGTAATAGAAACCACTGATGTTTAAATCGTTATAGGCACTGAAAGTTGGCTACAGCTGGAGATAAGTTCAACTAAAATAGGCTAAACACAGTTGGCAGTGGCGTGTTTGTTGCTGTTAGAAGTAGTTTATCTTGTAGCGAAACTGAAGTGTTCCTGTGAGTTATGAGTTAGTATGGGTAGAGGTCATTCTTGGCAACCGGAATAAAATAATAATTAGATCCTTTTACCGACCTCCCAACTCAGATGGTACAGTTGCTGAAAGGTTTAAGAAAACTTGAGTTCATTTTCAGACATGTACCAGATTCATAGAATTATAGTTGGTGGTGAATTTAATTTATCCTCAACATATTATCGAAAATACATGTTTAAATCCGGAGGTTTGCATAAAACATCACCCGAAACTATGCTAAGCGCATTCTATGAAAATTATTTTGAGCCGTTAGTTAATGAGCCCGACAAATAGCAAAGGGTTGTGAAAACACACTTCACCTCTAAGCAACAAATAATCGTGAGCTAATAACGAGCATCAAAACGGATACAGGGATTAGTGAAAACAGGATTGTGGTAGCGGGACTGAAAATTACAACCCCAAATCCTCCAAAAAAACGAATACTATACCTATTCAAAAAAGCAGATAAATATTCACATGACGCCCACGTCAGGGACAATTTCCGGTCCTTCCAAGACCTGGCTTGAATTCAAAGAAATAGTACCGACAGAATTAAGGGACTTACACCAAATAAATTAAAAAACGACAGGTTGATGCCCCTCGGTACAAAAAATGGGCCAGAATACTGTTGCAGAGACAACGAAAAAAAGCATGCTAAATTTAAACGAACACAAAATCTCTAATATTTGCGATCTTTTACAGATGCTCGAAATTTAGTGCGGACTTCACTATGAGCTACTTGTAATAGTTTCCACAACGAAACCAAAGAAATTCGGGTCGTATGTAAAATATGTTAGCGGCAAGACACAATCAATGCCTTCTCTGTGCAATGGCAATGAAAATACTATCGACGACAGTGCTGCCAAAGGAGAGTTACTAAACACAGCCTTTTGAAATTCCTTCACCAAAAAACACGAAGTACTCACAAATATTCCAGAATTTGTATGAAGAACGGTGGCCAACACGAGTAACTTAGAAGTCGATATCCTTAGAGTAGTGAAGCGAGTTAAACACTTAATAAAAGCACGTCTTATGTATACCAATAAGGTTTCTTTCAGAGTATGCTTTGTAACATTTCTGACACTAAATGTAACACTTCTGTCACTAAATGTAACTGAGTTTTCTCTTTTGATGCTAGTCAGTTGTCAGGATGAGCATTACTGCAAACGGCATTTGATTCTAAAGCATTATGTCAGGGTGAAAATACTAAATTAATTAATTTTTCTCTCTTAACAACATGTGGGCAGGGTGGCTTCTTCCTTGGCTCGGGAATGAGGTAGAATGAAACAGCGTTTTTACATAAGATAACTTTTATTGAAGATTTGTACAACTGTTTCCTTACTCGATGTTCTGGCTCGGAGAGCGGCAGCTGCGTCGTTTGCGAAGCCTTCTGCTGCGGCATCGGCGGCGTCTGATTACGCGTGGCAGTGTGTATCTCGTGTCGCCGTCGCGCCCACTTGACTGGAGACATGCAGTGCGAGGTGGCCCGTTTAATTATTGAGAGCGAAGTCATGCATCGGATGGTGATACCTTCGATGTGGCGTCCCAGTGTTTATCTTCTCTAAGCGGCCGTGTGTAACAGTGTTGTGCGTCGGCCCACGGAGCGGCGCGGAGGGGGAAGGCTAGTGTCCCGGACTCGAACAACGGACACCTGCTTGCCAGTCTTCGGCTGTCAGATCTTCATCCCAGCTCACAGGTGACTGCTGATGTGAGGCCGTCTCCTTCCCATCCTCACGAGTCACCCGGGCACGTAAAAATCAGACTTAAAATACCTTTTAACTTCTGTCTTCTGGCGCCGAGGCTGCTGCTTGCTATTCCATTACAGCGGCGGACTTGGGACGTCTGTGTATGATATAGTCTCTTCTTGCATGACGGTCTTCAGCACCGAAACTGACTGAAAACTACTACTCTTCTTCCTTCTTTCTTCGTCTGTCGGGCCCACTGCGTCTCGCGTATTTATTCACTTCAGTTTACTGGAGGTGAACGACTTCACGGTCATTGCCTCTACTGTCAGGTTGAAAAGCTTCTCGAAGAATCTTCTTAACGACGGTCATTGGCTCTTGAAATGTAGGCGAGGGCCTTTGATCACATGTATTGACCGAGAAACACGTGAGCCGGTCATTGCCTCTTCTGTCACGTTGAAAAGCTTCTCGAAGAATCTTCTTAACGTCGGTCATTGGCTCTTGGAATGTAGGCGAGGGCCTTTGCTCACATGTGACAACTGAGAAACACGTGAGCCGGTCAGGCGATGCCCTGACGGCTGAATCGACAGTGTCCGCTTATGTGAAACTTGCTGACCTTACGGTCATTGTCTCTTCTGCTCTGCCCACGGTTTGCCAGTATGTAACTCTCTAAACTAAACCAAGTTTTTCATTTATTTTCTAATTTCTACTTCACTTTGATTTCACTAATTTATTTACTTATCTTAAGTACCACTCAACATTCCTCCACCCTTCGGAGAAATTCACCCTCGAATTTACCACTCAACATTCCCCCACTCTTTACACGGCAAAAGCACTAACACAAGCAATGAAAACTCTCGACTTAGAAGATTACACACGCTTCACCTTAAGTATGTTGAAAATACTTTATCACTTTACAAAAGCACTGTACGTTCATGAATCACATAGTTCACACATAAATGGTTATAATAAGTGTAACAAATCTTGATGACAATGAATAAACAAAAAATAGATTTTTCACTTATAAAATCTTGTTTAATCTACCCCATATTAATGCAAGAATATCTATTCTACAGTATCGTTTATTTTAACATGAGACTGTTTAATAAAGACTGAAGTACAATAAACAAAATTAATACACTAATGCACAAAAGTAACCACTGAAGTACACCAGTTAAGAGTGTGGTATCCAGGTAACACGGATTTGATGAAGTGGTATATTATTATTTGGCTTATTTTTTCGTCTTAAATAAAAGAAAACTGTACAAAGGAGAAACACCAATACAAAGGTTCCAGATATACCCGTTCCTAGCTTTGTAATTTTAGTTTTGTGTTCACTTTTTAACCTTAAGACATGTTGCATCATAATGTCTACTTCACCGACTCCTCGTCGCGCAAGCACCCCAGTACCTTGCTTCAGAGATTAAAAACCTGTCATGCCATCATAATCGAAACATGAGGTCACTCTTATTTGGTATCCTAACTGTGCCCACTCACAAAACAAAAACTTTTGCAAACTCCTACTCAGTTGCCGCTGTCCGCCTCTGGAAGAAACTGCCCCTTACCTTGCGCAAAATTCAATCTCCTGCTGCTTTTAAGAAGAAGTTGAAGCATTTCCTACCATCATCCTCATAAAGTTCTCCACAAAATTAATGTACCAGGCCAATCCTCTCATCTGTCAAATAGCAAAGCTAGCGTCTCCTATCTTGCTCCTGAGATGCCTTCCCTTTCATATATCTCTATTAGCCAGGCAATCTTCATTTCCTTTATATTTCGTTAATTATGTTTCATCATGTCTATTCTTCTCCTCCCTTCACCATGAGTCTCCCTCACACTCCCTGCTGCCAGCACTCCTATCTAAAATTTGTCTCGTCAATAATGTCTAATCATAACAGTACTTATGATTTACGAATATAAACTCTATATGTATGTATTTTTCCAGGTGTACCTTTCTAATTGTTTATTTCACTTTTTGTACTAGATGTAGTTTAACATGCCTACTAAAACGTATGAATGTAAAATAAGTAGAATGCCTGGTTAGATGTAAGAGAGGGCCTGATGGCCCTAATCTTGCCAGGTTAAATAAATCAATAAATAAAATAAAATAAAAATTTTGCCTTGCTGTGAGTTTATGAACATATCTAATGACTTCAGAAGGGAACTGTCAAGCAAGTCATTGAGGTAGGATAGGTTTTGTGTAGGAAATGCTAGTGAAAACAAAAACAAAGAAAACAAGGACTATATTGTTAACTACAATATTTACATGTTTCTACGTTCAACTTTTTTTCTTAAAAAATAAACCATTATCGTTTATTAATTATTTACATTTGTGTACTATCCACAGTCTACTATGATTCAACTAGGACATTCGCACCCTTGGTCGAAGATTGTATGGTGCCATGTCTGTATGTTGTGCTGGCGTGGCCACTCTTTTTCCTTTTCGGGCACTTCCGCCATCCTTCAGAAAAGCAGACACTATTGTTGAAGGAATTACATCTGGAGCGCCCTTAAAAGGTTTTAAACGGCTTGCATGGACAATAGTAGTTAGGGTGGGCAGTTGCAGTTTAACATTGACTGGTGACGTGATCTCACTAATTTGATAAGGACCTCTGTAGTTTGTTACAAATTTCTTCGTTTTTCCTTTCGCAATGTATGGGGTTGACAGCATCGCCCACTGACCGGTTTTGTAATTTGGATATTTAGCTAGGGCATTACCTAATCTTTCCTGTCGTTCCAAAGCCTTTGTATTAGATCTTTGAACCTTTTTCCTTACATCCTTCATCATTCGACAGAAATCTTTTACTGTTTCTCCGACTTTTCCGTTTTTCTGCCTGATTACATCAAAACGGGACGGGATTTTTCTCCCATAGACCACATCATAAGGTGACATGCCAGTTGCTTCATGCGTTTTGGCGTTGTATACTGACACGATTATTGGTAAATACGTATCCCAATTAGAATGTTGTTCGTTAATAGAATAACTAAGCATCTTGCCAATTGTCCGATGTACTCTTTCTGTGCGTCCGTTGCACTGAGGGTGTAACGGAGTTGTGCGTAATTTACGTATTTTTAGTAAGTGGCATAGCTGTTTCATTAATTCAGACATAAAATTATATCCCTGATCTGTGATAATAGCTTCAGGTATGCCAAATTTAAGTATGCAGTTGTTAACTAAAGCTTGGGCAACTGTATTTGCTTGCTCATCTGGGAGACTCACCATAGCTAGATAGCGTGAAAAGTGATCTATAATCGTAAGAACATACATATTACCAGCAGGTGTTTCATGAAATGGCCCGTAGAGATCCAGTCCACCGATTTGAAATGGACATGAAGCCTCAGGGAGCCTCTGTAAGGGTATTTTTGAACGAGAAAGTTCAGCTAGTTGTGCGCACGCAATGCAATTACGAACGGACCGCGCAACATCCTGCTTTCTGGTCTGCCACCAAAATCGCTCTGCTATGCGTCTTTCGGTTGTCCGCTGTCCACCGTGTCCTGCAAGGATATGCTCGTGGGCCTCTGCCATTATTTCTTGTCTAAGGTGTTGGGGAACAACAATTCGCGGTCCAAGTTTTGTTTTATGGCATAATACATCATCTTCAAAGCAAAATTGTTTTAGAGTTGCGTATTTTTTGCATTCTGTATCCTCATCTTGTGCCTTTCTCCAGTCCTCAGTATCTCGGCCTGTTGCTTCCAAAAGTGCTATTTTCCGACTTAGGCAATCTGCATTCGTGTGTTTTTTGCCTGGTTTATGGATAACTTCGAAATCCATATCGGAAAGACATAGTGCCCAACGGGTAAGACGACTAGATGGATCCTATAACCCAAGCAACCATTTTAAAGCTGCATGGTATGTAAGAACCTTGAATTTCCTACCATACAAGTAGCATTTAAAGTATTTGATGCCATAAATAACACTTAACAATTCTTTCTCCGTTGTGGAATAATTTCTTTCTGCCGTTGTTAGTTGTCTCGAAGCGTAGGCTATGGGGTGTTCCGCGCCATTAATATTCTGACTCAAAACAACTCCTACTGAATGACCACTTGCGTCACAGGATAAAATAAATTCTTTATTATAATCTGGGTAGGCTAATACCGGACTGTGTGTTAACTTATCTGTAAGGGTTTGAAATGCTGATTCACAATCTTCAGACCAATGAAATTTTGCACCCTTTCTCAATAATTGGGTTAAGGGTCGGGCAATTTCAGCAAAATTTTGAACATATTTTCGGTAATACGATGCGAGACCAATGAAACTTTGTACTTCCTTAACGCGTTGTGGTGTTGGGAAGTCCTTAACTGCCGAAATTAATCGAGGATCTGTTTTAATTCCTTTTTCACTAATGACATGCCCTAGGTATGTAACCTCTGTCAATGCAAAACTACATTTTTCCATATTTAATGTTAATTTAGCTTTTCTATGTCTCTGAAAAATCTTACGCAGACGCACAGCATGTTCATTAATGTCTTTGGAGACTACAATAATATCGTCTAGATATACACAACATTGCTGAGTTTTGAGTCCTCGCAGTACTCCATCGAGTAGTCTTTGAAAAGTTGCTGGTGCATTTTTCAAACCGAAAGGCATTCTTTTAAATTGCCAGTGGCCTCCAGGGGTAGAAAATGTTGTTTTATGCCTATCTTCAGGTGCAACTTCGAATTGATGATATCCGCTACGTAAATCGATTTTCGAAAAGTATTTACTGTTACCCAAACTGTCAATGATATCTGTAATGTTTGGAAGAGGATAAACATCTGAGATAGTTTGTTTGTTAAGGTGTCTGTAGTCACAACAAAATCTATATCGTTTCGTACCGTCGGGAGACTTCTTTGGAATAATTACAATATTTGAATTGTAAGGCGAATCAGAATATTCTATGATTCCATCTTTTAGATGCTGTTCTAAGAATGCATCCAGTACTGGCTGTAAATGTTGCGGAACTGTATAAGGCTTCCTATAAACTGGGGGGCTATTTCCTGTTGGTATCCTATGCTGTGTGATATCTGTTGCTGGCAGTGGACCTTCTGCATTAAATAGATCTTGGAACTCAACTAAAACTGCTTCTATCGTGTTTCTATCATTTCCTTTCAAATGCTCAATCTTCTGGCGTAATGCGGTTTTATAGGCGTCTGGTTTCTGACCATCAGTAATATCTAACCAAATGAAATCTTCTTCTTCAAAAGTACTGACTGTAGCTACTAATATTCCCTTATGCATCTCTCTGTCCTCCACTCCGAAATTGTCAATATGTACCGGTACTTTTCTTTCTCCCTCAACGTCTTGAACCCGTACAATACTTCTACGTACAAAACAATGTGATACATCTAATTCCTCATTTTCCTCTAATGGCTCTATTAGACACACTGTATCTGTAGGTACCTCGGGGTCAACGGTCATCCAGAAAAGTTTTCCTGAGCCAAATGGTATCTTATCCCGCGAATCAAGCTTCAAGGATTTTGCACGCAGTGCAGTTGATTTCGCCTTCCGGTTAGGGAAATCTTGCGGCAGCGGGCCCTTTGCAGCGGTGTCACCTAGCTGAAACACTATTCCGCTAAGTTCTACAGTTTGCTGTCTGAAGTCGATTTTAGCGTGATGTTTATTCAGGAAATCCAGCCCTAGGATCGCGTCGCACCCGTCAGTTACCTTTGTTACCACTTCTACATCTTCTTGAAATTGTACACCGCGAATATAGAAAATTAGTGGTGTGCATCCTAATGACTTCACTGTACCTCCTCCTGCTCCACTCAGTCTATACCTTGGAGGGTCGTATTTCTTTCCTCCAATGTATTCATTACTTACTATTGATACGTTTGCGCCTGTATCCACCAGTATCCTTGCCTCTTTATCCTGTATGGTAGCAGATAACCAGCATTCCACCTTCACATTCGCCTTAATGGCATGAAATTTTATTGGGAATGCCTGGCGGCGACTCCGACATTCCCGTTTAAGTTTAACTGATTTCTATTTCCAAAAACGTTCTTAGACCTGCATTCTTTGAATGTGTGACCTAATCTTTGACAATTATTGCATTGAGGTTGTCTGCAGTTTTTTGCTATATGTCCCTTCGATCGCCCCTAAAACATCGTACTCCTGCTGAAAATACATTTCGCTTCTCCTTGTATCTGGTGGCAATGTCTACTTCTTCGAAAGCCGTCGCCACAGATACAGCTTCCGCAAAATTTTTAGGAAACTCTGCCCTGACACGACGGGACGTTTCAGGTGGTAACCCACGTAAAAATGTATCCAGAGCTCTATCTTCTGCCTCTTGTAAAATAACTTTATTTGCATCATCACTAGTTGTCAACTGATAGGTGTTAATATTAACTTTTCTAATCCTATCTACAAAGCTTTCTAACGACTCGTTTTGCCTCTGAGTGATAGTGTTTAATTTTTCCCTATAAAATCTATAGCTGTTCTGTTTTTGAAAACGTTTAAGTAATCCTTTCTTCAATTCCTCAAATGTTGGAGCATTCCGTAATTCTTCACGATATAATACGTGTGCTTTAGCCTCTCCTATCAATCTTAACTTTGTCATTTGTAAGAGTTGTTCATCTGACCATGATCCTAACTATGCAGCTGCTACTAAATCATCAAAAAAGGCTGTTATGTCTTCGCCAGGTTTACCTGAAAAAGGAGTTACCAAGGCTACTGCTGAGGAATCTAGGGTGGGAGGGATTGAACTGGTTTGCCTAACCTCACTCAACTGTTTAAATAATGTATTGTTATAATTTTAAGCTGTGCTATCTGATTAACTAAGCTCTAAATAGCTTCCTCAGTAGAAACCGCTTGTGGTGCTGACTCTGACGTTGTACGATTTCGTGTCATCATTTTACAAACTATTAGTTACACAATCTTACTACACTGAATTAAAAAGCTGTTTAAATATTTTCGACAAACTCTTAAAATTAAGAGAGAGGACACACTTCTAAATAAAGAAAATATTACGACTGCTATGCAAACCTCTATCCTTTCACACATTAAACAATACTAGCCTTGGACCTTTAATGACTGTAATTCATTTTTAATTGATTCAGTATTTCTGTATTTCCAGAAGGCTTTTGACACTGTACTACACAAGTGGCTTGTGGTGAAATTGCGTGCTTATGGAATATCGTCTTAGAAATGTGTCTGAGTTCGTCATTTCTTCTCGGATGGGCCACAGTTCCTGGTACATGACGGAAAGTTATCGAGTAAAATATAAGTGATTTCTGGTATTCCCCAACATAGTGTCATAGGCCCTCTGCTATTCCTTCTCCATATAAACATTTTAGGAAACAATCTGAGCAGCCGTCTTAGGTTGTTTGCAAATGATGCTGTTGTTTATCGTCTAGTAAAGTCATCAGAAGATCAAAACTAATTGCAAAACGATTTGTAAAATATATATGTATGGTGCAAAAATTGGCAATTGACCATGCATAATGAAAATTGTAAGGTTATCCGCATGAGTGCTAAAACGAATCCATAAATCTTTGAAATATAAAAGACCGTAAATTCAACTAAATACCTACGAATTATACAATGAAGAGCCAAAGTAACTGGTACATTTGCCTAACATCGTGCAGGGCCCAGCAGAAGTGCCGCAGCACGATGTGGCATGTACTAGACTAATGTCTAAAGTAGTGATGGAATGAACTGACACAATGAATCCTGGAGGGCTGTCCATAAATCCGTACGAGGGGGTAGAGATCTCTTCTGAACAGCACGTTGCGACACATCACATGTATGCTCAATAATGTTCATGTCTGGGGAGTTTGGTGACCAGTGGAAGGGTTTAGACTCAGAAGTGTGTTTCTGGAGCCACTCTGTAGCAGTTCTGGAATAGTGGGGTGTCGTATAGTACTGGCATTGCCCAAGTCCGTCGGAGTGCACGATGGACATGAATGGATGCAGGTGATGAGACAGGATGCTTACGTACGTGTCACCTGTCAGATTCGTATCTAGACATATCAAGGGTCCCATATCACTCCAACTGCACACGCCGCATGCCATTAGAGAGCTTCCACCAGCATGAACAGTTCCCTACTGACATGTAGGGTCCACGTATTTATGAGGTTGTCTCCATACCTGTACATGTTCATCCACTAGATACAACTTGAAACGAGGCTGGTCCGACCAGGCAATATGTTTCCAGTCATCAACAGTCCAATGCCACAATTGACGAGCCCTGGTGAGGCATAAAGCTTTCTTTCGTGCATTCATCAATGGTACATGAGTCGGCCTTCGGCTCTGAAAACCCATATCGATGAGGTTTCGTTGAATAGTTCGCACACTGACACTTGTTGATGGCCCAGCATTGAAATTTGCAGCAATTTGCGGAAGGGTGGCAATGCTGTCCCGTTGAATGATTCTCTTCAGTTGTCGTTGGTCCCATTGTTGGAGGATCTTTTTTCGGTCACAGCAGTGTCAGAGATTTGATATTTTACTGGATTCCTGATACTCACAGTACACTTGGGAAATGGTTGTAGGGGAAAATCGCCGCTCCATCGCTACCTCGGAGATGCTGTGTCCCATCGCTCGTGGGCCTACTGTAACACCACTTTGAAACTCACTTATATCTTGATAACCTCCTATTGTAGCAGCGGTAACCAATCTAACAACTGTGCTGTTTTTTATTGTGATTTCCTTCCCCTGCCCCATACAGGCAGTGGATGGCTGTCAGTTCCACAGTCCACCGCTCTTCAGCGGAGTGACAGTACAAATAAAATGATGAAATGATACTCATAAAAGGCGATACAAGTGGGACATAAGAACATAAATAAGGGGAGGCTATAGGGGTTAAAATATACACTTCCTCATAGTAGTTCATTGTAGGACAGTTTAAAAAAAAGATCCACATAAAGATAAAAAACACAGTGGGCGATTGATGGAGCACGTAAAATACACTGAAGTCAGATGCTCAAGTTGGCCACAGTATTGAAACAGCCCAGAACGACGACACTTAAAAACCACTGCATGAGACATAACACACATAACGAAACGAAGAGTAAGACCTGCCGGGAAGGATCTGTTGAGGGAGGGGAGGCCTGAGGGGGGAAAAACAGGAGAGGAAGGGGCAGTGGGTAGGGGGCTAGAGGGGTGGTATGAAAAGAAAGGGGGTCAGGGGTGCATCAAGGGGCAGGCGATGGGTGGAGTGGGAGATGGAGAGCGAGTGCAAGTCAGGAGGGAGTGCAAATATACAAAGAGGTGCACCAGAAAGGGAGGGGGTGGAGGAAAAAACCGCTAAGGGGAAGGGAAGAGGAGGAGTGGGAGAAGCAAAGGTGGGGTTATAGTTGGTAGGAGGTGTAGATATCAGGGCAATGGTCAGCATCCATGAGGGGTAGGTGCTGGAAGTTGTGGTGGGAAAGAAGGTGGAGGGTGTTGAGATGGAGAGAGGGTATGACACCACGGTAAATGCACAGCAATGGGCTGGGTATAGAGAGGATAGGAGGCAACGGGGGGAGGGGGGGGCGGGTAGGGATAGAGTCTGCGGAAGATGTACAGAGTGCAGATGTGTTTGAGGAATAAGAGAAGATGTGCGAGGAGATGAGGTAGTAGAGCAACTGGGTGGGGAACAGGAGACAGATACGGAAGGTGAGGCAGAGTGCATGGCATTCAAGGATTTGAAGGGCTGTATAGAATCTGGGAGGGGCGGAAATCCAGGCAACACTGGCATAGGAAAATATGGGACAGATCAAGGATTTGTAGGTGTGAAGGATGGTGGAAAGATGCAGACCCCATGTCTGGCCAGACAGGAGTTTCTAGAGGTGCAGTCTGTTGTGGGCTTTTCGTTGGATCGTAAGGAGATGGGGAGTCCAGGTGAGGGGCAGGTCGATGGTGAGAGCAAGGTATTTCAGGATAGGAGTGAAGTAGATAGGACAACTATAAATGCTGAGGTAAGAATCGTGGAGCTGGGAGGAGCAGTTTGTATGAACTATGATGATTGCCTGGGTCTCGGAAGTGTTGATGCGAAGGAGCCACTAGTTGCACCAGGTGGTGAACTGGTCGAGGTGGGTGTGAAGGGTACATTAGGACCATTAAAGGGTAGGATAAAGGGCCAGGAATGTGGTGTCCTCAGCATATTGGAAGAGGTAAACAGGCCTGGGAGAAACTTGCTGGCAGATTAAAACTGTGTGCCGGACCGAGACTCGAACTCGGGACCTTTGCCTTTCGCAGGCAAGTGCTCTACCAACTGAGCTACCCAAGCACGACTCACGCCCCGTCCTCACAGCTTTACTTCTGCCAGTACTATGTCTCCTACCTTCCAAACTTTACAGAAGCTCTCTCGCAGGAGATTGGGGGATAGTGGGAGGTAGGCCACTCGTGTGAGGCAGAGGCACTTTGAATGGAGGGTGGGTTCTCCATGTTAGCGCATGCGGTGCAGTAATTGGTGAGTTGGGTGGGGGATGCATGGGCGGTCGTAGCAGGACAAGTGGTGAGAGGGGGGAAGTCTTCCCAATAGATGGTAGCAGTCGGAGGGGGACAAGAGTAGGAGCAGGAGCAGGAGGAAAAGGCACAGGAGCTGGGGCAGGCACAGGAGCAGCATACAGCATAACTGCGCCAGACACTTGTCTTATATACGAGGGCCATTCAGAAAGTAACCTCCGGTTGATTTAAAAAAATACACCAAGTTAAATAAAAATATTTTAATATATACATCTTACAACTACATCTTTGCACTATTTTTCTACATAGTCTCCATAGCGATTGAGGCACTTATCGTATCTCTTCACAAGCTTTGAAATTCCTTCTGCATAAAAATCACCCGCTTGTGCCTGGAGCCAGCCTGTGACCGCATCTTTGAGCTCTTCGTCGTCATCAAACCGCTGTGACCCGAGCCATTTCTTCAAATGCATGAAGAGGTGATAATCACTTGGCGCCAGGTCTGGGCTGTAAGGTGGGTGGTTGATAACGTCCCACTTGAAGGACTCAAGAAGGGCCGTTGTTCTGCGAGCAGAGTGAGGACTGGCGTTATCGTGCAAAAAAATGATACCGGAAGTCAGCATACCACGACGTTTGTTCTGTATAGCCCGTCGTAACTTTTTTATTGTTTCACAGTACACGTCTTGATTAATGGTCGTACCACGTTCCATGAATTCAACCAACAACACCCCTTTGGCATCCCAAAACACCGTTGCCATCAGTTTTCTGGCAGAAAAATCTTACGAGGCTTTTCTTGGTTTGGTAGGCGAATTTGAATGTGCCCACATCTTTGATTGTTCTTTTGTCTCAGGGTTCACGTACTTAATCCAGGTTTCGTCACCGGTCACGATTCTGTTTAACAATGGTTCTCCTTCGTCCTCATAACGTGACAGAAAGTCTAATGCAGAGGCCATTCTTTTAGTTTTGTGGTGGTCGGTAAGAATTTTGGGCACCCATCATGCACAGAACTTACGGTAACCCAATCTTGCTGTCACTATCTCGTACAAGAGAGTCTTAGAAATCTGTGGAAAACCAGTAGACAACTCCGACATTGAGAAATGTCCATTTTCACGAACTTTTGCATCAACTGTCTGAACGAGTTCGGCAGTCACCAATGATAGTCTACCACTCCTCTCTTCATCATGAACGTTTTCTCGTCCACTTTTAAATAAACGTACCCATTCACGGACAACTCCTTCACTCATAACTCTTGGTCCGTACACGGCACAAAGCTCACGATGAATAGCTGCTGCAGAATATCCTTTGGCTGTAAAAAACCTTATGACAGCACGCACTTCACATTTGGCGGGGTTTTCTATTGCAACACACATTTCAGACTGCCTCAAAAACTAAACTAGCGCAGGTACGACGTTCACTCGACCACGGCTTGATGCCGACTGACCTGTTGAGTGCGTGAACGCACAGATGGCGTCGCTACTCCCCCCACAACCCGCACTGTGACCAATCGGAGGTTACTTTCTGAACCGCCCTCGTAGGTGTTACCGACTGCAGCGCCTTAGTCTTCCTGTTTACATATCTCTGTATTTGATTACTCATGCCTACACCCGTTTGGTGCTTCAGTGTTATTACGAACAGCTTAAATTGGCAACGACACATGGAAAATGTTGTGGGGAAGGCATACAAAAGACTGCGTTTTATTGACAAAACACTTAGAAAATGTAGTAGATCAAGTAAAGAGACTGCCTACACAAACCTTGTTGTTCCTCTTTTGGAGTACTGCTCCACGTTCTGTAATCATTACCAGATAGGATTAATGGAGTGCATCGAGAAAGTTCAAATGAGAGCGGTACGTTTTGCATTATCGCGAAATAGGGCAGAGAGTGTCACTGACATGATACAGGAGTTGGGGTGGACATTATTAAAACAAAGGCTTTTTCGTTACGGCTGAATCTTCTCACAACCTTTCAATCACCAACTTTCTCCTCTGAATGCGAAAATATTTTGTTGACGCCAACCTACATCGGGAGAAACAATCATTAAAATAAAATAAGGAAATGAGAGCTCACACGGAAAGATATATGTGTTCGTTTCTTCTGCGCGCTGTTCGAGATTGGAGTAATAGAGAATTATTATAAAGGTGGTTCGATTAACCGTCTGCCAGGCACTTAAGTGTGACTTACAGAGTATCCATGTAGGTGTACATGTAGTTGTATAATGTCTACCAAGTGTACAACAAACTGATTCGGTTTTAGACAGCCATTGCAATGTTGCTGGTGCATTCTTAAATCCTAATGAAATTGGGTGGTACTGGTTATGGCTGAATTGAAATGTAAACCCAGTTCACAGTGGATTCTACACTGCCAATTACAACTGTTGGTACCAACTTTCCCAATACAAACTCATAAAGAAATGGCATTGCCTGAGGTTATCTAAAGTTTCTGTGATTTTCAGCACTGAGTATATATCCGTCACTGTACACTGATTTAAATACCAACATTGATCTGATGGAATTACATTTTCCTGCAGACATAATATGTCTCAACTTTATCTTCATGAAGGATAAAAACTGAAGTGATGAACTAAAATTGGTGCCAAGGCTGGGACTTGAACCCAGGTCTCGTGCTAGTGAGTCACACCTGCTATTCAGTATAGTCCGAGGGAGGACTCGAATCTCCGACGGGGGGAGCCGCGCGAACCGTGACAAGACGCCATAGACCGCACGGCTACCGCTCGCGGCTAAAGTTTTGAAATTACGTGTAATGTTTGTTGTAAGTTACTAAGTGCTGACACTCACAGTTACTACATGATTTGAGTATGTATATTTGCACTTTTTCACCTCCACCCCTGTTATAGGTAGGTGGTTGTCACCTCCAGAGAGATTCTTTCCAGACTGTAAGTGATATGTCTACCGCGTTTAGTTGAAATCGGTAGAATGGTTTATGAGGAGATGTGGAGCGTACATGCATTCATTTTTATGACATGTATGGATAACGGAGCTATTGATTTATTAGCTGCAGCATCACTAATTGTAGGTGAACGTGGTATGGCTTCATTACCTGTGGGAATCATACACTGTATTATTACACTCCTGGAAATTGAAATAAGAACACCGTGAATTCATTGTCCCAGGAAGGGGAAACTTTATTGACACATTCCTGGGTTCAGATACATCACATGATCACACTGACAGAACCACAGGCACATAGACACAGGCAACAGAGCATGCACAATGTCGGCACTAGTACAGTGTATATCCACCTTTCGCAGCAATGCAGGCTGCTATTCTCCCATGCAGACGATCGTAGAGATGCTGGATGTAGTCCTGTGGAACGGCTTGCCATGCCATTTCCACCTGGCGCCTCAGTTGGACCAGCGTTCGTGCTGGACGTGCAGACCGCGTGAGACGACGCTTCATCCAGTCCCAAACATGCTCAATGGGGGACAGATCCGGAGATCTTGCTGGCCGGGGTAGTTGACTTACACCTTCTAGAGCACGTTGGGTGGCACGGGGTCCATGCGGACGTGCATTGTCCTGTTGGAACAGCAAGTTCCCTTGCCGGTCTAGGAATGGTAGAACGATGGGTTCGATGACGGTTTGGATGTACCGTGCACTATTCAGTGTCCCCTCGACGATCACCAGTGGTGTACGGCCAGTGTAGGAGATCGCTCCCACACCATGATGCCGGGTGTTGGCCCTGTGTGCCTCAGTCGTATGCAGTCCTGATTGTGGCGCTCACCTGCACGGCGCCAAACACGCATACGACCATCATTGGCACCAAGGCAGAAGCGACTCTCATCGCTGAAGACGACACGTCTCCATTCGTCCCTCCATTCACGCCTGTCGCGACACCACTGGAGGCGGGCTGCACGATGTTGGGGCGTGAGCGGAAGACGGCCTAACGGTGTGCGGGACCGTAGCCCAGCTTCATGGAGACGGTTGCGAATGGTCCTCGCCGATACCCCAGGAGCAACAGTGTCCCTAATTTGCTGGGAAGTGGCGGTGCGGTCCCCTACGGCACTGCGTAGGATCCTACGGTCTTGGCGTGCATCCGTGCGTCGCTGCGGTCCGGTCCCAGGTCGACGGGCACGTGCACCTTCCGCCGATCACTGGCGACAACATCGATGTACTGTGGAGACCTCACGCCCCACGTGTTGAGCAATTCGGCGGTACGTCCACCCGGCCTCCCGCATGCCCACTATACGCCCTCGCTCAAAGTCCGTCAACTGCACATACGGTTCACGTCCACGCTGTCGCGGCATGCTACCAGTGTTAAAGACTGCGATGGAGCTCCGTATGCCACGGCAAACTGGCTGACACTGACGGCGGCGGTGCACAAATGCTGCGCAGCTAGCGCCATTCGACGGCCAACACCGCGGTTCCTGGTGTGTCCGCTGTCCCGTGCGTGTGATCATTGCTTGGACAGCCCTCTCGCAGTGTCCGGAGCAAGTATGGTGGGTCTGACACACCGGTGTCAATGTGTTCTTTTTTCCATTTCCAGGAGTGTAGAATTGCTGGCAATAGGATTAAACAATTTCGCTCATTCTTCCTTGTTATACCCTTGTAAATATGACACTTTTCCCACAGTGCAGGTAAACTGGCAAATGTTCCCATATTACAGTATTCTATAGTCGAATCCCTATCCAACTCTTCCGTCTCTAGTACTTCTAGGATAGCCTTCAGTGCACCTCAGGACAGGTCTATTCTCAGTGAATCAAAATTGACCATGCTAAACGGAACTAACCAGATTCCGTCAGACTACGGCGCACAAAAACTTTGCTTTGTCCAGTTCCTCATTTTCCGCAGAATATTCATCTATGCACAAGGTGTTGATTCGCAGATCTGCTGCTATGTCTACGCTGACTAGTTTTCCAGTACCTTGCAGTATTTTATTCCGTGCATCAATGCTATGTGACCATGCACACCATCTAGCCGGTTCCCCCTCGCCTAGAGGTGTGCCTTGTAGCATTTCAATTTTGTTGGCGGCAATACCCTAATGGTATGGTGTACTTACAGCTCTACTACGTGCAATTCCAGGTTAATTTTATAGTGATAATTACTCAGAAAGTCGGGTCTAAGTATGACATCGCAACTGTTTCCAAATTGGGGAAGTGTTGCCAAGCAAGCCCAGAAGTCTTTCCTCCCTACTCAGAAGTTCATCAACGCTGATCTGAGTGAATGAACACTATCCTCATGTACACCACTCAGTCTACAATGACGTGGGTTAATATTCCTTACCCCAAGTATACCTTGACTTATCGTGGATACCTGTAATCTTGTATCCAATAAAAACGTGTCCTTCCTCTTACATGCCTTTCATTCAATAATCTTTTACCGATCCTGCACACGGATCTCCTGTGGCCATATGTACTGGAAACACTGCACACAAATTCCCGTTTTTGTTTAATGCTGGACTATAAGCTTCATCCTGCGAATATCCTCCTTTAGCCGGTGGAAACCTATGCTGACATTCCTGCTGCGAGTGTTCAGTCCGATTACACGACCCACACTGAGATATCCTACAGTTGTGCCAAATATGACCAGGATCACCACGCGGATAACATGAGATTTCTGCATTAAAACTAATCCTCATTGCCCTAGGTCGGGTAATCATACTTGTTTCTACCTATGCCGTTGCAGTTGCCACAGCTTTGTTTAACGACTTCGAAAATTCTACTGTAACTCTGCGGAAAATTTTAGCTAGCAAATACCGCAAGAATTCATTTAGCGCCCTCTTCTGTGAGTCTTGAAGAATTGCTTTGTTTCTTGTTGTCATTATCTGTCGGTTCATAAGTATTAATATTTAAATTCCTAATTCGGTCCGTAAATTTTCTAGTGACTTCGCTTGTCTCTCAATGTACTTTTTTTTTCTTTTACTATGAGACTTAACTTCTAAGGTCATCAGTCCCCTAGAACATAGAATTACTTAAACCTAACTAACCTAAGGACATCACACACATTCATGCCCGAGGCAGGATTCGAACCTGCGACCGTAGCGGTCGCGCGGTTCCAGACTGTAGCGCCAAGAACCGCTCGCTGCATTGTACTACCGAGCTACGTCCAAAATGACCATAAGTGTGTAACTAAGTGGCAAAACTATCACCACAGCATAAGTGTAATAATGGTGCTTCATCTTTATTGATCTCCAAAATTAGAAACATGTACATGAATGTATAAACACCTGAAGATGGGCACAAACCCGAAACCGGTCGTGTGACAAATAAATAACCTTTTATTGTGACTGGTAGCGGATATTTTTCTACACCCAATAAAGGAACAGTCACGGAGTTCGACAGCATCCAGTATGGATAAAATTCATTTGCGTATTACATTGTTTAAATATTTAATAAAATACTACGAGCACATAAAATACGCTCTTAGAGAGGTCAATCCATGGCATGCCAAATTTGTCATGTGCAACATATGAGGGCCACGGGCGTTCCAAGCCCTGGCTGTCACTCGGGTTTGCAGCAGTGCAGCAGTGCAGCAGCGAGTCGCATATTTAGCTTTCATATTTGTTTTGTAGTTTGATTCTTAATTTCTTTTCGAGTGTTTGTGCACTTGCATATTTAATTACATAAAATCCTTGCGTATTCTCGTATTTGAGAGGAGTAATATTGCTTATTGATAGCCGCAGAGTATAAATACGCGGAGTCTTTAGTCAGTTGTTTGTTTTGGACAGTCAGTGCTTTCTGTTTATTTCGTAGAGTCAGTTAGCAGCAGACAGAGGCCAGTGCAGTTTCATCTGTGCTTGCAGAGTGACGTGTGCGAGCAGCAGTAGCAGAAAGTAGTCGTATATTCAGTTTTCCTATTAGTTCCGCAGGTTTAATTCAAATTACTTTGTGTGTTTGTGTGCTAGCGTGGTAAAAGTTTTCGGATCTTTGCGTATTTTCGAAATAGAAAAGGGTAGCATCAAATTTTAATAACGGTAGAGTGTAACATCGCGTAGGAGGTTGTCATTTGTACTAAGACAGGGGTAAGATCGCATTGTAATATCTGTATAGTGGCGTAGTCGTGGTCATTTGAATGCTTGGTTCGTAAGTAATATATATATATATATATATATATATATATATATATATATATATATATATTGCTCATATATCGCAGCTAAATCTGGTGCTGGTGAGGCAACTGTGCAGTCGCAAATTGCTGTTTTATTTGTCGCAACTCTATACGTCCAAAAAATAGCAGTAGGATGGATAGGGTGTGTGCGTGCTGTGTGCGGGCGCAGGAGGAACTGGCCCCGGTTCGCGAGCAGCTGAGCGTGCTGTTGGCCACGGTCAGCCGCCTTCATGCTGCTGCCTCGAGGTGCAGCGACGGAGGATGGTCTGGCACGTCGCTTGAGATACCCCAGGTGTCCCTTGCTGCGTCCGCTGACTCAGCCGCCGAGGCACCTTCTAGTGTACCCGGCGCGTTGGGGCCGCCCTCACCTCAGGGTGAGTGGCGGACTGGTAACGCGTTCGCGTCGCTCGAGGCGGAGGGTCAATGTGGAGGCTGGCCGGCTAGCCTCGCCCTTTCATCCTGTCAGTGGGCAGGTGGTCACTCCTTCAGCAGGGCCCGAGCAGGCACGCGGTGGCAAAGGCTTGCTGGTTATTGGGAGCTCCAACGTTAAGCGGGTGATGAAGCTCCTTAGGGAAACAGCATACAGAACTGGAAAGAATTCCAACGTTCACTCAGTTTGTCTGCCAGGGGGCGTCATCCAAGATGTGGAGGCGGCCTTGCCTGCGGCTATCGAGCGTACGGGGTGCAGTCCTCTGCAAGTAGTTGCTCACGTCGGCACCAGTGATGCCTGTCGCTTGGGTTATGAGGCGATCCTCAGTTCGTACAGGCGACTGGCGGATTTGGTGAAGACCGCTGGCCTCGCACGTGGGGTGCAAGCAGAGCTCTCTATTTGAAGCATCGTTCCCAGAGTGGATCGGGGTCCTTTGGTTTGGAGCCGAGTGGAGGGTCTCAACCAGAGGCTTGGTCGACTATGTGACGGTCTTGGCTGCAAATTTCTAGACTTTCGCTTTTGGGTGGGAAAGTGTAGGACCCCCCTAGATAAGTCAGGGGTGCACTACACAAAGGAAGCGGCTACTCGGGTAGCAGAGTACTTGTGGCGTGAACATGTGTTTTTTTAGGCTAGGCAGTAGTGCGAGGTGTCCTGATGAACACTCACCAGTCGACGTGCCGGCAGGGAAATCAGGACGCGCTCAGTGTAAAGACACTTCAGCTATCAAGATATTAGCAGTAAATTTTCAGTGTGTTCGGAATAAAGTTCCTGAATTTACTGCCCTCCAGGAAGCATGTGGCGAGCAAATTATTCTCGGGACTGAGACCTGGCTGAACCCCGAGATAGGAAGTTCTGAAATATTTAGTGAGGGTTGGAACGTGTATCGGAAATACAGATTGTATACCGTAGGAGGTGGTGTCTTCATTGCAGTTGACAAAAATATTGTGTCTACTGAGGTCGAAGTAGAGTGTGATTGTGAAGTTCTCTGGACACGTTTAACAGCGCTAGGAGAAATAAAGTTAATTGTTGGGTGTTATTATCGGCCGCCAGGTTCCACCGTGACAATTCTAGAATCATTCAGAGGGAGTCTACACTCTGTATCGCAGAAGTACCCGGATCATGCTATATTAGTCGGTGACTTCTGCCTACCTAGTATAGACTGGGATGCCTATGGATTCATTACAGGTGATACAGACAAGCCATCGTGTGAATTACTTTTGAACAAATTATCCGAAAACTGTCTTGAACAGCTAAATCGACAGCCAACGCGTAATGGAAATATTTTAGATCTGGTAGCCACGAGCAGACCAGACCTCATCGACGGTGTCAGTGTTGAGACAGGGATTGGTGATCATGATGTTGTCATTACGACTATGGTTACGAAAGTTAAAAAGTCGGTCAAGCAGGCTAGGAGAGTATTCTTACTAGAAAGAGCAGATAAGCAGTTGTTAGCATCCCACTTAGTAAATGAATCGACTTCATTTACTTCCGGTACGCTGGACGTGGAAGAATTATTGGCAAATTTTAAACACATTGTAAATCACGCATTGGGCAAGTATGTGCGGAAAGAGTGGGTTACGGACGGAAAATTCCCACCGTGGTTTAACAGCGCAATTCAGAGAATGCTCAGGAAGCAAAGACAGCTGCACTCGCGGTGCAAGAAAGGTCGGGAGAATGAGGACAGGCAAAAGTAAGTAGAGATTCGTGCTGCTGTAAAAAAAGCGATGCGCGAAGCATACAACCACTACCACCGTCATACCTTAGCAAAAGATCTAGCTGAAAACCCAAGGAAATTATGGTCTTACGTAAATTTCGGTAAGCGGGTCGAAGGCTTCCATCCAGTCACTCACTGAGCAGTCTGGCCTAGTAACGGAAGACAGCAAAACGAAAGTTGAAATTTTAAATTTAGCATTTGAGAAATCTTTCACGCAGGAGGATCGTACAAACATACCGCTGTTCGAGTCTCGTACAGATTCCCATATGGAGGACATAGTGATAGACATCCCTGGGGTTGTGAAGCAGCTGAATGGGTTGAAAATAAGTAAATCGCCAGGTCCTGATGGGATTCCAGTTCGGTTTTACAGAGAGTACTCTACTGCATTGGCTCCTTACTTAGCTTGCATTTATCGCGAATCTCTTGCCCATCATAAAGTCCCGAGCGACTGGAAAAAAGCGCAGGTGACGCCTGAATATAAGAAGGGTAGAAGGACGGATCCTCAAAATTACAGACCAATATCCTTAACATCGGTTTGTTGCAGGATTCTCGAACATATTCTCAGTTCGAATATAATGAATTTCCTTGAGACAGAGAAGTTGGTGTCCATGCATCAGCACGGCTTTAGAAAGCATCGCTTTTACGAAACGCAACTCGCCCTTTTTCCACATGATATCTTGTGAACCGTGGATGAAGGGTATCAGACGGATGCCATATTCCTTGACTTCCGGAAAGCGTTTGACTCGGTGCCCCACTGCAGACTCCTAACTAAGGTACGAGCATATGGGATTGGTTCCCAAATATGTAAGTGGCTCGAAGACTTCTTAAGTATTAGAACCCAGTACGTTGTCCTCGATGGTGAGTGTTCATCGGAGGTGAGGGTATCATCTGGAGTGCCCCAGGAAAATGTGGTAGGTCCACTGTTGTTTTCTATCTACATAAATGTCCGCCCCAGTAGCTGAGTGGTCAGCGTGACGGATTGCCGTCCTCTGGGCCCGGGTTCGATTCCCGGCTGGGTCGGAGATTTTCTCCGCTCAGGGACTGGGTGTTGTGTTGTGTTCATCATCATTTCATCCCCATCCGGCGTGCAGGTCGCCCAATGTGGCGCCGAATGTAATAAGACCTGCGCTATGGCGGCCGGACCTGCCCCGCGAGGGGCCTCCCGGCCAATGACGCCAAACGCTCATTTCCATTTCCATTTCCATCTACATAAATGATCTTTTGCATAAGGTGGATAGCAATGTGCGGCTGTTTGCTGATGATGCTGTGGTGTACGGGAAGATGTCGTCGTTGAGTGAGTGTAGGAGGATACAAGATGACTTGGACCGGATTTGTGATTGGTGTAAAGGATGGCAGTTAACTCTGAATATAGATAAATGTAAATTAATGCAGATGAATAGGAAAAAGAATACCGTAATGTTTGAATACTCCATTAGTAGTGTAGCGCTTGACACAGTCACGTCGATTAAATACTTGAGCGTAACATTGCAGAGCGATATGAAGTGGGACAAGCATGTAATGGCAGTTGTGGGGAAGGCGGACAGTCGTCTTCGGTTCATTGGTAGAATTTTGGGAAGATGCGGTTCATCTGTAAAGGAGACCGCTTATAAAACACTACTACGACCTGTTCTTGAGTACTGTTCGAGCGTTTGGGATCCCTATCAGGTCGGATAGAGGGAGGACATAGAAGCAATCCAGAGGCGGGCTGCTAGATTTGTTACTGGTATGTTTCAGTGTGTGTTACGGAAATGCTTCAGGAACTCGGATGGGAGTCTCTAGAGGAAAGGAGGCGTTCTTTTCGTGAATCGCTACTGAGGAAATTTGGAGAACCAGCATTTGAGACTGACTGCAGTACAGTTTTACAGCCGCCAACTTATATTTCGCGGAAAGACGACAAAGATAAGATAAGAGAGATTAGGGCTCGTACAGAGGCATATAGGCAGTCATTTTTCCCTCGTTCTGTTTGGGAGTGGAACAGGGAGAGAAGATGCTAGTTGTGGTATGAGGTACTCTCCGCCACGCACCGTATAGTGGATTGCGGAGTATGTATGTAGATGTAAATGTAGGTGCTCGGTTCCTCTCTGAAGTACACAGAAGAGCATGGCATTTCATTCAGCATTGAGGTGTGGCGTTTTTCGGTCGGAGGATCTCTCTGAGTCTGGCAGTGTCATGGTGTCAGTGATGTTTAGCCTTCGCTATTTGTTCTTGGTATGAAGGAAGTTCACAGGTCCAGTGGGTGTTTGCGCAGAAATAGGCAATATAGTTATCAATTGTCACAATCCTCTAACATGGATGGAAATGGCAGTAGAGAATGATGACAATTCTCAGTTTGCATAAGCGACATGAACCTCTTATTTGCTATGAAACGACGTAACACAACCATGGAGAGAGTTTAGGCATTTGGATGACATGGAGAGAGCAAAAGAGTGCAACGATCGACACACGGGTTTCATCGTTCTATACATCAAGAAGTACTTTTTGCTAAATTTTCAGGCATGGAGCTCTTGAAAAAATTGGTGGCACGTATTTTAAAATTAGAAATTCGGGAAGGGTTGCCGAGTTCGCATTTTAAGTTGACTTGACTGCACACTGTCTCAGTAAACACTGCATGGTAACTCCTTTCTGATTTGGTGGGCCGCGCTGGATTAGCCGAGCGGTTTGAGGCGCTGCAGTCATGGACTGTGTGGCTGGTCCCGGCGGAGGTTCGAGTCCTCCCTCGGGCATGAGTGTGTGTGTTTGTCCTTAGGATAATTTAGGTTAAGTAGTGTGTAAGCTTAGGGACTGATGACCTTAGCAGTTAAGTCCCATAGGATTTCACACGCATTTGAACATTTGATTTGGTGGGGATGCATTTAAAAAGAAATCGCGTTGTAGAATGGACACATTCTGACAAAGACACTCCAGTTACCTCACCTCATTGGTGTCATGGAAAGATTGAGGTTTTAAGAATTCGGTGTGCGCTTGCAAGAATTAAAAGGATAGTTTTATGAAGGTTTTGAGGACACTGACAGTCTTACATGTCTTTTGGACCTGTTTTCGAGACCGTTTGTCACTTCAGTTGAAAACACCCTATGCGTGAGAGTGGTAGGACAAAGAGAGAATGAGCACACGCTCTGGGCAGCCTACATCAAAGGCAAGCATGCTTACAGGGGAAACCTATTGCTCTCTTTTGCTTGACAAGTATTAAACTAATGTTGTGCTACGTGGATTATAACCCCCTGGGTAAAGTCCGTCCTATTGATTGACAAGCCCTCAACATGTTGCGCAGTTAAGTGTTTCTGTAAGAAACCGCCCCCCCCCCCCCCCCCACCGCATTCCACTGCCCCTCCTCCTCCCCCATGCTTCTGGGATATCCCCTCATCCATACACAGACACTTTTGATATTAGTTTGTTTGACTAATTAATTAAATCAATCAATATTAACCCCCCTATCTGGGAAATTCTCAGTACTCCTCCCCTCACTCACCTGGAAATTGGCAAGTAAAAGAATCAGCTGATTAGTCATTTGGAGGGAAATCGATTGCAGTGTATGGAACGCTATTTAAACAATTTACGCAATGTGTGCAGTATTGTTTATTTAAACAATATATGGCGTTTAAGACAATGTTTGGAATATAAGTGATATTGGTCACTTCACCAGACCCTACTACCACGGACAAGATCAAACAGATCGGCGCATTCTTCGTAAATAAGTGCCCATCACAGCCTGAACTAATCCTTTACTTCCGGTTACTGACTCCTCATGACAACTGCTGCAGCAGCCACAGTGCACTGCAAAACAAGTAGCTGCGGCTTGGATGTATACATTAGTTCTAACCTAATCCACCCCAACATAGACCGCAGAGTTCAAAAAACCCACTGTACCCAATCTGAGACTGTGTGTCGGTGACCATACACCTCGAATTTCTCAAACAAAATGTAGATTTCTCCCATTTATACAAGTTATTTTCGAAGACCGAAGAAATCGAGGCATACATCTTTTTCAAATCGCTGAAGTACTGTTGCTTGTTGTAAACATCCTATAACGGTATGGCATAGGCAGCATTTCCTCTACGTATTCTGTCATCAAGCAGAAAAAAATCGGCTCTAATCAGTTTAATATCTGTTACATCATGCATCACATGTCTAGAATATTTAAACTCATTTTCGGCTCATGACAGAGTGCTAAGATCTACATCTGTCACAGAACGCCTGCTCAATTTCGGACTCCCTTAAGCTAACCGAATGCTTCGCCACATACGAAGTCTCTGAAGATAACAGCACAGAGAAGTGGTAAATATCAAGCTTACACTACATATCACTTTATAAATTCGGTAATACATTTGTTTTAATACGATAGTTGTCACTCCCTGTACAGGTGAGAGATTGACATTTCGTTAAAAGATACCGCCCCAACGAGAAAAAGCCTGATTACCACTCCAAGTCAAGTATCATACCCGTAGGCCCTAGCCATCGCCTCCAGCAGCCAGGCGGCACGTCATAGATATCAAATTGATAGGCTAATTAATTAAATTGATAGTGAGAATCACTTTGCATGACGAGAAATTCTTTTTTCAGCATTCAGATTACACTCACTAGGTAGTTCAAATGGGAATCCCTGGAGGGAAAATGATGTTCCTTTCGAGGAATACTATTGGGAAGCGGCACTTGAAGCTGGTCACAGAAGAACTCTACCGCCAACAACATATATTTTGCATAAGGACCGCGCTATTAAAAACACGATCATAACGGCTATGTTACCATCACCCTCCATAAAAATCGGTCTCGGCTCTACAGGCACACACAAGTGTCGCTGATAGCACTACACATTCCGGTAGAAACTGTCTGGGATTTGGAGTTAAGTTTATCCACTGAATCACATACTTGCGTTGGATCCTGTGGAGGCGTCTTTTAGTGATTACAGACACTGGTGAATCGCCGGCCGAAGTGGCCGTGCGGTTAAAGGCGCTGCAGTCTGGAACCGCAAGCCCGCTACGGTCGCAGGTTCGAATCCTGCCTCGGGCATGGATGTTTGTGATGTCCTTAGGTTAGTTAGGTTTAACTAGTTCTAAGTTCTAGGGGACTAATGACCTCAGCAGTTGAGTCCCATAGTGCTCAGAGCCATTTGAACCAATTTGAACACTGGTGAATCATATTATACGCCGAAATGAGGGGAAATTGAGGGAGTATTTGCATGTCTTCTATTTGGTGCAAGACAATTCCTGTACATAGAAACAAGTATCCAACAGCAAGTGGAATATGAGAAAAAGTTGACATGGAAGCACCAGGAACCACGTGAGGCGTAGCGCCGTATACCGATCCTGCCTTGGAGGCGGTTAAGTGGTAGATGGGTCTCAGAGCTGGATAGTGACAGATGGTGAAGCAAAACTGGACGCGCACGTAGTTTATGTATCAGCCGATAGAGGACAGTATTGGATAGGGGACTGTAATTTAGTTTCGATTGTGCCCACTAGAGTGCACTAAAGTAATAGAATGTTTTTCATAAACTGTTCTAGTATTTTCATAAAGTGTTATTATGTCTTTTTGTGTACGAAAAATATTATAAATGTGTTTGAGCAGTATTAATGATACGTGAGTGTCGTTTAAGGTTAATATGAAGATAATTGTTTAACGAGTTATGTAGTGGGATTTAGTGTGGGAACATTTCGAAGAAGTATGGATGTGGACGAAGGGGATTTTTGTAGAATAGAGTTGTAAAGTAAGTTTATGGTAAAGGGAAAGTTAATTCTGGTGTAAATAACAATAGTAAATAACTTTATGCATAAACAAAACTTCAGCATATTAGATAATGACGTCGGTAAAAAGTGCAGTCGTTAGGTTTACTATTTTGCGATTGGTTATTGACGAAAAGCGCGGACTGACGCAGGAGAATGTTGTTTTGCTATTGGCTGTTGAGTAAACTGACCAATAGTAATGCAGTATTCTTCGCGCGCCTTTCTCTGCTGGCAGAGAAGACTTAGAGTATTCCAGAGAGGAGTCGAAGCCTAGCCATGAAACAGTTCGGACGCGTGTAGTACTAGTTCCGATGGAAATGATAAGTTGCCGGATCTAGCAGTGTTTCATACATCAAAAGTGTTGTAAAGTGACGGCATAATTATTCCGATGGGTGTGTAGAAATTTCGGAATTTTTAAGTGAATTTTGTGACGAGAAAAGACATAAATTCCGCGTGGCGTATTGAGCAGATCGGTGGCTAAAAACAGTGACTGCATTTGGTACCGACAGACTTAATATTTGTCGAGCATTCTCAATCAAAAACAATCCGTATTTTTGTAGCTATTACGTTTTCGGGAAATGCAACACCATAAAGGGATTGTGAGTGACTGTGTTAAGACTAGCACGGGCTTGGCAGTGATATTTGTCCATCTAAGTTTCAGAATATGTAAATTAATGACAAAATTTCCAACCTTTCATTTCGTGTGAATACTTTCTCCTGAAATGTAGATTATTGACTTTAATTGCAGCCTGGTTACGTCGAAGTACAGTAGATTTCGCTCGGCTTCCCTACTGATGATCTGCTAAGACAATGTTCACAGGTAGGTGCAGGTTCGTCTCAAAGGGACGGAAGGAACCGCGCCGCCGCACATGGTGCATCGGTGCCGGGAAACAGTAAAGCCGTAGTATTTTGAATCCGCGGTCGAGAGAAAGATTTTGATGGACCGAACAGTGAATGTTAGTGAAAGAATTTAGTGAACCGGTACTAGCAGAAGTTTGAACGGAACCCGTTTCGAGGTGCTGTAGCTGCAAGAAAGAAGATGATCCGCAACGGTTGCAGTAGCTCCAGCCTACGCGACGAGCGGGAGTCCGGAAACTGTTACGGCAGCCGTAGGGGATCGGACTCGCAGTTTCAACACGCCGAGGCGCCGGCATTCGACATAAGTCAACTGTGTTACATCTGTTGTGTGTGTGTGCTGAAAGACTGAGAAAAATGGCAAGTGATAAAGATTTTGTGTCTACGGTGAAGGAGGAAGAACTTTCATTCAGTGTGAGTGCTTCATACACTAGCGCGCCTGAACAGAGAGAAGGAGTAGATGTTATAATAAAAGGGGATGTTTATGATGATATTTCTATGTTATTTACGGACAGTTGAACTGTGTCTGCTTCAAGTATGTCTGTTAATGTAACTAGTGGGGATAATACTAATCGCCCGCATCTCGTGGTCGTGTGGTAGCGTTCTCGCTTCCCACACCCGGGTTCCCGGGTTCGATTCCCGGCGGGGTCAGGGATTTTCTCTGCCTCGTGATGGCTGGGTGTTGTGTGCTGTCCGTAGGTTAGTTAGGTTTAAGTAGTTCTAAGTTCTAGGGGACTTATGACCACAGCAGTTGAGTCCCATAGTGCTCAGAGCCATTTGAACCATAATACTAATCCCAAAAGTGGCATTAAGCGTGAACTCAGTAACAATCAGTTGCGTGATAATAGTGCTGGTAATGTTACTGAATCAAATGTGTCAAACGTGTCAAATGTGAATACCAAATTTGGTATAGTTCCGGTGGAACAAGGCAAACAAGAAACAGTGATGCCAAAAATGGAATTTGGAAGTATGCAGGAAATGTTTGCAGCTTTAATGGGCTCTATACAAGGACAAACTAATTTGGCTGAAAAAATTAATAGTAAACTCGAAAACCTTGACAGTGGTTTTACTGAAAAAATTAGTAAACTTGACAGTTGTTTTAATGAAACAATTAGTAAACTTAATAGTGGGTTTAATGAAAAACTTGAAAAGCAGACTGTTGTTTTAAAAGAAATGTGGGGAAAATGAATTGATGTCATTAGAAAATAAAGTAGATGACAAAATTTCTCGAGTTGAGAATAATTGCGAAAGATCTGTCAGCATTGTAAAAGGTGAATTAACAGAGGCTTTGAAAAGAGTTGCCATTGGAATCTAACAAAGAGTAGATGAAATTAAAGAAGATATACAAAAAGTACAGGTTCAAATAGCGGCTGTAGAATCTGTATGTGAAACTGATCACAAAGTGTTAGCCAGTAAAATCAGTTCTGAATCTGAAAAATGTATGAATGAAGTAAAAACTGTGTCTGAACGAATGGATGAGTCTGATAAAAATGTTCTTCAGCTAACTAACCAGGTAGAAGAGGTGGAAAGTAGGTTGGATGAGCATGACAGTAGACTATGCCAAGTTGAAACTAACTTCAAACATCGAAATAACAGTAGTGAGTGTAGATTTGTGGTAGACTCATCTGAAATTTCATATGTCCCTAGCAGACAATTTTTATGTTTTGATCCAACAGGAAATGTGCATCCAAAAGAATTTCCGAATGATTTTGAAGCTGTGTTACCTAGTTTGTGGTCAGACAAACAAAAAATAGGTTTTATTACGTCAAAATTCTTAGGTGAGGCCAGAACTTGGGGGGGGGGGGGGGGGGGTTATTGCTACTGAACAGTACGATACTTTGGATAAATTTAAAGAGGCATTTTTGAAAGAATATTGGGGTAAGCAAAAACAGATGGAGCTATTAAATAGCTTCTGGGCTGGGGAAAGGTTTCATCCCAGAAGGGAAAACGTAAAAAAGCTGACGTTAAAGTGGATGACAAATTTGTCATACTTAAACAACAAAATCGAGCTAGAGCAAATTGTTATGGGTTTGGAAGGTAAACTGTCTATGCACTGGCGGAACAAACTTATTGCAGCGCCGAGGAATGATGTACGTAAGTTCATTAGTCATTTGGGGAGGGTTGAGAAGTTATTACATAAGGAGGAACATGCAAATCGTAATGTCAGACCACCAAATGATGCAGGACCGTGACATAATGTAAACATTGAGAGAATTGGCGTGTATCGTGGAAATGGCAGGGGCAGAGGTGCCGGGAGGTGGCGCTATCCTGCAAATGATAGGCGAAGTAATGGGGAGTAGGTGCACGATTATCGATCGTATTCTCCAGTACGAGAGAATGATGCTGCGCAAAGGCAGCAGCAGAGAGGGGTAAACGTAAGAAATGATACCGAATTACAGAATCCGTCAAACTAAATGCCGTCTGTGAAAGGGCTAGCATTTACCAGACGGGACGTAGTAGTTTGAGCCCGCTAGCAAAACCTTTTGTATGTGTCAATAGTAACCAGACAGAGACTATAAGGGAGGTAGAGGGGAAGGTAGTAGTAGCTACGTAAAAATCTGTACGATTAATGGAGGTTTAGATGATTTTTTGGATAGACATAAACAAGATAAGCACTGTATTGCAAACAAGAGAGATGGTGTATTAGTGGAAGATGTGACAGAATCCGATTGCAAGAAAGTGATTAGCAATCAAGTTGAAGTCGACTCATGTTCGGAGGAAGGAGAAAGTACAGAGGCTGCAGAATTACAGGATATTAGTGATGCCACTGTGGAGGAAATATTAGCACATATAAATGACGACATTTGTGAGGCTGTTAGGGAGAAGCAGTAGGATGGTGACTAAAATGGGGGTCGACCTGTTAATAGTGGAGAAAGGGAAGAGAGAGAGGCTATAATGGGGAATGGCGAAGCGCCAGAAGGGAGTTTTGCGTTGTCACTAGTGGATAGAGTACTTAGAATCGGGGAGAAAAGTGGTGAATGTGATTCTGCAAAAATCTGTGTAATTTCCGGAAACAGGCAAGGTTTCGATAGAAGAGACGTTGTGAACGACTTGTTGGAGAGGGTGCTGATACTAGCAAGGAAAGGAAAGTATTGAGTCAACCAATAATTAGCCTGCATTTGTGTGATGAAGAGGTACAGTGTTTAGCAGATACAGGTAGTGATTTATGTGCTGTGAGTAAAGGTTGGTTAGAATCATTGCAAAAAAAGAATGATCTTCTAATTATGCCAGTAATGGGAGTGCAGATTATTGTAGCTACTGTAAAAGTGAGAAAACCTGTTAGATATGAAGTTCTGTTGCAAGTGAAAATAAATGAGGTGGAAGTTTCCCATAACTTCCTTATAATTCCTGATCTGTGTATAAAAATGCTGATTGGTGTAGATTTCTTTAACCATTACAAAGGGAGATTAAATTTTAAAGAAAGTGTGAGAAATTTTGAAATAAATGGGTAAGATGTGGTTGTGCCATTTTTTCGAAAAGACTATGTGATCAATGAAGAAGTAGCCAGTATACCAATTAGGTATTGTATAAGGACAGAGGATTTGGGGGACTACAATGAGTATGGAGATGATGTAGGGGTGGACCCTGAGGAAATGAGGGTGGTACAAGAAAAAACAGAACAAAAAATGAAAGAGGTGCCAGATTTAGAGCAGGATCAAAGGGACCGGTTAAGAGAAGTGTTATTAGATCATAAAAATGTTTTTCTGATGAACCTGGCTTAGTCAAGGGGTATGAATGCTACTTAAATGTAAAAGATGACCCTCCTTTTTTCAAAAAACCTATACCTATCGCTGAAAGACACAGGGAAGCTGTTAGAAACCTTATACAGAATATGATTAAATGGGGGATTGTTGAAAAGGCTGTGAGTGTATATAATAATCCGGTCATCGTGGTTACGAAGAAGGATGGGTCCGTAAGACTAGTGCTGGATGCTAGAGCTTTGAATAAAGTTGTGTTACCAGAAAGTGACTGGCCAGAAAACATCGATGAGTTACTTCAAAAATTTGAGGGATCTAATTATTTTACATCTATGGATGTGGCCTCTGGTTGCTGGAATCTGCCGCTGGCCAGGGAATCCAGAAAACATACTGCATTTTTGTTTGAAGGCAGATGTTATCAATATAACGTGGTACCCTTTGGTTTAAATATAGGTGTGTGTGCTTTTGTCAGAGCCATGTCACAAGTGTTGCGGGATGAACTACTTAAGAAAATAACAGTCTATGTAGATGATGTATTAATTTCAACTGCCACATGGGAGGAACATTGTGTTTTGTTAAATAAAGTTTTGGATGCTATTGAAAAAGGGGGATTGAAATTGAAATTGTAAAAAACTGGTTTTGCTAAGAAAGAATTAAAATTTTTAGGTCACATCATTAGTGGGAAAGGAATAATGCCGGATCCAGAAAAATTGAAGGCTATTATGGAATACAAAGCTCCGAATAGAAGAAAGAATTTAAAAGGGATGTTTGGATTATTTGGATTTTACAGACGTTTTGTACCAGGGCACTTATTTAACGGAACCTGTTCAAGAAATATTATTGATTTAAAAAGATACATTAGCCCTGATGTAGATGTGAGTTAAGCTTGGAGGCCTCAGAGGGCATTGCAACCAATGCAATGCTAGGTGTTTGACGAACCCCAGGTGCTCGAGTTTCTTTTCGTACTGCCAGTCTTCCTCTTCTAATCATTCTGAGCTGAATCTATCTTCTGTAATATTCCTCTCTATCAGGGAAGGTGTGTTTGTAGGTGTCAGATGGAGTCATGGGATTAAGATGAAGTAAGTTTTGTGGTGAGAGAGATGGGGGTCAGTATGTAATTGAAGGCTGAGTGACATATACAAATATGAGAGTAACCGGAAATGACAAAGGCAGTTAGTAAAGGAGATTTAGGTGAAGAAAATTTTTTACAAGTGGAGTATGAATCAATGTGGAGAATATATGTATACTTTGTAAATATGAATCTTGATTTCTGCTACATAGTGGTGAAACTATGAGGAAGGAGTGATGAAAAGAGACTCTACATAAAAAGTCGAAACTATGTACTAAAAAAATGTTTGTAAACAATTGCTTTATAGGAAATGTGTTTTTTACCATTAAATATTTTCAAGCTGAGTGAAGGTTAAATAGAAAAAATAATATAGCTTTTACTTGCAATAGCAATAGAAAGTAAATTTTAAAAAAGGTTTTCGAATAGATTTGATCTTGCTGATTTGAGTACGCAATACTCTATTAATTTACTTTCATTTGAATTCATGTTAAACTAAAAGGTAAAAAATTTAAGTAATCTCCTATACTATAAGTAATGGTATATTAGGATGTATATAAAGGAAGTAGGCTTAGATAGAAGTATGGTTTCAGGGACAGCAATGCATTTAAACCATGGAGGGACCAATAAGTGGAGAACGGAGGTGTGTTATGGACGCTACAATACAAGCTGGCATACTCAAGACTCACAGAAAAGTGTGTAATAAACAGGCGATAGTTACGTGCAGTTTTTTTGAGGTAGGACAAAATACTATTATTAATTAGTAGGACACCAACCGCAGTGCCTGAAAAAAATACATTCAAAAAGTAAATGTAAAAAGTTATTAAAAAGATAGGAATGTTTTTGAGAGATTTGCAGAAATGTTTTCCAGTAAGAGAGGATTATTATAAAATAAATTACAGATTTTAGACTAGGTTAATTATAGACTGCCAAGTCAGAAGTAAGAGATTTATGATATTAGTTTATAAGAATGAGAATATTTTTGTGACATATTTTGTAATTTTAAGTCAGGATCGATATTAGTATAATTTTAAAAATTTTTGGAATAAAATTTTATAATCATAGGGGGTGTGAGGCGTAGCGCCGTATACCGATTCTGCCTTGGAGGCGGTTAAGTGGGAGATGTGTCTCAGAGCTGGATAGTGACAGATGCTGACGTGAAACTGGACGCGCACGTAGTTTATGTATCGGCCGATAGAGGACAGTATTGGATAGGGGACTGTGATTTAGTTTCGATTGTGCCCACTAGAGTGCACTAAAGTGACTCTGAGCACTATGGGACTTAACTTCTCAGGTCATCAGTCCCCTAGAACTTAGAACTACTTAAACCTAACTAACCTAAGGACATCACACACATCCATGCCCGAGGCAGGACTCGAACCTGCAACCGTAGCGGTCGCGCGGTTCCGGACTGTAGCGCCTAGAATCGCTCGGCCACTACGGCCGGCTGCACTAAAGTAATAGAATGTTTTTCATATACTCTTCTAGTATTTTCATAAAGTGTTATTATGTCTATTTGTGTATGTAAAATATTATAAATGCGTTTGAGCAGTATGAATGATACGTGAGTGTCGTTTAAGGTTAATGTGAAAATAATTGTTTAATGAGTTATGTAGTGGGATTTAGTGTGGGAACATTTCGAAGAAGTATGGATGTGGACAAAGTGGATTTTTGTAGAATAGAGTTGTAAAGTAAATTTATGGTATAAGGGAAAGTTAATTCAGGTATAAATAACAATAGTAAATAACTTTATGCATAAACAAAACTTCAGCATATTAGATAATGACGTCGGTAAAAAGTGCAGTCGTTACGTTTACTATTTTGCGATTGGTTACTGACGAAAAGAATGTTGTTTTGCTATTGGCTGTTGAGTAAACTGACCAATGGTAAAGCAATATTCTTCGTGCGCCTTTCTCTGCTGGTAGAGAAGACTTAGAGTATTTTAGAGAGGAGTAGGAGCCTAGCCATGAAACAGTTCGGACGTGTGTAGCAGTAGTTCCGATGGAAATGATAAGTTGCCGGATCTAGCAGTGTTTCATACATCAAAAGTGTTGTAAAGTGACGGCATAATTATTCCGATGGGTGTGTAGAAATTTCGGAATTTTTAAGTGAATTTTGTGACGAGAAAAGACATAAATTCCGCGTGGCGTATTGAGCAGATCGGTGGCTAAAAACAGTGACTGCATTTGGTACCGACAGACTTAATATTTGTCGAGCATTCTCAATCAAAAACAATCCGTATTTTTGTAGCTATTACGTTTTCAGGAAATGCAACACCATAAACTTGCTAACGTGAGTGAAAGGGGTTGTGAGTGACTGTGTTATGACTAACACGGGCTTGGCAGTGATACTTGTCCACCTAAGTTTCAGAATATATAAATTAATGACAACATTTCCAACCTTTCATTTCGTGTGAATACTTTCTCCTGCAACGTAGATTGTTGACTTTAATTGCAGCCTGGTTACGTCGAAGTACAGTAGATTTCGCTCGGCTTCCCTACTGATGATCTGCTAAGACAATGTTCACAGGTAGGTGAAGTTTCTTCTCAAAGGGACGGAAGGAACCGCGCCGCCGCACACGGAAACAGCTATTTTTCATCGACAGCCGTAAGACGGTTGGAATAGAATGTTTAATGTGGTTGACCATCAAATGTAGTTCGATACATTTATACAGGGTGGTCCATTGATAGTGACCCGGCCAAATATCTCACGAAATAAGCATCAAACGAGAAAACTACAAAGAACGAATCTCGTCTAGCTTGAAGGGGGAAACCAGATGGCGCTATGGTTGGTCCGCTAGATGGCGCTGCCATAGGTCAATCGGATATCAACTGCGTTTTTTTAAAAGTAGGAGCATCCATTTTTTAATACATATTCGTGTAGTACGTAAAGAAATATGAATGTTTTAGTTGGATATCTTTTTTCACATTGTGACAGATGGCGCTGTAATAGTCACAAAAGTATAAGTACGTGGTATGACGTAACATTCCACCAGTGCGGACGGTATTTGCTTCGTGATACATTACCCGTGTTAAAATGGACTGTTTACCAACTGCGGAAAAGGTCGATGTCTTGTTGATGTACGGTTATTGTGATCAAAATGCCCAACGGGTGTGTGCTATGTAGTTAGTTAAGGAAACAGGATGTGTTCAGCCATGTGTGAAACGTCAACCACGACCTGCAACAAATGATGATGCCCAAGTAGGTGTTTTAGCTGCTGTCGCGGCTAATCCGCACATCACTAGCAGACAAATTGCGCGAGAATCCGGAATCTCAGAAACGTCGGCGTTGAGAATGCTACATCAACATCGACTGCACCCGTACCATATTTCTATGCACCAGGAATTGCATGGCGACGACTTTGAACATCGTATACAGTTCTGCCACTGTTCGCGAGAGAAATTACGGGACGATGACAGATTTTTTCACGCGTTCTATTTGGCGACGAAGCGTCATTCACCAAGAGCGGTAACGTAAACCGGCATAATAAGCACTACTGGGCAACGGAAAATGTTCCCTTTTACACTGAGTGGTCAAAACACAGTCCTGTTGCATTAACTAAGCTCTCCCTGTTCCTCCACGCGATGCAGAAGTCTTATATATAGCCGTCTCCGACTTAAATTGGGATGGTGACATCCACGAAGCTGCAGGGATGCTAAGGTAGACAGTGAGGAGCAGTTACAAGATGCACAGGGATGGTATAAAAAACCGTGCTGGAGATTTTGCTGTATGGGATACACAGCAAATAGTTTCTTTTCACGATATGAAAGTAGCATGAATATGATTCACCAGTGGCTGTAATTATTAAAAGATATTTCCATTGGATCCACCGCAAGTATGTGATTGATTCCAAATCCCAGACAGCGTTTCTACCACAAATCGTAATGCTTTCAGCGACTCTTGCGTGATCCTGTAGTACCAAGACCGCTTTTTTTGGAGGGTGATAGTAACGTAGTCATTGTGAACGTGTTTTTAACGGCGCGGACGTTAAGTGAAACACATGTTACCGGTGTTAGAGTCCTTCTGTGGTCAGCTACAAGTGTCAGTTCACAACAGTGTTCCTCGGAAAGAGCATCATCTTCCCTCCAGGGATTCCCATTTGAACTACCCAGTGAGCGTAATCCGACTTCCGGAAAACGAATTACTCGCCATGCAAAGCGACTCTCATGATCTATTTAATTAATCAGCCTATCGATCTGATATTGATGGCGTGTTACCTGGCGACTGGAGGCGATGATTAAGGCACCAGGATATTATTCACGACTTAGAGTTGTAATAAGGCTTATTTTCGTTGCGACAGTATCTTTTAACGAGATTGCAATCTCCCACCGCGACGGGGAGAGACAACTGTCGTATCAAACTTGGATGTATTACCGAACCTATAAAATGATACATAGTAGAAGCCTGATATTTACCACTTCTCTGTGCTGTTATTTTTAGAGGCTTCGTATGTGGCGAAGCATTTGGTTACGTTAAGGGAGTTCAAAAATGAGCAGGAATTCTGTGACAGATGTAGAGCCGGCAGCTGTGGCCGAGTGGTTCTAGACGCTTCAGTGTGGAACTGTGCGACCGCTGCATTCGCAGGTTCGAATCCTGCCTCAGGCATGGATGTGTGTGATGTCCTTAGGCTAGTTAGGTTTAAGTAGTTCTAAGTTCTAGGGGACTGATGACCTCAGATGTTAAGTCCCATAGTTCTCAGAGCCATTAGAACAATTTTTTGAACCTCAGATGTTAAGTTCGATAGTGCTTAGACCCATCTGAACCATTTTTTTGAACAGATGTAGATCTTAGCACTCTGCCATGAGCTGAAAATGAGTTTAAATATTCTAGTCCTGTGATGCATGAAGTAACAGATATTAAACTGATTAGAACAGATTTTTTTCTACTTGATGAGAGAATACTTAGAGGAAACGTAGCCTATGCCATACCGTTACAGGATGTTTACAACAAGTAACGATACTTCAGCGATTTGAAAAAGCATGTATGCATCGATTTCTTCCGTCTTCGAAAACAACCTCTATAAATGGGAGAAATCTACATTTTGTTTGAGAAATTCGAGGTGTATGGTCAACAACATCACAGTCTCGAATTGGGTACAGTGGGTTTTTTGAAGTGAGGGGTCTATGTTGGGGTGGAATAGGTTAGAACTATTGTATACATCCAAGCTGCAGCTGGTTGTTTCGCAGTGGACTGTGGTCGGCTGCAGCAGTGGTAATAAGGAGTCGGCAACCGGAAGTAAAGGATTACTTCAGCCTGTGATGGGCAGTTAGTTACGAAGAATGCGCCGACCTGTCTGATATTGTCCATGGTGGTTGGGTCTGGTGAAGCGACCAATGTCACTTATATTCCAAACATTGTCATATACGCCATATATTTTTTAAATAAACAATATTACACACATTGGTTGAACGGCAGCTGAAGCGAACGTGTGTGTCGCATGGGAGAATATTCAAGATGATAGGTGTTTGCCCTGGACTTATTGATAACTTCTGAATTCCTACCAGTCTAATCTTTCCTGGACACCGCCGGCCGCAGTGGCCATGCGGTTCTAGGCGCTTCAGTCTGGAACCACGCAACCGCTACGGTCGCCGGTTCGAATCCTGCCTCGGGCATGGATGTTTGTGGTGTCCTTAGGTTAGTTAGGTTTAATTAGTTCTAAGTTCTAGGGGACTGATGACCTCCGATGTTAAGTCCCATAGTGCTCAGAGCCATTTGAACCATTTTGTTTTCCTGGGAACCCTCTGTGGCCAGCGGTGGTGCACTGTGGCATACACATGCATCCAAAACTGCGGCTGTGGACAAAGTTTTTATTTTTCACCTGTGGCGTATGAGAGGATTGGCGCTGCTCTTGTAGACCTCGATACACTAGTGAACAGGATGTGTGAGTGTTCCAGCGATTTTCGACATCCTGCCCTGACATCTACTGCTACGGAATGGATCGTGGTTTAAATGTGTCGAGTTTAGTGCTTCTCAATACAATGCATGCACACTGTCCGGCAGTGGTATTTGCTGTTGTGTCCATCCTATCATGCAGTAGACGCTCCCTCCTCCTCCTCCTCCTTCCCAATGTAGCGGAGCGGACCGGCTTTGGAATTCTATAGTTCTTAAAAATCCGTCTGTAACGTTAAATTCCCGATTGATAGCAATCTCTGACATCTAGCTGAGACATCTTATTACTACAGACTGGATCACAGTTTAAGTGTTTTGTGTTTAGTGGTTCAAAAATGGTTCAAATGGCTCTGAGCACTATGGGACTTAACTTCTGAGGTCATCAGTCCCCTAGAACTTAGAACACTTAAACCTAAATAACCTAAGGACATCACACACATCCATGCCCGAGGCAGGATTCGAACCTGCGACCGTAGCGGTCGCGCGGTTCCAGACTGTAGCGCCTAGAACCGCTCGGCCATCCCGGCCGGCTAGTGCTTCTGAAAACATTGCAATGGGCTCTGTCTTGCAGAGGTATTTGTTGTTATTGTTGTGACTATCCAATCACGCAGTAGGTTCTGCCTCATTCTGAATGTTGTGGAGAGGACCGGCTTACGGGTTGTATAGTGCATTCAAAACCAAATCACAACACCAAATTCCCGATTAATCAATTTATTGTTTCTGATAATGGTATTGTAAGCATAGACACCAGCTCAACCCCTCTCCAGATTGTTTAAGGACACAGCATGCAGCTGAGCTGAAATTTGAAAATTTCAGCTACCTCCAATATAATGTACTTCATTCCAAATGACCTAACTGTGTCAGTATCCACAGATAGGAGGCAAAGGAAAGCAGATGCAGTAGGGTTTGAAAGCCGGGTAGTTGCAAGATCAAATTTTGCCAAATATTCCAATTCTAGCACCCACCAATAGGAAGCAAGGAGAAATTGTCCCAAACTAACGGGTATAGAATTAATTAATTACCCAATCAGTCGGATAGAGTGAAGGAATCGTGACCAACAGTGACCAACAGTGCGTGTAGGCCCAGTTCTGGCATATGAAACGGCGTGGCCACTTGAGAGAGAGTGCCTGTGTTTCGATAGGAATTTCTTAGGTATCAATATCATAGGGTTGTCGTTATCTGACGCTTTTGCCCAGGTATTAGCACCGTGCTTCACAGAGCTGTGCAGCCACCAACAACTGACAGTGGTGATGTGAGCCCTCTGGCGTTTCCAAAGTCCCTCTCGCGCGCCCCAACTCCGGGCAGTCTGTGCACGTGGCAGGATGTGAGCAAGTTTTCAGGTATGTTTAAGCAGTCTATTACAATGTAATTATGTGTTTGCGTATGTGATCAGAATGAAAAAGCATCGCAACTGTATAGATATTCACACACTGGAATCGATTTCCTGACAAACTCTTTAAATAAACTACACTACTGACCATTATAACTGCTACACCAACAACAAATGCAGACGATAAACGGGTATTCATTGGAAAAATATATTACACTAGAACTGACATGTGATTACATTTTCACCCAGTTTGGGTGCATAGATCCTGAGAAATCAGTACCCAGAACAACCACCTCTGGCCGTAATAACGGCCTTGATACGCCTGGGCATTGGGTCAAACAGAGCTTGTAAAGGTACAGCTGCCCATGCAGCTTCAACACGATACCACAGTTCATAAAGAGTAGTGACTGACGTATTGTGACGAGCCAGTTGCTCGGCCACCATTGACCAGACGTTTTCAGTTGGTGAGAGATTTGAAGAATGTGCTGGCCAGGGCACCAGTGGAACATTTTCTGTATCCAGAAAGGTCCGTACAGGACCCACAGCCGGCCGAAGTGGCCGAGCGGTTCTAGGCGCTTCAGTCTAGAGCCGCGCGATCGCTACGGTCGCAGGTTCGAATCCTGCCTCGGGCATGGGTGTGTGTGTTGTTCTTAGGTTAGTTAGGTTTAAGTAGTTCTAAGTTCTAGGGGACTGATGACCTCAGCAGTTAAGTCCCATAGTGCTCAGAGCCGTTTGAACCATTTGAACAGGACCCACAAGATGCGGTCGTGCATTATCCTGCTGAAATGTAGGGTTTCGCAGGGGTCGAATGAAGGGTAGAGCCACGGGTCGTAAACATCTGAAATGTAACGTCCACTGTTCAAAGTGCCGTCATTGTGAACAAGAGGTGGCCGAGACGTGTAACCAATGGCAGCCCATATCATCACGCTGGATGATACGCCAGTATGGCGATGACGAATACACGCTTCCAATGTGCCTTTACCGCGATGTCGCCAAACACGGATGCGACCATCATCATGCTGTAAACAGAACATGGATTCATCCGACAAAATGACATTTTGCCAATCGTGCACCCAGGTTCGTCGCTGAGCACACCATCGCAGGCGCTCCCGTCTGGGATGCAGTGTCAAGGGTGACTGCAGCTATGGTCTCCGAGATGAAAAGCTAATCATTTTCATATCACAGCATCGTCTTCCTGTCGGTTAAATTTCGTGTCTGTAGCACGTCATCTTCGTTGTGTAGCTATTTTAATGGCCAGTAGTGTATATTCCATACACCACCATGTGCCCTGTAAATTGTTTCAACAAACAGTATTCCATACACTGCAGTCACTTTCCCCACAAATTCTTTAAATAATTAGATCAACTATATTCCAAACACTGCCTTGTTATCAAATGAATTGTTTAAATATGCAATATTCTACACATTATCTAAATTGTTTAAACAATATTCCATATACAACAATCGAGTTCCCACCAAATTGTATAAATAAATAAATAAACTGTATTTCATATACAGCCCTCTATCACATAAATTGTTTAAGTAAACAACATTCCATATGACGTCTAAATTGTTTAAACAATGTTTCATACACTGCAATCAATTTTCCGCCAAATGACTAATAAACTGAGTCTTTTCCCGCCAATTTCTAGGTGGGAAGGGGGGAGGGCTTGGAGATTTCCCAGAGGTGAGATGTTAATTAATTTATCGATTTAATTAACTGGTCAATCAAGTTGATATCAAAAGTGAGCTTGTATTGACTAGGGGAATTCCCAGAGGGGTGGGAGATGAGGAAGGGTAGCGGTAGGGGGAGTAGGAGGAAGGGGAGGGGTGGAGGTTTCTTTGAAAACCAATTAACTGGACAACAGGTTAAGGATCTGTCAATCAAAAGGATGCATTAGCCCTAGGGGGTCATAATCCACTTAGCAGAACAATAGGTAAAGGACCAAAGGACCTGCCAATAAAAGGAGAACAATAGGCTTACCCCTGAATGTATGATTACCCCTGATGTAGGCTACCTGCAATGTGCAGTGATCAACTCTTTGTCCTACTACTCATGCTCAACTGTAACAGATTGACCTAGAAGGTAATACTATTTATAATAAGAAATCTTTTCAATTTAAAGCTGTCCAGGACATCTACATCGCTTTTCTCAGATAGATTTTCCAAGTCTCCATAACGAAGTTGCAAAGGTGCTACAATATTTCTATCGATGTATTTGTGTGAGAGAGCTTTTTTCAGTTATCAAACTAAATAAGGCACAATTATGTGGCAACTTGAGTGCAAAACTCTGTGAAATTGACTGCGTCTGTCCGTATGCCGACAGTTTGTACCAGATAGAGATTATGTCTTTACCGAGCCATAAATAACTAATTAATTCTGGGAACTTGTTTTGTTTGTGTTATGTGTTATTGAGAAATGTGAAATGTAAAACGAAGCCGCATGTAGTGCGACCGCTCTGCGATTTAAATACCGCACGTTCTCTGTCTTCCCCTCTTCCCCCTCATCACGCTCAGACAGCGTAGAGTGGTGGTGGGGGAAACGTGAAGCAAGGCTACGCGGCTTGGCACTCTGGCCTAGGTATGGCCCACGAGCCATAATCTTGCCCACCCCTGTTCTAAGACAAAAGGAAAAAACCACGCACCACAAAGCAGTCATCGGAATTGCACGGAAATAGATGTCATGTACATATACAGGCAAATAAGTAATTACAATTTCAGAAAAACTGAATCATTTGTTCGAGAGGAAGATCTTCACAAATTGAGCAAGTCAATAACGCATTTGTCCTCCTCTGGCTCTTGTGCGAGCAGTTATTCGGCTTGATATTGATAAGAGTTATTGTACTCGTATGCCCTCCTGAGGAATATTGCGCCAAATTCGTCAAAATTGTCAGCTGGTTGGAAGTCCCTGCCCATAATGCTCTCAACCGAGAAGAGATCCAGCGACCTCGGTGGCAAAGGTAGGATTTTGCAAGCACGAAGGCAAGCAGAAAAAACATAGCCATATGCGGGCAGGCATTATCTCGCTAAAATGTAAGCCCAGGGTGGCTTGACATGCAGGGCGAAAACAAGGGGCGTAGAATATCATCGACACAACGCTGTTCTGTAGGGGTGCTGTGCATTAAAGCCAAAGGAGTCGTGCTATAAAATGAAATGGCATCACAGACCATCACTCCTGATTGTCGGACAATATGGTGGGCAGCAGTCACATTGGTATCCCACTGCTGCCTGGGGTGTCTCCAGACACGTCATCACTTGTCATCAGGGCTCAGTTCCAAGCAGGAATCGTCACTGATGACAATTTTTCTCCAGTGAAAGAGACTCCAGGCCGAAGACGTGTCTGGAGACGCCCCAGACAGTGGTAGGATACCAACCTGATTACGCCGCAATACGGCCCGACAGCCAGGAGTTATGGTCTGGGGTGATATTTCATTTCATAGCAGGTTAACAATCGTGACAGCCTTATATCACAGCGGTGCGTCGACGATATTCTACGCCCTCTTTCGCTGCCCTCCTGGGATTACTTTCAGCCAGATAGTGGCGTCCGCATACGGCGGTAGTTTCTACTGCTTGTCTTCGTGCTTGTTAAACCGCACCTTGGCCAGCAAGGTCACCGGATCCCTCCCTAATTGAGAACATTTGGAACCCTATGGGCAGGGTCCTCCAAATACCTCGGGATTTTGACTATCTAACGCGCCAATTGGACAGAATTTGGCATGCTATACCTCAGAAGAACACCCAAAAGCCGTACCAATCACTGACAAGCCGAATAACAGCCTCCATAAGGGCCAGAGTTGGACAAACGCGTTATTGACTTGCTCGATTTGTGAATCTCTTTCCGTTGAATGTATCATTCCATTTTTATAAAATCCTATTCATTCTTTTGCCAGCACATGTACATCACATCTACCCATATGAGTCCCATTCGGAAAAATTCCTTCATGGTGCGTTTTCTTTTTGCCTTATAGTGTATACAACAGCTAGGTTGAATGGAAGAAAGACAAAGACTGAGGCTTAAGCCAATGGGCCGCTGAAGATGAGTCAGAGAGAAGGGGGACACTTCATGAAATTGTTCTTACCATTAATCCTATAATTTTCGTAAATATCTCAATCATTCCACATGGCCACGAAAGTTGTATAATCTGGGGAAGAAGACCAAAGATAGTATTCATACACTGCCTGACAAAAGAATTGAAGCAAATAAAAGACAAATTCGGATATCAATGTGATTGCATATACGTACACACAATCTGCAGATATGTACATGATTAGGGTTGCAATTCTCTGTGACATGTAGAACAGCCATCAGAGAAATTAGCGTTGTTCAAATGCCCCCTCAGTCTCTGAAGTATTCCCCCTCCCCTTCCCGATTCTCCAGTTCTTTGGCAGGCAGTGTACATCACGACAGCCAGTTATCTTCTGCAATAAAGGTCGTGAAGATAGAATGATCTGTAGCGTAGAGTAAAGTGTATGGTTAGTTGTAAGGTAACAGTTTTTTTCTCAATTGGCGAAGGCAATGAATGTCAAGACGTAATCTTAGTTTTAATGAATACAGATTTCGAAGTGTGATTTATGTGCTCCAGTTTGACAATTCATTGGTCAAAGGAAATAGGTGGCATCGCTAGGTTCAAAGTTTCGTCCAAGCAAGACAAAACCCGACAACGCCAAATTCTCCTAACGAACATTACCCTGTATGCAAGATATATATATTATTCGGAAGCAGAAAGGGTTGTAGGGACAGAGACCTGTAGCAGAGACACTCCCTGAAGCTACCAGATCAGGTAAAGCTCATTGGCTTTCTAGCCGTACATCTTTGTCTGCCTTTGGCATTAGTGGGGAAAACATACGTTATGTGTTAGCACGTTCAAATCAAGTGAACACGTTTCCTCGTCAGGAACAAATGGTTATTCGTGACTATTTGTTCCAGTTATGGTGGCTATTAGAATGATAGTGTACGTTTGTGAGCGTTTATCGGTACATCCGATTTGTTCTCAGCCTCGGGCAGACAACTACGCACCGCATTTGTTTGGCTTGTCATGACGGCAACTCAACAGTCTCCAGGTAAATCCTCTTACGCGTAAATCCCTGGCGCATTTTTCCTCAGACTATAACGTCGCTGTGGTACTACATTGTGCTATGGCATCGCTACCCCAATGTACCCGTCAGTAATGTGACGATATATTCGGTAGATATTTATGCCAGAACTGCTTTGCCAAATAGCCCAAGGTGCCACATTGTCCTGGGGATAAATAATGAGCTTTCCTGTTACGTTCAGTTTATACTGTTCCTTGGATGAAACCAGGATCTACATGTATCAAGTGTTGTACCTAAGTATTTCTGTTCTGTGTAGTACGATGAAGCGTACACTGGATGCAGTAAGTACATTCTCTTGTCTATAAATCACAACCTTGCTTGTAATTGCTATCCCCATGTTCTGATTGCTTTGAAAATTAACCATTATTACAGAGAAGGAAATGGAAAAAATTAGGTATCATAATACAGTCAATAACGACGTCTTTTGAGTGGGAGCAGTAGCTCGGATTGGGCAAGGTTAAGACAGGAAATGGGCTATATCATTTTCAAAGGAACAGTTAAGGAATACGCTTCACATGCATGTAGTAGCCAAGTCAATGTGTTTGGGCCCAGTGCAAAGCATAAAAAAATTATGAATTTAACGAATTTTGCACTCATAATAGTCTAAGTATATTAATGTGGCAACCATATTAACTCAAAAATTATGAGATGCACAGTCACGCCCCAGCCAACGTTACGTGCCGGGGCACAATAGGGGACACCGTTACAAACTTCTTAAAACTACGCTTACTACGTTACGTAACGGTAATTTGATAGTTGCTTTTGTCCCTTTTTTTGCCGCTGCACGGTTGTTGTTAAAGTACACAGCACAACACATAGATATCAGTCTTTGTCATATCCCCAACTGTATTTTTTTTTTGTGTTGCTTATCTTTTGTGACACATATAATATACATAGTTGTAGGAAATGTAGACTCCGTATTGTATTTTGAGACCACTACTATGGACGTGCGAGTGCAATAAAACTCGACTTTGACAGGGCACCTTACCACACAGAACCATATATAAATTATCACTTACTAAACATTGCCAGTTTTGGCCACCACGAGCTAAAAATCGTGCTAGTTGTGACGCATAGACTACAAGAAAACACTTACGGAACTTAGAAAGGAAAAGACTACCAAAATATAACAGGTAACAGGTTCTTGTGCCGTCAGCCATAAAAAATATTCAAAAAACGTTTTCAACGTCCAAATGGCTCATACAGTTTAAAACTTTCTCTCTTGACTCTCTTAACCACAGAAAATCGCTGCTCACAGTCACCTATGTAACGGAGGCAACAATAAACGTACAGTTCAGTGGGGTACCAGTCGTGAACAGGACACTGTGGATTACGTACACCATGTGATCAAAAGTATGCGGACAGTCCCAAAACCATACGTTTTACATATTAGGTGCAGTGTACCGCCACCTACTGACAGATACTCCATATCAGCGACCTCAGTAGTCATTAGACATCGTGAGAGAGCAGAATGGGGCGCTCTGCGAAACTCACGGACTTAGAACGTGGTCAGGTGATTGGGTGTCACTTGTTTCACACGTCTGTACGCGAGATTTTCACTCTCCTAAACATTCCTAGGTCCACCGTTTCCGATGTGACAATGAAGCGGAAACGTGGAGGAACACGTACAGCACAAAAGCGTACAGGACGACCTCGTCTGTTGACTGACAGAGACCGCCGACAGTTGAAGAGGGTTATAACGTGTAATAGGCAGACATCTATCCAGACCATCACACAGGAATTCCGAACTGCATCAGGATCCACTGCAAGTACAACGACAGTTGGGCTGGAGGTGAGAAAACTTGGATTTCATGGTCAAGCGGCTGCTCATAAGCCACACGTCACGCCAGCACGGCGTAAGGAGCGTAAACATTGGACGATTGAACAGTGGAACAGCTTTGTGTGGAGTGACGAATCATGGTACACAATGTGGCGATCCGACGGCGCGGTGTGGTTATGGTGAATGCCCGGTGAACGTATCTGCCAGCGTGTGTAATGCCAGCAGTGAAATTCGCAGGTGGTGGTGTTATGGTGTGGTCGTGTTTTTCATAGAGAGGCCTTGCAGCCCTTGTTGTTTTGAGTGGCACTATCACAGCACAGGCCTACAATGACGTTTTAAGCACCTTCCTGCTTCCCACTGTTGAAGAGCAATTCGGGGACGGCGATTGCATCTTTCAACACGATCAAGCACCTGTTCATAATGCACGGCCTGTGGCGGACTGGTTGCACGACAATAACATCCCTGTTATGCACTGGCCTGCAGAGACTCCTGACCTAAATCCTATAGTACACCTTTGGGCTGTTTTGGAACGCCAACTTCGTGCCAGGCTTCACCGACCGAAGTCGATACCTCTCCTCAGTGCAGCACTCCGTGAAGAATGGGCTCCCATTCCCCAAGAAACCTTCAAGCACCTGATTGAACGTATGCCTGCGAGAGTGGAAGTTGTCATCAATGCTAAGGGTGGGCCAACACCATATTGAAATCCAGCATTACCAATGAGCGGCGCCACGACCTTGTAAGTCATTTTCAGCCAGTGTCCGTATACTTTAGATCAGTTAGTGTACGTCGTTCGGTCCATCAAAACACCATCATGTATCTAAGGATCATGTCAAGCTTACACCTTGCGCATACTGTCACTTCAGAGATGTGCGTGTGGCGAGGGCTTCCAGTCGGGTAGACCGATCGCCTGGTGCAAGTCGTTTTAGCTGACGCCACTTCGGTGACTTACTCGTCGATGAAGACGAAATGACTCTGAAGACAACACAGCACTCAGTTCCTGAGTGGAGAAAGTCTCTGACCAGGCCAGGAATCGAACCCGGACCCCTCGCATGGCATTCTGCCACTCTGGACACTCAGCTATGGAGGCGGAAGTCACTTTACGGAAGGAACAGTGATCGGCATGCCAAGCTGTCGGCTGCATTGGTATACACCACAGAGACTTCATTTTATCATTCAACCGCTATCGCGACACATGAAGCATTCCAGGCATGCTTCGTAGATGACGCACGCTATCAGTCCCACCACCGGATGATCTCTAAGTCAAAATTATGGCTCGTAGCTTCTGCGACGAGAATGCAGCAGGCCTTTTGTTCGCATTTATGGTAGTCATTAGAAAGACTCTATCGACTCATACAGTACGCAGTTGTCTCCGAATGATGTGTTTGGCCTTTAGGTGTCCATTACAGACAATACTTCACACCCACCCTCTGAACCGTGTTATGCAAAGGTTGTGGTTAAGACAACACCTGGACTGGAACCTGGGTCGATGGCGTCGGGTGCAGTATCTGTGTGGTGCCTCACGATAATATTGTAAAAGATTGTGGAGACGGCTAGGTACCAATGTACGTCTCAGGCATGCAGTGAAACAGATTTAGTAGGGAGGTAGGTCAGCCATGTTTTGGGACAGTATATTATGAATGTTATACGTCTGTAATAGATAACGAGGGTAGGTTAAGGGCTGTGTTGTAGCGGGACAGGATCTTCCAACCTGTTGTCGAGCCAAACAGTCAATATTTCATTGACGGGTTGTCTTTCAAGATAATAATACATGAGCGCACTGTACCCACCTCGTGAAGATCATCCTCCAAGAAACAGGAAGCAACAGAATGGAACAGCCTAAGGTATTTGCTGAGACAAACTCGTTTGAGTATAGCTGGTAGGTATTTAAGCTTGTGGGAGTCCGGCTTACCCATTGGATAACCCCACGAGCGCTACGTTGTAGAGTGGGACAGGCTTGAGGAACAACGTCTCGACCAGCTAGAGGAAAGCATGCCAAGAAGGATTCAAAGATGTTGCGACGCACAGGACGAAGCCATAGGCTATTGAATTTATTGTATAAAACAGAAACACCAACTCGACGTAACATCTGGAAGCACAGCCTTAATCACGACGAGTACACCTTAGAAGCTACTGAATATTGTCCAGAATCAGATATACACTTTTGGACATACAGCCTTTATAGTGGTTATTGTTTTGCTTTTACTTGAGTGCAAAGTTATTTATTTAGTTTCATCTTCATTATCTTCACTTCAAGCATTTTGCTTTTTTGTTTTGTTTTGCCTTTCACGGTACCCATCGTTTCCTCGGTCTCTCTTGACTTCTCCTCTCAACTAGTTTAAATCTGCTTATCTGAAAATGTAATCTTCTCCAGTCATTCTTTCGAGATGTTCATTTCAGTTTCTCCTATTTCCTTGTATTTTATTGAGAATGTTAAATATATTCATTTCGTCCCTAATTTTCGAATTTCGAAATCTGTTGGCCCATGTACATTCCTTTACTGCTTTTAGAAACCTCATTTCTGTTTCTTGTATGTGTCTTCCTTGACATTTAACTGCAGCCTACGATTCACTCCTATAAATAAGCATTGGACCTGCCATTGCCTCACAAAGTCTCTATCTTGCTTCTTTCCTCGTTTTGTTTTAGAGACATCTGTTTATCGTTACACATATATTAACAAACTTTGCTGATTTCTTCTCCACGTCTTCGTCATACTTACATGAGACGTCACAACATAAATTTTTATCTAAGATTACAGCTGTGTGTTTTTACAGTCTTTTCGGAACGTTTATTAGGTGTTGTCGATATCTTCTTTTTCTCTTGATTTGCCATAGCTTTTTTCTAACAACATTACCAAATGCCTTAACGAAATGATGAACGCTAAATGGGTTTGCCGCTCGAAGTGGCCGCGCGGTTTGAGGAGCAATGTCACGAATTGCGTTGCCCCTCCCGCCGGTGGTTCCAGTCCTGCATCGGGCATGGGTATGTGTTTTGTTCCTAGCATAACTTAATTTAAGTAGTGTGTAAGTCTAGAGAGCGATGACCTCAGCAGTTTGGTCCCTTAGGAATTCACACACATTTGAACATTTGAGCTAAATTGGTTTTCCTGTTATACTCTCTGTGTTTTTCGATTATTTGCTTTAATATACTGTCTCTGTTGTCGATCTGCCCCTCCGAAATCTATTTGTTCTTCACCTAATAAAGTCTCAGCTATAACATTTAACCTTTGTTCACTATTCGTGGATAATCTTTGTATACGATGTCAAGCATATGTTCCACTATAGCTATCGCAGCTATTGTGATCTCCTTTTTTACATAGTGATATTACCTTTACTTGTGAGCATGCTGGAATAGCTCCCCTACTCCAGCACATATTCAATATATGTAGTAATCTCTTTTGTAGTAGGATGATACCATATTTTAGCAGTTCAGCATCTATACATGCATAGACCCTACCAGTAGCTTTTCTTTTTTTGTGTAAATTCATCCATACATAAATCATCTACACATTCTATTTCAATGTTGACCTCTATATTCTCTGCGGAGCACGTTTCTTCGTGCCGCAAATCCTTTCATTCTTCTATTAATTTTCTTTGTTGGATGTTATTTATTTGAGTAACTTCTTTTTCTGTTTCACTTAGCGTTTTCGTTGTATTATAAGCTGTCATTTACCTTCTGTAAATATCGTCTTCTATTATGCTTATAAATCGATCCCACGTTTCCTGAAGAGCTCGTTTCACTGCTCCATTTTCTGCATTTCTCTCTGGTTTGCAAATTTGATGATTCTGCTCTTTTGGTACATTGAGATAGATACGCGTTTTGTTTTTTCCTTATAACTTTACCTAATTCTGATGTTCAAATTTTTAGCCCTTTCTTCCTTCTTATCTTTTTCTTTTTTCCGAAGGCTTCTTCAGCAACTTCCTTAGCTGCAGTTTCTATATTTTTCCATTCTTTCTCTATTTTTTCCGCTTCTTCTTTCTTCTCTCTTTAGTTTAATAAGACTTAAAGTCCCATTCCTGTCTTTCCTCGAATCTAAGTCCACACATGATTGCAGATATGGAGGTGGTGGGATACGTTTGTGAGCAGTTTATTACAATACAGTCTGGGCCTGTACCAATAAAATAGCGAATAGCACAGTTCCGCTTGCGATCGGGGGCACGTACCGCTGCAGTGGCTCACCAAGTGACGTACCTCCAGGCAAGCGGCAAGTCGGACAGAGCTGAAGCACAAATAATCCTCTAATGATGGTTATACCAACCAGAAGATATGTGTTTCATTTTAGTTTCACATATGGTGAAGAGAGACCGAAAACTGCTGAAATAGGAAGCGATAGGCCTAAAATAAACTACTCTGCTTGCAGTGCGATTTTTTTTGCAAATCCCGCAGTCGTTTAACTGGTTACCGATGAAGTTGGCTACTAGTAATTACTGGTAACAAATAATAGTAGTTTTGATAAAATATGATCTGGAAGTGAGTAAAGTCTCCGTCTCTCATTCGGGCATACACACGTTTGCAGATACGCAGCTAGTTTACTTCCAGTTTCAGCTGCTGATCAAAGTAAACGACTGAAACATTTTATTACGATATTATTTTCCTCACAGTTGATATGAACTTTATTCTTATTTATTTATTTACTTATTTCACGTAGAATAACAACCTCTGTAACTTGAAAACTCTTCTTTTGGTCCAAGTCTGCGTACACCAACATGAAATTGTTGGTCCGTCTTGACGTAAAGCTCTTTAAAACATACAAAAGATGATATCGTTAAAAAAATTGAGGAAAACGTTACTACTTGTGTACTGTTTGGTTGCAGATACTGTACTGTGTCAATAGTTTTATAATACCTTTTTAATTTAGAGTCTCTGCATTATTTTTATTCTTGGTAAACGCTTTTACGGCATACAGCATTACGTCTGGAAGGCATGACGCACTGTTATTAACAAATATAAAAATGTGAGTTAGAATCATCAGTGTTATTGCTACTGGAATTTGTGGTAGTGTTTTCAATAACATTTTGGTGCTTGCTAGGTTGTAACGTAATTATGTCATGTAGCCACTTTAGTTGGTCGGATTTTTCTTGCCCTAAAGAGACAGAAAAACGTAACTTATCACCTTGGCAGTAAACATAACGCCATCTTGTTGTTAACGTGTGTCGCGAGAGGTCTCTGTGCGTAATGGGGGAATAAGCATGCGTCTGTTTGCGTGCGTGCGTCCGGGACATCGCGCGTTTGTATGTGTGATATCCGTTCTGTTCCTCGTGTCAGTTCTCTGAAAACAGTAAAGAGACGGCGATTGAAAAGTGTTGTGTGTTTATTTATTACGTTTCTACCTTCCTGTATAGACTTGTATGTAATAATTTTCTTCTAAAGTCAATTTAGGCTGTGAACTGTTTCTATGTTTCGGGATGTGTAGAGGAGTTTCGATATTTGTGGGCTGTTGCTTTTCATTTATTAAATCTCATGCGAAAGGGGAATGTGTGCTGTCACACTTCAGTGCTCTCAACGTTTTCTGTCTGCCTTGTTCGGAAGTTAATGTGTGTTTGTCGGGATTGACAGGAGTGGCATGTGAGTTGGTATATTCCTGCACTGCTGAATTTGGCTGGAGCTCAGGCCCTCTTTTATATACAACTAGATGGACAAAGTTTATATTCCATTGTGACGAATATAACAACAACAAAAAATTACAAGTATATTGAGTTAAACTAGGAGCAGTAGCAGCCCTGGGCACGAGAGAAGGGCTAGAAAAGGGAGGGACAGAGGAACACGATAAAAAATAAGCGGTGTAGGTAGGTGACAAGAAAGTGTTCTGTCTGGCTGAGAAATGAACAGATAACGAAGCGTAACTTCGTAAAGGTGGAGGTATCTGGTTTAGTGTGTGAAAGAGTGGAAATTGGACATATAGTCAATTTTTGGGGAACGTTATGAGGCTGACAGAAGAAACTGCTTATTTTCCAGAGGTAGACAGCAGCAACAGACAATAAGTTGCCGAATGTTTTATCAATGGCTACGATACTAGATAAGCGAGACCTTGTGTTTCGATTATGACGACATGACATGATACTTGATATTTGATATCAGTTACTCGGGTACACACGCGCTGAGGAACCGATGAAGTAGACATGGCATATGGTAGTGACATGATTTATCTGACAACAACCAACCTCTTTGGGAGTTGGAGGTACTGAGATGGTCAGAAGCGCGGTATCACAGATGTAACGCACACAAGTAGCCATCGTTAGTTCTAGCTGTCTAAAGTTTTCACTACTCGTCTCACGTTGAATTTCGTAGTTGCATCTCAATAACGGCGGTTCGGTAAAACGACTGATTACAAAAGTTTACATTTCATATCCTGTGGAAATATCTTTCGAAACTTCTGCGAGGGGGGGAGGGGGGGGGGGGGCTAGAAGCAAACGGAAGTGACATTGCGAGCAGCGACAGCAATTTCTGCTGCTTCCCAGGTGCTCATCAAAAGTTATACTCTAGCTCTTTTTGCTTTTCTGATACCGCCAAGAAGTTTATTAAGGTTAGTTAATGTGACTTTTATCGTCAGGGACTGGCAACTCTGTTTTGACTGTAATGGGATTTTAAAAAAAGAAATCCAACAAACGGGAAGAACTGTAGAGAACGAAAGAGAAATACATCTCACCAGAAACATGATTCTTTTTTTATAAGAAAAGACCCCTCGTTGTACAAAATGTCACCTACAAGGTGAGCATTTGCAAAAGAAAAGACTTACGGTACTGTATATGTCGTAGTGTTAGGCTGGAAACAGACAACGTACGAAAAGCATGCATCGTGCATTTATAGATACAAAAAGCAGATCATTAGAAGAGGACCAACTGAGCTACAACGAGCACGACTCACGAACCCTTCTCACAAGTATCATCCGCCAGTAGCTTGTCTCCTACCTCCGATGACTTACAGAAGTACTTGCAAAAAACTTACACGACTAACACTCCTGAAAAAAAAAAGGATATTTGCAGAGAGATAGCTTAGCCACAGCCTAGAAAATCGTTTCCAGAATGAATATTAGCTCTATAGCGGAGCGTGCGCTGATATGAAACTTCGTGGGAGATCAAAACTGTGCGCCGGACCGGTACTCGAACCCAGGAACTTGCACTTGTCCACGAATGGCAAGGGTCCTGGTTTCGATTCCCGTTCTGGCACACAGTTTTAGTTTGCGGGAAGTTTCATATCACTCCGCTGCCGAGTGAAAATTCAGTCTGGAATTATACACTGACAGAAAAAAAATTGCGTCGATAAAAAATAATTAATGTAGAGTAATGAAATTTCGGGTATACATTTGTCTAGGTAACATATGTAAGTGATTAACATTGCAAGATGACAGGTTAATATGAGCACGAGATAAGCCATTACAAATGTGAAATGCTGGTGCATTAATAAAAGGTGTTATCGCCAGAATGTAGAATGCAAGCGTGAAGACGTGCATGCATTGTATTGCACAGGTGCCAGATATCAGTTTGTGGGATGGAGTTCAATACCTGTTGCTCTTGGTCGGTCGGCACAGGGACGGTTAAAAATGATTCAAATGGGTCTGAGCACTATGGGACTTAACATCTGAGGTTATCAGTCCCCTAGAACTTAGAACTACTTAAACCTAACTAACCTAAGGACATCACACACATCCATGCCCGAGGCAGTATTCGAACCGTAGACGTCACGCGGTTCCAGACTGAAGCGCCAGACCCGCTCGGCTACTCCGGCCGGCCAGCGACGGTTAATGCTGGTTGTGGATGACTCTGGAGTGATCGGACGATGAAGACCCATATGTGCTCGATAGGAGACAGATGTGGTGCTCGAGCAGGCCAAGGCAACATTTTGACACACTGTAGAAGATGTTGCATTACAACAAGAGTATGTGGACAACGTTATCCTGTTGAAAACCCTACCTGGAGTGCTACTCATGAATGGAAGTATAATAGGTCTAATCACCTTACTGGCGTAAAGATTAGCAGTCAGGTTGCGTGGGATAACCACGAGAGTCCTACGACGTTGCACCCAAGATCATAACTGCAGGTGTAGGTCCAGTGTGTCTAGCACGGAGATGAGTTTGTTCCAGAACCTCAATTGGCTTCCTTATAACCAACACACGTCCATTTCCGGCTACAAGGCAGAACCAGATTCCATCAGAAAACGCAACACACCTCCATCCAGCCCTTCAACGAACTCTCACTTGACATCACTGAAGTCGCAGACGGCGGTGGTTTGGGGTCAGTGGACTGCAAACTAGACGGCCTATGGCTCGGAGCTGCCCCTGAAGTAACCAATTTGTAAGCCCGCCCGGCTAGCCGCGCGGTCTACCGCGCTGCTTCCCGAGCGGGAAGTCGTGCCGGTCCCCGGCACGAATCCGCCCGGCGGATTAGTGTCGAGGTCCGGTGTGCCGGCCAGCCTGTAGATGGTTTTTAAGGCGGTTTTCCATCTGCTTCGACGAATGCGGGCTGGTTCCCCTTATTCCGGCTCAGTTACACTATGTCAGTGATTGCTGCATAAACACTGTCTCCACATATGCGTACACCATAATTACTCTACCATGCAAACATTGGGGTTACACTCTCTCGGGTATGAGACATTTCGGTGCGGGGGGGAGGGGGATCCACTGGGGATCGAACCGCACAATAACGCTGGGTTCGGTGTGGGGTGGCGGTAAGGTGGGTGGACTGCTGTGGCCTGTTGTGGGGTTGTGAACCACTGAGGGCTACGGCGGGAAGAAGCCTCTCCGTCGTTTCTAGGTCCACAGTTAAATATAAAATATATACAACACAACCAATTTGCCACAGTTCGTTGTGTAACTGTGGTGCCAAATGCTGCTGAGATTGCTGCTGCCGTGCAGTACGATGTGCGGGATCCATATACCGAACACGATAGTCTTCCCTGTCGGTACTGTCACGTGGCCGTCCGGAGCCAGGTCTTCTTCCAACCGTACACTCTCGTGACCACCGCTGCCAGTAATCGTGTACATTGGCTGCATTCCTTCCAAGTCTTTCTGTAATATCGCAAAAGGAACTTCCAGCTCCTCGGAACCCTGTTACACGACCTCGTTCAAAGTCAGTGATGTATTCACAATGGACTCTATGTCACCTTAAAGGCATTCTTGACTAACATCAGTCCACCACGTCCAGTCTCAAAGGTAACTAACTCTCACGAACGTTGCAGCGCTTATTTAAAGCAAATCTGATTTCCATCCTCATAGTGGTGCTACTAGAGGCACTCCTATGTGATTGCCCATCACTTTCAGACGTAGAAACACGTCTACCAACTTTTATGTCGCAAACTCCTTCTTGGCGTTTCAACTTTCTTCCGTCAGTGTGTGTGTTTTCCAAAACACAGAGTTTTCAAAAAGTACTTACTTCAGAAAAACGGAAAAGTTGCCGATCGGAAATTCTAACCTCTGGAAGATGATTATCACCGTAAGGGTAATTCCAGTCGTGGAAATGTAACAAGACTGTGAATGGAGAAAAAAGCAGTTTCCAGAACTAAACTTCCATGCTGCAGCGGAGTGTCCACTGTTATGAAACTTCCTGCCAAATTAAATCTTGAACCGTAATCATGCCTTTCGTGCAAAATTACGAGGGTCACTTCAAAACAAATGCACGCTGTTTTTGTAAAAGTACAGTTTTCATTCTGTATGTGTGAAAGTTTTACAATGTGTAGATACATCCTTCCCGCTTGTTTTTAAACTTAGTTCAACCTGTTCCCATGAGTGGCGCCGTCACAGCATGTCTTCAAGATGGCTGCTACACTTGACGTTCGACAGAAGCAACCTGCTGTCATAGAATTCCTATGCTGTGAAAACGAGACAGTGGGAAACTTCCACAAGAGGTTGAAAAAGGTGTATGGAGATGCTGCTGTCGATCGCAGTACAGTTAGTCGGTGGGCAAGCAGGTTATGTGATTTAAGTGGGCGCGGCAATATTGAGGATTGTCCTCGCAGCGGCAGGCCTTGTACTGCACACACTCCAGACAATGTGCAGATAGTTAACGACTTTGTGACTGCTGACAGACGCATCACAGTGCACGAATTATCACGCTACGTTGGGATAGGGGAAGGAAGTGTTTGCAGAATACTGAAAGTGTTGGCGTTAAAAAAGGTTTGTGCCAGTTGGGTTCCCAGGATGTTGACAGTAGATCACAAAGAAACAAGAAAAACGGTATGAGCGAACTTTTGGAACAGTACGAGAATGGTGGAGATGAATTTCTTGGAAGAATTGTGACAGGTGATGAAACATGGCTCCATCATTTTTCACCAGAGATGAAGATGCAATGGAGTGGCATAATGCAAATTCATCCAAGGAAAAAAAAAAATTTCAAAACCACACCTTCTGCTGCAAAAGTTTTGGCTATGGTGTTTTTCGATTCCGAAGGACTCTTGCTTGTGGACATCATGCCAAGTGGAACCACCATAAATTCTGATGCATATGTGACGTCACTGAAGAAACTTTATGCTCGACTGAGTCGTGTTCGACCACATCGGCAAAAGCAGGATGTTTTGCTGTTGCACGACAATGCACGGCCACATGTCAGTCAAAAAACCATGGAAGCGATCACAAAACTAGGATGGACAATACTGAAACACCCGCCTTACAGTCCTGACCTGGCTCCATGTGACTATCATTTCTTTGGGAAACTGGAAGACTTTCTTTGTGGAACAAGGTTTGAAGATGATGACTCCCTTGTGCACTCTGCCAAACAGCGGCTCCAACAAGTTGGTCCAGAATTCCCCCCCCCCCCCCCCCCCTCCCCCCTGCGGGTATACAGGCGCTGGTTCCGAGATGGCGTAAGGCAGTTGAGAGGGATTGAAATTATGTGGAGAAATGAAAATATTGTTCCTAAAGGATGTATCTACACACTGTAAAACTTTCAAACATGTAGAATAAAAGATGGATTTAAAAAAATGGTGTGCATTTCTTTAGGAGTGACCCTCGTATCTTACCAAACTGTTTCCTGTGATTGAGTTATTTATCGGGGATATCTTTTCTAGTCAGAGTGCTGGTCCAGCTAGACATGCAGGAGAGATTTTGGGACGTTTGTAATATAGCAGAGAGGCACTGGCAGAAGTGAAGCTACCAGAGCGAGTCGTGTGCTGATTCTGGATAGCTCAGTTGGTAAGAACGTTGTCCGTTCTGGCTCCCAGAATTGATCTGTTAGGACGCTCGAAACGAAGCGGTGTTGGTAATTAAAGTTTAGAAAGGCGTGAGCAGCGGAGGACAAACCTGCTGCTGAAGACGGGCGTGGTGAAGCGCACGGCGGCGGCGCGCTCGCGGTTGACGGCGAGGCCGGCCAGCGCCACGTCTGCGGAGCCGCGGACCACGCAGCCCAGCAGCCCGCTCCATTCGCCCGTCCGTCTGTCCAGCGCCCCGAACGCGCGATCGCGCGGCACCTCGTACACCGATCTGCAAACACCAGCTGCCGATGCAACATTCGGTTCTGCACCTTCTTACTGTCTCGTGCCACAGATGGGTACGATTTTAATACACTACTGGCCATTAAAATTGCTACACCACGAAGATGACGTGCTACAGACGCGAAATTTAACCGACAGGAAGAAAATGCTGTGATATGCAAATGATTAGCTTTTCAGAGCATTCACACAAGGTTGGCGCCGGTGGCGACACCTACAACGTGCTGACATGAGTAAAGTTTCCAACCGATTTCTCATACACAAACAGTAGTTGACCGGCATTGCCTGGTGAAACGTTGTTGTGATGCCTCGTGTAAGGAGGAGAAATGCGTACCATCACGTTTCCGACTATGATAAAAGTCGGATTGTAGCCTATCGCGATTGTGGTTTATCGTATCGCGACATTGCTGCTCGCGTTGGTCGAGATCCAATGACTGTTAGCAGAATATGGAATCAGTGGGTTCTGGAGGGTAATACGCAACGCCGTGCTGGATCCCAACGGCCCCGTATCACTAGCAGTTGAGATGACAGGCATCTTATCCTCTTGACTGTAACGGATCGTGCAGCCACGTCTCGATCCCTGAGTCAACAGAGAGGGACGTTGGCAAGACAGCAACAGTTCGGCGACGTTTTCAGCAGCATGGACTATCAGCTCTGAGACCATGGCTGCGGTTACCCTTGACGCTATGTCACAGACAGGAGCGCCTGCGATGGTGTACTCAACGACGAACCTGGGTGCTCGAATGGCGAAACGTCATTTTTTCGGATGAATCCAGGTTCTGTTGACAGCATCATGATGGTCACATCCGTGTTTGGCGACATCGCTGTGAACGCACATTGGAAGCGTGTATTCGTCATCACCATACTGGTGTATCACCCGGCGCGATGGTATGGGGTGGCATTGGTTACACGTCTCGGTCACCTCTTGTTCGCATTGACTGCACTTTGAACAGTGGACGTTACATTTCAGATGTGTTACGACCCGTGGCTCTATCCTTCATTCGATCCCTGCGAAACCCTACATTTCGGCAGGATAATGCACTACCGCATGTTGCAGGTCCTGTATGGGCCTTTCTTGATACAGAAAATGTTCGACTGCTGCCCTGGCCAGCACATTCTCCAGATCTCTCACCAATTGAAAACGTCTGGTCAATGGTGGCCGAGCAACTGGCTCGTCATAATACGCCAGTCACTACACTTGATGAACTGTGGTATCGTGTTGAAGCTGCATGGGCAGCTGTACCTGTACCCGCCATCCAAGCTCTGTTTGACTCAACGCCCAGGCGTATCAAGGCCGTTATTACGGCCAGAGGTGGTTGTTCTGGATACTGATTTCTCAGGATCTGTGCTCCCAAATTGCGTGAAAATGTGATCACATGTCAGTTCTAGTACAATATATTTGTCCAATGAATACTGGTTTATCATCTGTATTTCTTCTTGGTGTAGCAATTTTAATGTCCAGTAGTGTATTAATAAAAATGAAACATGTGGAATGGTTACTATACAGGGTGTCCCAGAAATGTTGCGACAATGTTCGAGGATTTGTAGAGGGTGTCTTGAGGAACAAATCGAGGATAGGAACCAGTGTTCGCAAACGTCATCCAACGACGCTACAGAGCGTCGAAGCTGTATGCGCTGACGCCTGCCACGAGAACATCCCTTCGGCAGCAAATGTGACTTTTTACGCTGACGGGCCGTAGGCGAAACGTCTCGCAATGTGTTTTTTGTTATTCAGTGAGCACGATTGCTTGTTACGAAGATCAGTGGAGAAGATGGAGGTAGCTGGTGATTAGAAGGGTCTTGTCTCCTATGAATGCGATGCTCTGTTGCCTCTTGGATGACGGTTCTGGACGCGGGTAACCATCTCCAGCTTATTTTTCTCCTGTATACCTGAAAACTTAGGAGATTTTAGAGGATTTCAGGAGAAAAATAAATTGCGGATAGACGCTCGTGTCCGAAAATGTAATCCAGCGAGGCAACGGAGCATCGCATTCGTAGGAGACAAGTCCGTTGTACGCAGCATCTAGCTCCATCTTCTCCACTGGAGAGCGTGGCAATCAGTCGCTATCAGTGGATAACAAACAACACTGAGAGTCGTTCGACCAATGATCCGTCAGCGTACAATGTCATTTTTTCTGCCAAAGGGCTGTCCGACTGGCAGGGGCAGGTGCCTGTAACACCTACAGTCTGTAGCGTCGTTTGATTAAATTTCCAGACGGGGTTCCTATCCACGGCTTGTTCATCAACACACCTTTTACAACCCCTAGAAGTTCATCATCACATTTCTGAGACACTTTGTAGAAATAATAACATCTCTTATGTTGTAATAATATAGCTTTTGGAAAGCCTATATGAGAAAATTTTGATGTACGTGTGTTACACAGCTAATTTACGAACTATAATAGAAATGAACTTCCACTACTTTGATAACTTCATAATTCGCACAACACAAAATGGAAGTGTGTATTCACAGGTATTAGTAGTTGAGTTAGCACTACGACTGGGAGCATCGGTCAGCAGATCGTGGCTAGACGACAGTGTAAATAAGAGAAATGCTGCTGTTTTCAGCCGTTTCCGCCTACTTTCGGTAAATGAGATTATCTGTTTACCGTGAAATGTTTGAGTGGACCGGTACCGAGACTCCCTACAAATTACACAATGGATTTTTGTACGAATTTTCATAACCAAATGGAGAGTGTAGAATGGACAACTGGCGTACCAAACAGACAAGCGTGAGGTTTAATTTTGTAAAAAAATAACTCAATGCTTGAAAGAGATTAGAGTAACTACGAAAAACTTAATTAATGATTTGAGAGAAAACTATTGTCGGAATTTTCGTAGCCTAACGAATAGTGAGAAATGGACGAATGGGACATCAAACAGAGAAGCGTGAAGTCCGGTTAAAGAATTAAAGTCATTAAAAAATTGAAGGCGATTTTGGAAATTAAGAAAGCTTAAGCAATTATTTGAGAAAAAATGCAAATATTTCTCGAATAGCTGCTGCTGGCCATGCAAATGAAGTGTCAAAAAGTACATCTCTTCGGAGCCTAGATATTTTGCGCATAAAAAGCTACGTTTTTGTGATATTTAACTGTAAAAAAATTGAAATAAAAACAAATAAGAACGGTCAAACGTTTTATGAAATGATCTGTTTAAAAGTAAAAAATGGTATAGATTAGAGAAACACCTAATTCTCCGTTGAATGATTCTCGAAATCATGGGCAACAAATGAGCGACAGATTGAGAATTTAAAGTTCAATGTTTAATTAAAATAGTGGAATTTTAAAGACAACTCGAGGATATTTGTCTGGTGAACTGTGTACATCGTGCTGTCTCAAATGCTGTACACGATTTCGAGTATCATTCAAAGGCGTCTCACATGTTTCTCTTATATATAATATTTTTTACTTTTAGGCAAATCCTTTCACAAAACGTTTGACAGTTTTATTTTCAAATGTTTTTCCTGAGTAGGATTTTTCACCTTGTCTTAATCAAATTCTTACTGTACGCCATTTATACCTGTGGATTCATGAACCGTGTTGAATTTATTGTTGACAAGAGACAGGTCATGTTATGTATATCCGCTTTTACCGGGCTGGAATTTTACCCTTCGATGCAAGCTCGTCTGCGAGGGGATACACTCACGCTAGCAACACAAAATTATCCTGTGGTAACGCAGCTTGTAAATTCCAGAGTTCCTTGCTATTTTCGAGATAGATAGTTTTCGTGATACTTTATTCTTCAAAAGTTATCTGTGAAATTTGGAGATTTATAGATGTAAAACTATAGTAACTTCCACTTTTTGTAGTGGTAGGGCTCAGGACCCACTAAAACCCACACCTCCATCTGCGGATGTTTCGATGTTATTCAGGTATCTGAGTATTGATATATTTCATCAGACATCCATGCCATCAATATCGATACCAAGTATTCCATAATTTCATTGTGTCGTAAGAAATGTCAGAGTATCGGTGTTGGGAAACATAATAACCTTTCATTAGCAATTTTTTCTATTTTATTTAACTGGATACTAATTACTGGTTTTACTTATACAGTTACCTGCTTCAGCCGTAATCTATGATCTAGTAACACAGAGACACATTTCACACTCATTTTAAATTGTGACTTCAGCGGCGAAATAGATGATTCTCACTCCTCTTTTCTAAATTTTTTCCTCGTTTTCGGTATTACGCTTAGTGTTGGGTTTTTGGTAATAACAGAATTAAATTGATTCATACGATACCGCAACACGGAAACCAACTTCCCCCACTCCAAAGATAAAGTGAGTTGAAGTTGAAAGCACAGCAAACTACAGGAACAAAATACAATTAATTCGACGAAAACTATGTTTAAAAGTCCCAAAAAAGTATAAATGTCTGAAAAAACTTAATAATACAAGAAACTTCCACTGTTACTTCAATCAACAACTACTTTTTTGTAATAGGAATTATCACATACAAGATAGAGAACTGCATGATTGTCACCATCCAAAATTATTTTCATCCATATCTTTTATTGGTCTTTAACGTCCGTAAATATGACGACAGTGTTTCATGTTCAAAAGCTAAATTTAGTTCCAATTTGTATTCTTCCGCCGCGCTGGATTAGCCGAGCGGTCTCAGGCGCTGCAGTCATGGACTGTGCGGCTGGTCCCGGCGGAGGTTCGAGTCCTCCCTCGGGCATGGGTGCGTGTGTTTGTTCTTAGGATAATAAGTAGTGTGTAAGCGTAGGGACTGATGACCTTAGCAGTTAAGTCCCATAAGATTTCACACACATTTGAACATTTTTTTTTGGTATTCTTCCGACATCCGGTGTTGCCCTGAAGCGACAAGAACGGGAGTCATCCACTTGAGGTACAGATGACTCATTCCGTTTCAGTATGACAGCTGTTCGAACTGTGGCTTCTCATCTTCTGAAGATTGTCGAGTCAAATTCTGAATTCTTCCTGCTAATTCCTGCTACTGGATAATTTCTATACTAGTCTCCTAAAGCACCCATGTGTTTAGAAAAATTAAAATACATCATCAAGGTCAGAATCGGCCATATACTCCCAAAGTAGGGAATAAAGACGGTATACTGACCGACGAAGAAAATAAATGATTCGCTAAAATTGTCGAGAAACGTAGCATCGAATTTTCGATTAAACTGCCATCAGCTCAACAGGTCATTTACAAGTGGCTTGAGAGCATCTATCAAGAAGAAACTGTGAAAGCCTTAAAGAGTGCATGTGGTGTGCGTACTGTAAGACCTTCGGTACACACACCATCAGATTATTTTACTTGTCGCCCTAACGAAGAGGGCGAGTGTCAGCAATACGTCTCGTGGTCTTATCGCGGCGTGTTTATCTTCTGCCGTTAGGTCGGACGATAGAAATGCCACTTGCACGTTTAGAGTAGCAGATTGACGGTGACCAACTTTAAACAGAACTTGATTAATTTTCACACACATTTATTAAAATAATAAAAATCATAGGTATTACGTAACTTGACTCTGGATGCTGTTTACAACTGACAATCTGAAGTTCCTTTGGTCTTGGTACGTTAATCTTATTCTCACATATCTCTGATACTTGACAAAGTGTCTATACATTTCTCTTCATGGCTATGTACAGGAATATTATAATCGTATTAGGCACAGACTGAAACTTGACTATAGACTAATGCAGACTGGTACAGACTAATGCAGACAAATGCAGACTGACTAATCGGAGGTCTGTACACTCATTATAATAACTCGAGCGTTCAGGTATCACTGCGCGAGTGTGATCCGCGAGGAGAAAAGGTTCTACGCTAGCAGCAATCTCATTGGCTGCGTTACATATTAATATGCCGATCGGCGGAAGCAGAATGTGGTCCGTCTCTAAGACAGCGCCATCTCGTAGTGCGGAGACGGACGAGCGCTGCGCCTGCGCTGTTGTGCTTAGCGGGATGCGCTCTAGTGGGAAACTGGTGTACGCGCTGACTACGCGGAACTACGTACACAACAGTGCAAAACTGAAGTAATTTCAATTTTACGTATTTAATTCTCATCTTACGAAGTGCTAAATTCAGTGACAGTGAAATTTAATCGTTCTCTGTATTATTTTTGATATCAACGTGGTTCTTGATTTGTGATCTGATTGAATAGCGAACAACTGTCTCCATCTTAGCGTCAGATATTTCTATTCGCAAAACTACAAAGCTTAACAACTCGTTGGCCACAAGGCCCGTATGGACGGAGGAGAACTGCAGAAGTTGTCTTACTGAAGCACTGTGGTGTTGATTAAGGAGATTTACTCTTGTTTTACTTGGAATTACAAATATGGAGCCCCACTGCACGTCAGTTCTCCTGAAAACGGCCTAAAGAAACATCGGTGATGTCAACGACAGCGTAAATCTGTACCTCCACATGCTGCTGTCTACTAACAAGACCTACACTAACTGGATCAAGGAGTAACTCGCCATCTTCGACGTGTATACAAAACGCTGTACTTCGCCCTACCTTGCCGATTCCATCGGAATTTCTTTCTAGTACTGGAACCGAACCGTCTTTATGGGTTCAACACTAAAGAATACGGTTGTCACAGCAGAAAGTCGCTTAAAGGAATCACGATAATGCCCTTCTTCCCACCGAATCTGTAATCCTTCCTGCCCGAAAAATTTTTCCCTTACGTCTGATTAGCTGGAGCTTCGTTTACTATGCCCTATAGACGGCAGAGCCCGCCCTTGAAGACTTCATTGAAGAACTTACAGATCATCATTTGGATGTATGAAGCGCATGCAACTTGAAAGAAATATACCTGACATATATTTGTTCCCATTCTAACGTCAACACCTTAATCCCCTAATTTTACAACCGAAGAGAATATGTGGTATTTTACATTTTGTGTCACAACGAGCTTCGTTACATTACACTATGTGGTCAAAAGTATCCGGAAACCCACACAAACATATGTTTCTCATATTAGGAGCAGTGTACTGCCATCTACTGCCAGGTAACCCACATCAACAACCTCAGTAATCAATAGACATGGCGAGAGAGCAGAATGGGGCGCTACGCGGAACTCACGGACTTCGAAAGTGACCAGGTGATTGGGTGTCACTTGTGTCACACGCCTGTACGCGAGATTTTCACACTCCTAAACATACCTAGGTTCAAATGGTTCAAATGGCTCTGAGCACTATGGGACTTAACATCTGTGGTCATCAGTCCCCTAGAACTTAGAACTACTTAAACCTAACTAACCTAAGGACATCACACACATCCATGCCCGAGGCAGGATTCAAACCTGCGACCGTAGCAGTCGCGCGGTTCCGGACTGCGCGCCTAGAACCGCTAGACGACCGCGGCCGGCAAACATCCCTAGGTCCACTGTTTCGACGTGACAGTGAAATGAAAACGTGAAGGTACATGTACAGCACAAAAGCGTACACCACCACCTCGTCTGTTGACTGACAGAGACCACCGACAGTTGAAGAGGGTCTTAATGTGTAATAGGCAGACATCTATCCAGACCATCACACAGAAACTCTAAACTGCCTAAGTCTCCACTACAAGTACTCTGACAATTAGGAGGGAGGAGAGAAAAATGGATTTCATGGTCGAGCTGTTGCTCGTAAGCCACACATCACGCCGGTAAATGCCAAACGACGCTTCGCTTGGTGTAAGAAGCGTAAACATTGGACGATTGAACAGTCGAAAAACTTTGTGTGGAGTGAGGAATCACGGTACACAATGTGGCGATCCTATGGCAGGGTGTGGTAATGGCGAATGCCCGGTGAACGTCATCTGCCACAGTGTGTAGCGCCAACAGTAAAATTCGGAGACAGTGGTGTTATGGTGTGGTTGTGTTTTTCATGGAGGGGGCTTGCACCCCTTGTTGTTTTGCGTGGCACTATCACAGCAGAAGCCTACATTGACGTTTTAAGCACCTTCTTGCTTCCCACTGTTGAAGAGCAATTCAGGATGGCGATTGCATCTTTCAACACGATCGAACACCTGTTCACAATGCACGGCCTGTGGCGGATTGGTTACACGACAGTGACATCCATGTAATGGACTGGCCGGCGCAGAGTCCTGACCTGAATCCTATAGAACACATTTGGGATGTTTTGGAACGACGACTTCGTGCTAGGCCGATACCTCTCCTCAGTGCACCACTCCGTGAAGAATGGGCTCCCATTCCCCAAGAAACCTTCCAGAACCTGATTGAATGTATGCCTGCGAGAGTGGCAGCTGTCATCAAGGCTAAGGGTGGGCCAACACCATATTGAATTCCAGCGTTACCGATGGACGGCGCCACGAACTTATGAGTCATTTTCAGCCAGGTGTCCGTATACTTTTTATCACATAGTGCATGTTTTCACTCTGCAAGAAAAGCTTCAAACGGCTCTGAGCACTATGGGACTTAATTTCTGAGGTCATCAGTCCCTTAGAACTTAGAACTACTTAAACCTAACTAACCTAAGGACATCACATACATCCATGCCCGAGGCAGGATGCGAACCTGCGACCGTAGCGGTCGCGCGGTTCCTGACTGTAGCACCTAGAACCGCTCGGCCACTCCGGCCGGTTCGGTCTGCAAGACAGGGCATTAACTGTAGAAACAACAGGTCAATAGGCGTGCAACGCATGTTTAACTTGCTCAGGATGGACGAGCTTGTAAAGGATTTCAACAATAGTAACTCCAGATAGAAATATCAAGAATGTAGAAAAGACAGATTACTACGTACCGTCTGCTAACTCCAGCATCTCGGGCCGGAGGTGTGCTTGCTTGTGTGTGTGTGTGTGTGTGTGTGTGTGTGTGTGTGTGTGTGTGTGTGTGTGTGTTTCTGTGTTTACTGACCAAGATTGTGGCCGAAAGCTATATGTGAGTGTCTTTTAATCGTGCCAGTCTGCGACTTGAGGTTTCTTCCTTACAGCAAGTAGCAGTCTATCTTCTTCTATATTGTTGTTTTTAAGGAGTCGCCGTATTATGTTGTAAAAGTAATGTTTCAGTTTAGCAGAAGATTCTATTGATTTCCACAAACTTAAAACATGTTGAAGAGAATCCGACAACACTGGTGGGAAATACTCCCGTGTGGATTACGGACTTTCATTTTCTGCATTCTCATGGACGAATTTCGCGAGGAACGTTTTATTTCGTTCTTGGTCCGATGAAGACGTTTACGGCGAGCGTGAGATGTAGCTGAAAAATGCAACGGCATTCAAAAAGTGAATAAACGCCGAACAAGAAGACGTTGATTACATACAGTAGGAAACACAAGAGACACAAAATAAATAAAAGGGAGTTGACTACCCACGAAAAAGCCGGAAATTTGGTTTCGAGTAGTGATGTGGCACAAATATACATTAGTTCCTAGCATTTGCAACCGACTTTCACTGACATTATTTCTTTTCATTTCACAATCACTGATTTCATCTACATCTATTAATTTCTTTCAGCAAACCTAGCTCAACTGTTATATAATTTTTCAGAAAACATTGTTTTCTAATATTCCTTTATTCAAGGAAATCGTTCCTCTTTTAATATAGTTTAACGAGATCTACCGATGCAGAAAGACATTTTAACAATGTGGAAATAATTATGATAACAGAGCGGCACTGATGATAGAAAACGGTCTGCAGCTTCAAAATCTTCAGCATATGATGGTCTGCGGCATCTGAAATAAAATAACCTATTTTCTATTACTTTGGTGCAAAAAATTTGGTGCTCATACCCTGACACTACGCAAAAAACTATTTATTTCGTAATAACTTTTTTGTTTCTCTACCGTCTTCTTCAGCTCACAATAACTATACAGGACGGTGTGTTGCTCGGTATAAAGCAGTACTGTTATAGCTGGCAGGTCTGTACCACAGAGTGTATCAGTTTCATGTCGATAACATAAAAAAGGATTTCAGTATTAAGTAATGAGGCACGCTGTACTCATGGGATGATGTGTTGGGTGCTCTGTTGTTTCTGATGTACACATACATAAATTGTTTTCCACCTAAGCTGTTATAAGATACACATTTTGTACTTTTGCAGATGATACAGACATGTGAATAATAAGAAATGAAACAAAATCGCTTTGATCTTTGGAGAAGACATGTAGTCTTGAAATATAAATAAAACGTAGAATCGCGGCTTTGGTTGCGTTTCAATCTATCTGAACAGACAATTTGTTTCAGGTTTACAGCCACAGTCCGATGTATAAGTGCAAGAAAAAAACAAAAGTATTTAAAAATTTGTGAAGTATGATCATCAAAATATTATTCAGGGTGGGGAAGGTAGGACAGGCCTCCTGAGATATATCCAGAACGAATAAATACACTATTTTGTCAAAAGTATCCGGACACCTGGTTAAAAATGACATAAAAGTTCGTGGGGCGTTCTATCGGTAATGCTGGAATTCGATATGACGTTGGTCCACCCTTAGCCTTGATGACAGATTCCACTCTCGGAGGCATACATTCAGTCAGGTGCTTGATGGTTTCGGTTCTAGGCGCTGCAGTCCGCAACCGCGCGACTGCTACGGTCGCAGGTTCGACTCCTGCCTCGGGCATGGATGTGTGTGATGTTCTTAGGTTAGTTAGGTTTAAGTAGTTCTAAGTTCTAGGGGACTGACGACCTCAGATGTTAAGTCCCATAGTGCTCAGAGCCATTTGATCCATTTTGCTAGATGGTTTCTTGGGGAATGGTAGCCCATTCTTCATGGAGTACTGCACAGAGGAGAGGTATCGACGCCAGTCGGTGAGGCCTGGCACGAGGTCGGCGTTCCAAAACATCCCAAAGGTGTTCTATAGGATTCAAGTCAGGACTCTGTGCAGGCCAGTCCATTACAGGTCGTGGAATATGAACAAGTTCTCGATTGTGATGAAAGATGCAGTCGCCATCCTGAATTGCTCTTCAACAGTGGAAAGCAACAAGATGCTTGAAACATCAATGTAAGCCTGTGCTGTGATTGTGTGACGCAAAACAACAAGGGGTGCAAGCCCCCTCCATGATAAACACGACACCATAACACCACCGCCTCTGAATTTTACTGTTGGCACTACACACTGTGGCAGATGACGTTCACCGGGCATTCGCCATACCCACATCCTACCATGGGATCGCCAAATTGTGTACCGTGATTCCTCACTCCACACAACGTTTTTTGGCTGTTCAATCGTCCAATGTTTACGCTCCTTACACCAAGCGAAGCGTCGTTTGGCATTTACCGGCGTGATGTGTGGCTTACGAGCAGCGGCTTGACCATGAAATACAAGTTTTCTTACCTCCCTCCTAATTGTCATTTGTCATAGTTCTGTGGGGAAGCAGCCTACTCACGCTGTATAAAATTCATATCAGTCTTTCCATTGTGTGCCAGCCTAGCTCTGACATCATAAAATGTTGCGCAATACTTTAAAAATCAAGTAAATAACCTGAAACGTTTCTAGCATGTCAGGAATAATACTAAATCAATATTTGTTGAATATCAGTTCAATAACTTTAACCATTTTCGAAATTTGGACGTTTTTCTGTAAAAATCATTGGAGCAACAGAAAAGAGCTAGAAACTTAAAAATTTATATTTGGATTCCTTTGTCATAATAATTTAGTAGAAACAGTATTCTGAATCTCACAAATTAAAATTTTTGTTGAAATTCATAATTTTCTGTTTTTTGTCTTAAAAGTTAAGGAAGCAAGATAGATTAAGTAGGCGAATAAATAAGGCTAGGATGTTTAAATTTAAGTAGAAGGGAGATCCGCTATAATCATAAAGATTTGAGAAGTTTCAATTGAATAACTATAAAACTATAGCGATAGCGTATCTCCAAAGGGCACGTTCAGAGCTCGTCTACTGCGTGTAGTGTAATTAAATTAATTCTCTCGCCCAAAATAATTGACTTAGCCACGTCAGACTTTTATTACGATTACTTACCTGTGTGCTGAATGCATATTTAAATTGAGAGCTTCATCAGCCATCAGCAAAGGAAGCGATGATTTATTCGATAACTTTAAGTGGTGCATTACTAGCCCAGCGGCTAGTCGGGAGAGCCGATTTGATCAGGCGTTCCCTTAGCCGTCCGCACCGCGGCTTTATATATAAGAACGCTGCGCGAGGAAGTAAGGCCCCAGTTCTCTCCAGACGATGATTAGCACACAATCTGTGCCGGGAGTCGCGTCGCGTCGCGTCGGGTCGGTATCATTGTTATAAACAGCCTCGGATGCCGTAATAAGTTACTCGGGATAGGCGTAACAATGAAATCATTTTCGAGTCAAGTGTTAATTCTGGGATAACTTTAATGATCTATCTTCTGTTTGCGTATGTCGTATTTTCACGTGCCGCCGCGGGACAGACATTCTACCATTATTTAGCGTGGCGTTTGATGAACATTATCATCAAATTATGGCGAGCATTCACTTAAACATTTAATTTGAACAGTTATAGTTGCATCAGCGCATTAGACTCTGAACTGCTCTGATAGTTGGATTGTGTGGATTCTTTTTTTTTTTTTTTTGATATGTGACTTTCAGAATATAGCGAATGTTTTTACTGGATCGTTTTTGATTATGAATCCCAGGCAATCTCCTAATTCCTCAAAGCTATAAGCTGTAGCTATAAGTGTATTTCTCAGATGAAGTGGGCACTAGGAATTCTAATTACAGGCTTCACGTTTTGCTAATCACTTTCTGTTTGCCAATATTGTAGTTAGAGAGTCAGTGTTGAGAACGGCAAAAGACAGCATAAATAATAGGAACATTTATATAACAATTAATTCCACCCGCCGCCCCACATATGGTTAATCGGCCGGGAAATGCATCTTTTCTACATTACAAACCAAATATTATTAACAACATCACTCCACCAGCCGCCCCACAATTGATGCATCGGCCGAGAAATGCAATGTTTCTACATTACAAACCAAACATTAATTAACGAGTATTAATTCCACCAGCCGCCCCACAGTACTTGCAGTGGATCCCGATGCAGTTTCGAATTCCTGTGTGATGGTCTGGACAGATGTCTGCCTATTACACATTACGACCCGCTTCAACTATCGGCGGTCTCTGTCAGTCAACAGACGAGGTGGTGGTGTACGCTTTTGTGCTGTTCGTGTACCTTCACGTTTTCGTTTCACTATCACATCGAATCAGTGGACCTAGCAATGTTTAGGAGTGTGGAAATCTCGCGTACAGGCGTGGGAAGCAAGTGACACCCGATCACCTGACCACGTTCGAAGTCCGTGAGTTCCGCGTAGCGCCCCATTCTGCCCTCTGACCATGTCTAATGACTACTAATGTCGCTGATATGGAGTACCTCTCAGTAGGTGGCAGTACAATGCATCTGATATGAAACACGTATGGTTTTGAGGGTGTAAGGGTATTTTTGATGACATAGTGTATGTCGCGGTTCGTCCGACAATATGGTGAATTTTCTGACTTAGAAAATAATTTCTGTCGTTTATAGTCGCCGAATCTCGACACCGACTTTTCTAACGCAACTGTATACTTTTTTCTTTAGCATTCAAAAAAGATTCCAAGAGAATTTCCCTGACAGAACATGTATGGGATTTGATCAAATAGTCTCAAGACAACAGCGCCGTAAATCAGTGTCCAGCCGTCAGGACAGGAGGTTCCACAGCCGTCTACCCTATTATACCAGATGTAAGCAAACACCTAACTCGGATATGATTCTCACGTTTACCTGTGTTCTCCTGTTGTAGCAACCAAATAACTTGTTCGTAAAGCTATTGGGACATTCGCAATGTATACGACAGTTGAAAAAGTGAGCATCGTTTATAGCAAATGTCGCCACCTAATTAGAGCAGTGATGCGGTTGTATGATGCAGAGCACACATTTACAGATGTTATAAAGAAATTTTGTAGCAACTGAAAATGTGGAGAATAAAGTACGCCGAGGAAAAAGAAGAACAACTGACGAAACAAATGAAACTATCATTTTAGCAGCAGTAACATGTAAGAATCTGCTTAGTCAATTACAATCAAACCGGCCGGAGTGGCCGAACGGTTCTAAGCGCTACAGCCTGGAACCGCGAGACCGCTACGGTCTCAGGTTCGAATCCTGCCTCGGCCGTGGATATGTGTGATGTCCTTAGGATAGTTAGGTTTAAGTAGTTCTAAGTTCTAGGGGACTGATGACCTCAGAAGTTAAGTCCCATATGGCTCAGAGCCATTTGAATCATTTGAATTACAATCAAGACTTTATAAAAAATGGCAAAGGTAATGTTAATCAGAACACTGGGAGGACTTGTGGTCTTAAATAACAGTAGATGTATTCATTAACATCACAAGACCAAAAAGTGGCTAAAGAAACTGCACACAAATATGTTTTTTATTGGATAAAGGCTTTCAATGATATGCGGTCTATGGTGAACAAAGTGATCAGATGGGGATCAACACATGACACTAACTACAACTAATCGCTTTACCTAACTTCATACATGTGAATCCGTGATATGGCCGAAAAACTACTCTGCTATCAACCATGTATACTCTGCTATTCCATAAAGAAAAATATGGTTCCAAAGAACAGGGTGTTGAGAACCATATACTGGACCCCTACGCTGTAGCAGTGATGCTAGTGATGCTAGTAGCACTACCTCTGATGGTTCAGATGGTGACTGGCATAGGCTCCAAGGCGTACAATAGTGCCGCGCAGGGTAGCTGCGTGGTCTAGGGCGTCTACTCACGGTCCGTGCGGCTCCCCCCGTCGGAAGTTCGAGTCCTCCCTCAGGCATGCGTTGTCCATAGCATAAGTTACTTTAAGTTAAATTAAGTAGTGTGTAAGCTTAGGGATCGATGACCTAAGCAGTTTGGTCCCATAAGATCTTACCACAATTTTTGTTTGGTACACTAGAAAAGGAGACAAGTCACACTGCTTACGTAAAGACCTGCAGTTCTTTAGTAGCGAAGCGCCAGTACAGGAGTGTCCTCTTCTCTTTCTCTCAGCTTTCCTCGCCAGCTTGGTAGCATCTCACATTAACATGCTTAGACTACTCCCACTTTAACACAAGCCAATCACGAGGTGCAGTGGGGCATTCGAAGCTGGGAGACAGCCCCTTGCTCTGCATACACAGATTTCACCAACCAGCGACTTTAAAAATTAATTGGGAGAAAAGGAAAAAAGATTCACGCTGCAGCGAAGTGTGCGCTGATATGAAACTTCCTGGCAGATTAAAACTGTGTGCCCGACCGAGACTCGAACTCGGGACCTTTGCCTTTCGCGGGCAAGTGCTCTACCAACTGAGCTACCGAAGCACGACTCACGCCCGGTACTCACAGCTTTACTTCTGCCAGTACCTCGTCTCCTACCTTCCAAACTTTACAGAAGCTCTCCTGCGAACCTTGCAGAACTAGCACTCCTGAAAGAAAGGATATTGCGGAGACATGGCTTAGCCACAGCCTGGGGGATGTTTCCAGAATGAGATTTTCACTCTGCAGCGGAGTGTGCGCTGATATGAAACTTCCTGGCAGATTAAAAGGTAGGAGACGAGGTACTGGCAGAAGTAAAGCTGTGAGTACCGGGCGTGAGTCGTGCTTCGGTAGCTCAGTTGGTAGATCACTTGCCCGCGAAAGGCAAAGGTCCCGAGTTCGAGTCTCGGTTGGGCGCACAGTTTTAATCTGCCAGGAAGTTTCAAAAAAGATTCAGCTTCGCAGCCTCTTTCCCACGCGTTTACGCTGTGTCTTTGCTAAATGCATGATCTGGATGGAACCACAGCCCTCCATAAAAAGACAGTTTTCTCCCCTGTTGTGTCCATTTCGAACTTTCCAAAGGATGGCCATAAAATCGCTAAAAGCCTCATGCCTTCACAAGTACGTTTTGTGGCAGAGTCTGGACGCCTGGGCGCCGCTGACCTGTCCCACAGAAATTTGCAGCAACTCACAGTCGTCTCATCGGCTTCCTGCCTAACAAGGGCCCATTCTCTGCTTTATTGCCGGTTATCAATGCTCTGCCCATAGCAGCAGCGACTCCTCAGCGCTAATGGACGCCGCCGCCGACCGACTGGCGCCATCCAACGTGTCTGCGCAATGAGAGCGTGGAACTGGGCAGTCCGCAAACGTTTTCTCGCAGGTTCTACAGAAAAAACGCTCTCCTCGTCCCTCAGCCGCCGTACGCTTTTACTGCAGTCGTTTAAATCAACACCTTCTTCCTTTCAACGCAGGTAAAGCTTACCGCTATTCCTTCACTAGAGCACACAAGCAAGAGCGCTAACTGCTGCAAACCATTTCCTCATATGAATGAAGTCCGATCATATCCAGGTATAGCAACGAAGTAATAAAGATCATCTTCCCTAGTAACATTAAGTGGCATGACGCCGTATCAGAAGTGAAGGTGCCCTGCAATCTCTGAAAAACGCAAAGCAGATATCACTAACAAGCACCTCGAAAGAACGAGGGGTGTTCAATAAGTAATGCAAAACATTTTTTTTCGATCAGCTTCAGTTGAAACAATGCGGAATTTGCTATGGGACATAGTGGAATATTCCCACTTCAGCATCGATAGTTTCATGAATTTTTGATTCGTGGCGACACATTATGTAGCCTTCAAATGGTGTCTATGGCGGAGGTGTGTTCCATGTAGAGAGTTGTCATTGAGTTTCTTTTGGCGTGAAATCAGAGCATCGCAGATATTCATAGGCGCTTGCAAAATGTCTACGGAGACCTGGCAGTGAACAAAAGCATGGTAAATCGTTGGGTGAGGGGTGTGTCATTATTGCAACATGGTCGTTCAATCTTGTCCGATCTGTGGCTTGCCAGCCGGCCTACACAGCTGTGATATCTGCAATGAAACCTGCGGCACTGATCTGAGGTGATCAAAGGATCACAATCAAACACCTCGCTGCACAACTGAACGTCTCTGCTGACAGAGCGAACACACTCGTCCACCAGTGGGTGTACTCAACAGGTGTGTACCCACTGCATTCCTCGCCACCCAACACAAGACCATAAAGAGCACCGAAGGACCATTTGTGAGGAATTTATTACGCGTTACGAAGCTGGTAGTGATCTTTATTTGTCGAACATCGTCACAGGCAATGAAACATGGGTTCATCACTTCGAACCTGAAACAAAACGGAAAGCCATTGAGCGGCGGCACACCATTTCTCCTCTGAAGAGGAAGTTCAAAGCCGCACCCGCCGATGATAAAGTCATAGCGGCGTTCTTCTCGGACTCTGAAGTAGTTATTCTGTTTAATGTCCTTCCTCAAGACGCAACGATCATCTCCGAAGTGTATTGTGCTACCCTCAGGAAACTGAAGAAATGACTTCAACGTGTTCAAATATGGCTCAAATGGCTCTGAGCACTATGTAACTTAACACCTGAGGTCATCAGTCCCCTAGAACTTAGAACTACTTAAACCTAACTAACCTAAGGATATCACACACATCCATGCCCGAGGCAGGATTCGAACCTGCGACCGTAGCAGTCGCGCGGTTCCAGACTGAAGCGCCTAGAACCGCTCGATCATACCGGCCGGCTTCAGCGTGTTCGTCGCTACAAAAATGCAAACGCCTTCCTCTTTCTCCATGACAGTGCGAGGCCTCATTCAAGCTTCGCACCCGAGAGGAGGACAAAAAACTTCACTGGACAGTTTTTCTTCTTCCATGCCAAAGCCCGGATCACGCATCTCCCGACTTCCATGTGTTTGGCGCAATGACGGATGCACTCCACGGGACGCAGTATTAAGATGATGGGGAAGTTACTGATGGAGAAAGACTTTGGCTCCGACATCGACCAGTGGAGTAGTACCATGCACGTATACAGGCCCTCCCAATAACGTGGCGCAGGATTATGTTAAATAATAGGGTTTTGTAGCCAAAAGAGTAAGGAATAATTTGGTGTGTTGGCATCCTGAATAAAGGTTTTTAGGTTAGATGGCCTTGGGCAAGTACAGAAAGGGCAACAGCCTCAACGGGTGCGGAGCAAAGTCAGGACATGCGGGGACCAAGCAGCAATCGGTATTGTAATTGTCAACTGTCGAAGCTGCGTTGGTAAAGTACCAGAACTTGAAGCGCTGATAGAAAGCACCGAAGCTGAAATCGTTATAGGTACAGAAAGCTGGCTTAAGCCAGAGATAAATCCTGCCGAAATTTTTACAAAGGTACAGACGGTGTTTAGAAAGGGTAGATTGCATGCAACTGGTGGTGGAGTGTTCGTCGCTGTTAGTAGTAGTTTATCCTGTAGTGAAGTAGAAGTGGATAGTTCCTGTGAATTATTATGGGCGGAGGTTACACTCAACAACCGAACTAGGTTAATAATTGGCTCCTTTTACCGACCTCCCGACTCAGCAGCATTCGTGGCAGAACAACTGAGAGAAAATTTGGAATACATTTCACATAAATTTTCTCAGCATGTTATAGTCTTAGGTGGAGATTTCAATTTACCAGATATAGACTGGGACACTCAGATGATTAGGACGGGTGGTAGGGACAGAGCATCGAGTGACGTTATACTGAGTGCACTATCCGAAACTTACCTCGAGCAATTAAACAGAGAACCGACTCGTGGAGATAACATCTTGGACCTACTGATAACAAACAGACCCGAACTTTTCGACTCTGTATGTACAGAACAGGGAATCAGTGATCATAAGGCCGTTGCAGCATCCCTGAATATGGAAGTTAATAGGAATATAAAAAAAGGGAGGAAGGTTTATCTGTTTAGCAAGAGTAATAGAAGGCAGATTTCAGACTACCTAACAGATCAAAACGAAAATTTCTGTTCCGACACTGACAATGTTGAGTGTTTATGGAAAAAGTTCAAGGCAATCGTAAAATGCGTTTTAGACAGGTACGTGCCGAGTAAAACTGTGAGGGACGGGAAAAACCCACTGTGGTACAACAACAAAGTTAGGAAACTACTGCGAAAGCAAAGAGAGCTCCACTCCAAGTTTAAACGCAGCCAAAACCTCTCCGACAAGAAGAAGCTAAACGATGTCAAAGTTAGCGTAAGGAGGGCTATGCGTGAAGCGTTCAGTGAATTCGAAAGTAAAATTCTATGTACCGACTTGACGGAAAATCCTAGGAAGTTCTGGTCTTACGTTAAATCAGTAAGTGGCTCGAAACAGCATATCCAGACACTCCGGGATGATGATGGCATTGAAACAGAGGATGACACGCGTAAAGCTGAAATACTAAACACCTTTCTCCAAAGCTGTTTCACAGAGGAAGACCGCACTGCAGTTCCTTCTCTAAATCCTCCCACAAACGAAAAAATGGCTGACATCGAAATAAGTGTCCAAGGAATAGAAAAGCAACTGGAATCACTCAATAGAGGAAAGTCCACTGGAACTGACGGGATACCAATTCGATTCTACACAGAGTACGCGAAAGAACTTGCCCCCCTTCTAACAGCCGTGTACCGCAAGTCTCTAGAGGAACGGAGGGTTCCAAATGATTGGAAAAGAGCACAGATAGTCCCAGTCTTCAAGAAGGGTCGTCGTGCAGATGCGCAAAACTATAGACCTATATCTCTGAAGTCGATCTGTTGTAGAATTTTAGAACATGTTTTTGCTCGAGTATCATGTCGTTTTTGGAAACCCAGAATCTACTATGTAGGAATCAACATGGATTCCGGAAACAGCGATCGTGTGAGACCCAACTCGCTTTATTTGTTCATGAGACCCAGAAAATATTAGATACAGGCTCCCAGGTAGATGCTATTTTTCTTGACTTCCGGAAGGCGTTCGATACAGTTTCGCACTGTCGCCTGATAAACAAAGTAAGAGCCTACGGAATATCAGACCAGCTGTGTGGCTGGATTGAAGAGTTTTTAGCAAACAGAACACAGCATGTTGTTATCAATGGAGAGACGTCTACAGACGTTAAAGTAACCTCTGGCGTGCCACAGGGGAGTGTTATGGGACCATTGCTTTTCACAATATATATAAATGACCTAGTAGATAGTGTCGGAAGTTCCATGCGGCTTTTCGCGGATGATGCTGTAGTATACAGAGAAGTTGCAGCATTAGAAAATTGTAGCGAAATGCAGGAAGATCTGCAGCGGATAGGCACTTGGTGCAGGGAGTGGCAACTGACCCTTAACATAGACAAATGTAATGTATTGCGAATACATAGAAAGAAGGATCCTTTATTGTATGATTATATGATAGCGGAACAAACACTGGTAGCAGTTACTTCTGTAAAATATCTGGGAGTATGCGTGCGGAACGATTTGAAGTGGAATGATCATATAAAATTAATTGTTGGTAAGGCGGGTACCAGGTTGAGATTCATTGGGAGAGTGCTTAGGAAATGTAGTCCATCAACAAAGGAGGTGGCTTACAAAACACTCGTTCGACCTATACTTGAGTATTGCTCATCAATGTGGGATCCGTACCAGATCGGGTTGACGGAGGAGATAGAGAAGATCCAAAGAAGAGCGGCGCGTTTCGTCACAGGGTTATTTGGTAACCGTGATAGCGTTACGGAGATGTTTAATAAACTCAAGTGGCAGACTCTGCAAGAGAGGCGCTCTGCATCGCGGTGTAGCTTGCTCGCCAGGTTTCGAGAGGGTGCGTTTCTGGATGAGGTATCGAATATATTGCTTCCCCCTACTTATACCTCCCGAGGAGATCACGAATGTAAAATTAGAGAGATTAGAGCGCGCACGGAGGCTTTCAGACAGTCGTTCTTCCCGCGAACCGTACGCGACTGGAACAGGAAAGGGAGGTAATGACATTGGCACGTAAAGTGCACTCCGCCACACACCGTTGGGTGGCTTGCGGAGTATAAATGTAGATGTAGATGTAGAAAGCCAATCTGCTTTCAGAAGAAAGTATTGCATTAGTTACTGAACGACCCTCGTACAAGAAAGATCAACCACATCAGTGGTCTGCGAACATTTCATTCCATCGCATTTCATCCACTTCACTTTTCGCCGTATCTATAACCTTATGGAAATAACTCCCAAAATTGATTACAGTTCTGCGAATGTAATCTATGAACAGTGCAAAGTTATGTGGCTTATCTACAGGGTGAAAAGTATTTAAACCGACAAACTCGGGGAGATTGTAGGGGACATCAAAACAAATATTTTTCCCGAATGTCATTTTTTCCTACGAGGATTATTTAAACTGGTAGAGGAAGATTTCTCTGGCGGCAAATTAATTAAACTAACAAACACTTTTCCATTTTTTATGACCAAGAGGCAACACATTAACACAATCCAATTTCAATTACACTACATTTTGAAAAATGCCTCCATTAACACGTAAACAAAGGTTACACCGTCGGGTCATGTTCTCTATGACACGGGCAAAAACCCAGGAGTATCCTGAATTGTTCCTGCTGCTGCTACTATCCGGGCAACCAGATCCTCTTCTAATGCAACAGGAGTTGCGTAAACAAGGTTGCGCATCTCTCCCCACATAAAAAAGCCCAGAGGGGACATATCTGCGGATCGAGCAGGCCATGGTACAGGACCACCTCTGCCAGTCCACGTTTCTGGGAACCGTCGGTCCAGAAATCGACGCACATGACGACTGAAATGTGCCGGCACCCCGTCATGTTGGAACCACATGTATTATTTTGTAGAGAACGGGACGTCTTCCAGCAATTCTGGCAATGCTCTGGCGAGAAAATTTTAACAGTGCCTGCCATTTAATGGCCTAGGTAGCAGATGCGGCCCAATTAAACAGTCCCCAAAAACACCGACTCACACATTAACGAAGAACCACACTTGACGAGCGCTAGTAACTGTCTCATGTGGGTTACCCTCTGTCCAAACATGCGAATTGAGCATGTTGAAGACTCCATCACGCTTAAACGGTGCTTCATCGGTAAACAACACAAAGGATGGAAATGTAGGATGCATTTCACACTAGTCCAGGTACCACTGCGAAAACTGTGCTCTGGATGGATAATCAACTGGTTCCAGGTTGTGGACAGGCTGTAAGTGAAATGGACGTAACAATTGCTCTCGAAGGTCTGTTCTTACATTCGTCTGACTCGTCCCCATGTTACGTGGAATTGCACGAGTGCTGATCGAAGGATTCCGCTCCACATGCTGCATGACAGCTTCCTCAAATTGCAGCGTTCTTACCGTGCGACTGCGTCCCTGTCCAGGTAATCTGCTAAATGACCCGGTGTCATGCAGACGTTGGTACTCATCAGCAAAGGTCGTATGATGCGGGATACGGCAGTTAGGATATTGATGTCGATAAACCTGCTGTGCAGCTCGTCCGCTGTGGTGCGCTACGTAGTACGCACCAACCATTTCAGTGTACTCACTCCAGGTGCATCGCTCCATTAGTAAACAGAGACAATGCACTACTACACTGGTGGACAGCAGTTGCCTACAACTGAAGAGCGTAATATGCGCTCTAATAACTGAAGATAGTAATACGGCTTCTAACAACTGAAGAGCGTAATACGGCACATATAAAATTAATTGTTGGTAAGGCGGGTACCAGGTTGAGATTCATTGGGAGAGTGCTTAGGAAATGTAGTCCATCAACAAAGGAGGTGGCTTACAAAACACTCGTTCGACCTATACTTGAGTATTGCTCATCAGTGTGGGATCCGTACCAGATCGGTCTGACGGAGGAGATAGAGAAGATCCAAAGAAGAGCGGCGCGTTTCGTCACAGAGTTATTTGGTAACCGTGATAGCGTTACGGAGATGTTTAATAAACTCAAGTGGCAGACTCTGCAAGAGAGGCGCTCTGCATCGCGGTGTAGCTTGCTCGCCTCTACCCGTTTAAATAATCCTCATAGAAAAATATCACATTAGGGAAAAATATTTGTTTTGATGTCCCCTACAACCTCCCAGAGTTTGTCGGTTTAAATACTTTTCACCCTGTATGAAAATATTATTGAAAGGGGAAGCATCGTTTACAAACCATGGGCAAGTCAGTCTTCCTAATGTGCACCAATCGTCAGGCGAATACCTACGCTGACTCAAAGAAGTGGATGAAAACAACGCCGTTGATCATCAACGTTTGGTGAGTCTTTTTCCAAGATCCACATCGCTGGTCCCTGTTACATTGACGGGAATCTAAATACATTCAAGTATCTCGAGTTCCTCAGACATGCTGCCGTCACAGATGCCGGAACACAGCGCACTGGACAGAAGTAATAAGCGTGCTAACAATAGGAGGGATGCCCCTCCCGTTCCACGCATGTAATGACAGACCTTCTTAAGAAGGCATCCGGAGAGCTATAGCACGGTGATTCTGGGAAGTCGTCATTGTCTGCGCACTCACAAAACTTAACACTTTTATACTTTTATCTATGGCAAAAACTAAAACACTACCGTTAATTCCAGATCAAATTCAACGTGCAGTATTGTTTTTCCAGAACCAGGCCATAGTGCGTAGCAATGCTCAAGGTCAACATTTTGACACTCGGTATGACAACCGTGATAATAAACAAACGAACCGTGCCTGAGTAACGTGATTGCTTACACTTGCCGTAATAGTGCAGACGTTTGTGAAACCACCTGACCAAGTCTCGTACATGTTACGTCGTTCTCTTAGAAGCTTCTTTCGAATGCTACAGAAAAAAGTATATAGCTGCCCTACAAAGAAAAGCAAAGACGGTGATGTAATAAGACTATTGCAAACGACAAAAATTACTTTCTAACGTAAGGAAATTCGCAGTATTTTCCGCTACAACGTGACGAAAACCGCGCCTTCATGTATTTATTCATTATTGATATATAAGGGGTGTACCTCTTAGCTGCCTCACGCAGTATATACACAGCTTTTCTGTGTATATACAGTGTGAGGCAGCTAAGTAAGCTAATCAGTGCGTGAAAGATACAAACCTTGGAGTTAGTGTAACATGTGCAAGAAGAAGTGACAGACTTTTACCAAGCAAACATCAGGAAGTGCATTCAAAAGTATGTACATGATAATCAGTTTAGTAAAATGATATACGCTAACTGCACACATCAACGAAAGTGTTGCATCACACCAACATGTGCAGGTGTGTTGCTATTACGACTGTTCCTGTACCAATCGGTAGGTCATTACTGGCGTTGTTTGTACACATACCCTAAGTTATCATGAGCGCTCCCTTCAAGAAGAACGCCACACTCAAATGGATTTCAACACTTCAGCTGAAAGTAAAGCACTAGTATGCACGTGTTAGAGACGTTTGTGGAACAGCAGAGCGAACATTGTGGCATGACGGGCTATGTTTATGTGTGAAAGATGCATCGGTACCTACACTGCTGAGTAGTTGCTCTTCTAAGTTGCATCCAATACGAACAAACCAGTTGCGTGTTTACCTGCGGCTACTCGTACTTTAGGTACTTGGGGTGTGCACGGCTCTATTTACAGGTATAACTAGTTGTAGTCACACGGTCGCGCCGAGCACGTCTGCTTTCATGGTCCTCAGGTAACTCGCTAAAAATAATAATCTGTAGCTGTGACCCTGCAGTCAAATACTCAGTGCACTGTCTAGAATTGCGAATAAATAAACTACATAGAAATATATAAACTAAATGTTAGATGAAAAATTTTACAACCAGGTTTCTATTCTAACATCTGTAATTGATGTAGAAGACAGAATTGTTTTTAATATTGTTTGTTCAAGAGAGGACATCTGACGTAAACGGGAAGTGGTCCTTCGATATTCAGTTTAAGTACAGGCAGAGAATACTCTTATGATACGCAGAAAGGCTACGTTGAGAGAGTTACGCGAATGGTAGCAAAGTCCACAAACTAATGGTCATCAAAGATACATGAAAACTAAGTCCATTTCGTGATGACTATACACGAAATATTCATCAGCTCAAAACAGCTCAGTGTTCAGCATGATGATTTTCAAATTAACACATGCGATACAAGGAGTAGTTACTGAAACTCTGTCTATCCTCAGTTCTGCAATACTAGAGGAAAATGTTAAGAGTCCTACTCTGGAGCACATTCAGATCCCTCGGAATATAAAGTCCTTTCAGGAGTTAAAGTGTGGTAGCGGCCGTTCATCGCCCAGAATCAAATACCTCCATGATCGAATACCACTCGTTACCACACACAGAACACGCGGTAAAGTGCTCAGAATAGCCTCCTGAGCTCTTCACTCTAAAAAGTGTCCCTCTCTATTTGACACATATAGTGCTCCGCTAGTATCAGCTTTTCCATTGGCTGAAGGCTATCCCCACTAAAAATACACGTTCCTACGCTCTACGGGCATCATCTGACTCAACTTGATCTCTTGACAGACTAAACTAATATATCTCATCAATATTTAAATGAAGAAATATTATGAACATTTGGTCACACTCAGGCTATTCGCAACAAATATAGACAAAGGTTTGTCCATAAATAAATAAACTAGTATTCTCGTATAAACCACAAATAGATTGTCGCTAAAAATTGTTTAGGCCTGCTTGTAGGAAGCATCTTTTGGCACTCTTTTAGAAAGGTTGTCAGCTAACACATGTGACTGACTGCTTCTTAAATTAACATGATTTTGTACTATCAATTTAATTAATAGTTAAATGAAGTTACTGGCAAAACAGTAAGCTGTTCATTAAATAAAGACACAAGTTTGTCAAAACGTGATGTATTCATATTGTATTAATCTGCTATGTAATTGTGGAGGACACTAAGTTCTGACAAACATGTTAGTAATAAAAAATTCAAAAGACGTAAGTCAATAATGAAAATAGATACAGATGAGTGGCTTTCTGGTGTGATAGCTATCATGCAATGCTGTTATCTGAGGCATCGTTTGTTAAAATCGCATCAAGCGTTTAAAAGTTGTTAATTCACAGGTTCATTGTGGAAATTTTTGTTCACTGTGAAATATTAACTATTGTAGTTTTAAAGATATTTAAATACTGTTGTGTAACTGGATGCCCCTCTTTTTTTTGAGATCGCAGTTATATTCGTATCTGCTTTGATACTTGACTGAGAATTATTTTAGACTACTGAAGAGTTATTAGAAGCCATTCCGCACGCTTTATGACCCTCCGCCATTTCTTGGAGCATTGTCTCCCGCTCGATGGGTATGCGAGCAAGAACCGTCCAAATTCTCAGGTTTGGGAATTACCGATTTCCCCAACTCCACTCATATTTGTACCTGTTCTCGCCCGTACCGGTCGCCTAGCCGGATTTACTGCAGGGCTCCCCGAGCCCTTGGCTCGCTAGCGTTCAACCTTACAACAATTTCGCCTCACTTCATATTACTTCCAAGCGGCCAATCACTCGGCTACATAAGCGAAACGTTACAAAGAGAGAGCTTGGTTACGATCGGCGTTTGAATGGCGCACTCATCGTGACGTGGAAGCTGGGCGTAGTGTGGGCTGGCCTCATGTGTGTGTGTGTGTGTGTGTGTGTGTGTGTGTGTGTGTCGGCTGCTGGGCTGTAGCTGGGCCTGTGCGATAACTTGTGTCGGCCCCGTTCCCACGCTGAGCACTGTTCGTCGGCTGTCCCATGTGTTTCTGTCAAGTTTTGAATTAATACGGACGTGACCTCAGTTCAGCCAATGAACGCACAATGGCAGTCAACTACTGTTCGTGTTCGCGCTCTCACAGAGCAAACGGTTAATCATACAACAAAGGATGATTCGAAAAATGAACGAGGGGAGCACCACGATTTTGCCAGTGTGAAGATATTGTTTGTAATCATCGTACATTAAAAGATACAACATAGACAAGTTTTTCTGTAACCGTCAACCAGCAAAAGTACAATAATTTTATTAGTAATTAATGTACAATGAAGATCAGGCAATCCAATTGCAGCTCTCGGCGAGGCTCCACGATAGGTACACACACAAGATTACAATTTATAGCGTAATTAATTCAGCAGAGAGACAAACTTGAATTGAAATTAATTGAAAATTGATATAAAATTTTCTGCCGAACAAGTACACGTACAGATTTCAATTGTTAAGATGTATAATTTTTATTTTCTTTTTCTTTTGGTTGTTTACAGTTTTGCCTAGTCTCGTCCATAACTAATGAACTTTTAAAGATAATGTTAATTCTGAGTAGTGCAACAAAAAGAGCAGTAAAATTCCAGGAAGGAAGTGCCAGATTAATAATTGTAATAATATTTGACGGAAAAAGAGAAAGAACTCTTCTTGAGCACTGCAACAAAATTTACAATTATTCAGCTTTAATTTTTGGGCGAATTATTATATATACAACTTAATATAATACATCATTTTAGACTATCATTTCAGTACACAGCTTATTCAGCAGTCAAATCATTCATAAGTACTCTGTATCGAAAGATGTGAGACTGGTAAATCTGTGAACATCATTAAGTGACACATTCGGGAATTTCACAGAAGGGGTGGACTGAGGCTATACAAGGGCGACGGCGATCGTGATGTGATGAGTTCGGTGCAAAGATTCTGCAACCAGCAGTGGGACCGGATCGTCAACATTTTGGTGAGAATTTCATCTTGATGGATAATAACTCGCGTGCTCATCGTACGGTTCTCGTCAACCTATTCTTTCAGCGTTCTAGGATCACCATAATGGAATGGCCTGCCTGTTCTCCAGAACCCATTGATTGGCACATGTGTAGGATCGATTGCACCGAGCTGTTTTTAGACGTTGACGACGACCATGTACTACGCACCACAGAATCGGCATTGAAGAGTGGGTCAGTTTGGACTACTGCTGGATTGATGATCCATCTATGGTATTCCACTGTGGATTGAAGCTTGCATACGAGCTAGGGGACGTTCCCCTACGTATTGACTTTGCTCAGGAGTGCTGTGAAACCCACTTCTCTCCCCCCCCCCCCCCCATTATGAACCAGACGAATATGTACACATGCCTCAGAGCCAATGTTTGTGTTCAGTGCCATTAATTTCGTATCTAAGGGATAATGCAAACCTTTAATTGATGTGTGTGGTACAACGGTAAACATCTGACCATGACAAAGGTAATTTAATTATATGGAGAAATTAAATTGACACATTGAAACTAGTAGTACTAATGTAAAATAAGCCTGACAGTGCAAAAGATAGCCGCGCGCGGTAGCCGAGCGGTCTGGGCGCCTTGTCATGGTCCGCGCGGCTGCCCACGTCGGAGGTTCGAGTCCACCCTCGGGCATGGTTCAAATGGCTCTGAGCACTATGGGACTTCACATCTTAGGTCATCAATCCCCTAGAACTTAGAACTACTTAAACCTAACTAACCTAAGGACATCACACACATCCATGCCGGAGGCAGGATTCGAACCTGCGACCGTAGCAGTCTCGCGGTTCCGGACTGCAGCGCCTAGAACCGCACGGCCACCGCGGCCGGCCCTCGGGGATGGGTGTGCGTGTGTTGTACTTAGCGTAAGTTAGCTTAAGTTAGATTAAGTAGTGTGTAAGCTTAGGGACGGATGACCTAAGCAGTTTGGTCTTACAAGACCTTACCACAAATTTCCAATTTCCTACAAAAGATAAGAAAAGTTGAAAAATGAGGAGTTGGAATTATTTTCGATAGAGGAATTTTTACAAATTTGAGCGTTGCTGAAAACGAGAGATGAGAATTTATTTGATACTCAGCATTACAGAATTTATAAGGGGAAACAAGAATAATGAAATATTTGCAAGTGTCTGGAGCAGCATTCTATGTAAACAAAAGTATCGTAGATAGTGTAATACATTTTAAGTGAAAATTAGACGAATGTCCCTGTTAAACATAACAAAGAGGGATCCAGAGTGTAATTAATTTTGAGATCTGGCACAATCTGAAACGTCCAAAATACCTGAAAATAATGTTAAAATACTATTTACTTCAATGTGGCAGTTGAGAAGGAAAGTAAATTTAAGGCTATTGTAGTACAATATCTCCATAAGATGTGCAGCTTGATATTTCCGAAAGTTTTATTAACAAGTCAGTTACTTTGTATCCCGCCCTTCTTCTCTTGCGACAAACCTCTGGAAAAAGAATGAACCGGAAAATGTGTTTATTTTTATGGCATAATACCTTTTTGATCCCCATTCCTTCCTATGAACTTTCTGGATGACTAGATGAATGAATCAGTCTATTTTGAAAATCCCATGAGGGTCGAGAGAGTTAACGCCAGTACCCACGAGCTCTGCCAACCGTACAGTATTTGTGTACTTGGGAGTTAGCAGTAAACGCTGAGGGAGTCAGAGATATACCGTTCTCTTTTAATGCTACTGAACTGCGGTTGGTAGCTGGTAGCGGTTTGAATCTCCCCACCACTTGTCAGCGAGGGCGACCCACCGAAGTTTTTGAATGATCAGGCACTACCTGTTAGGGACGCGTGAGTATAAGACCACAAGTTTTTCAAGTTTACTGATTTCGTTTGGAGTTAGATTTTGACTTGACTTACTTCATCATGTAGCAGGTTTTAGTATATTTTATTTACAGTTGCATTTCAGTAGTTTACTTTTGGACTATACTTTTTGTTGTATTTATTCCACTTTTACATGAAAAAAGCTGTTTAGTGAGGGAATATTTGTCTCTGAAGAAATGTACCCACGAGTTTAGTATCACGTGTATTTGTTCATTCCTAGCCCGCATCTCGTGGTCGTGCGGTAGCGTTCTCGCTTCCCACGCCCGGGTTCCCGGGTTCGATTCCCGGCGGGGTCAGGGATTTTCTCTGCCTCGTGATGGCTGGGTGTTGTGTGTTGTCCTTAGGCTAGTTAGGTTTAAGTAGTTCTAAGTTCTAGGGGACTGATGACCATAGATGTTAAGTCCCATAGTGCTCAGAGCCATTTGAATTTGTTCATTCCTAAAATAAATATGTATTGGTTCATGACACTTTCAGAAATCTTTCTTTTGGAACTGGTGCGATTTTAGAATGTTAAATCGTACTTCGGTCTTGGTTATTTACCTGTAACGACTGTACGTGACTCCATGATCAGTCGAAGCCTATTATGAGTTGATTCAATAAAAATATCGCTGCCTTTAGCGATCGAATTCAGTTATTTCGCGTCCTTCAGTTTAGGAACGTTTTCGTGAGCTATGTGGTGTCCTTTCAATGCTGAACACAATCGTTGTGATCAGACCACGTTCGGTTGCTAAGGACCTAGCTGTTGTGCACCTACACCCCCTTATCATCAATTTCAGACCCTGTCAGATGTTCTTGATTTCTTAACCCGTGAGAAGTACAGTGGTCAATACTGTAATACCCGAAATTATGGCAGGACCAGAAACATACGATAAAAATTTTTTCTCACCTTGCGTTTAAAGTATTTAACATATTTTCCACCATTGCAGTATGTCACTGGTGACATACCTGTGCTCACCCTGCTTTTTGTTCAATAGGTTTGATTACACTGGTTGAGCACCTGCAGAATCCTAGCAGGTATATTTCTGAAGCATAAGATACTAGTTTCTAAGAGTTTCTGTGAATCGTATCGGTCGTCTTTGTCCCATATCACCCTCCATGTCTGCCAAACGTACGAGGCAGACTATGTCCGTTATAGCACTGAGATGTTCTTTTATTGAACATATTGGGAGAAGCACATAATTAAGATAGTATGTTTATCATTATTACCAGTGAACTCACACGTTGAAGACGTTTCTGTCTATCCTTTGTAAGGAATCATAGCAATCGCATATCTTAGAAACAAATAAACTGAGATCCTTTGTGATTATCAATTGTTCATCATTTACTGATGCCATGTATGAACCCAAATTTCATCCTTCCAGTTCATTTTATCTTCACTAGTTAAATTATGAATATTTTAGAAAGTGGAGTGAAATTAATTGCCACCATCTATATTAAGGCACTCCATACGTTACCACGTACCACTGAGGTCGCGTGTAAATAATAAGATTATCAGTTACGGTGGAATGAATATTAATGCCGTCAGCGGGCAGCTTTAACTTTATAAATTCAGACCATTTATGTATTCAGTGTCTCACACAAACCCGTTGGTTCCTGAGTAACGAGATACTAGTATTAATTTTGTTTAAAACAGCTCCTTTTCCCTTGCATCTAGGCATCTAGGCATTCCTGTTATAAACAAGAAGTATTATAAAAAACCGTTTGAAAGTGATCAGAAATAGAGAGGTTTATTCCAAACAACGTCTCCAAAAGAGGAAAGTTCGATTCCTCTCAGCTACAATTAAATGTATTTCAGGAAAGAATTACTAAAGTGCAGAGGAAACGTTAGAAATATCCAACATTAAAAGGAAGATATGGTGGAATGAGAAGTATGAGGATGGAGGTGAACAAAGTGCTCGACAGTGGAGAAAATAAAGACGTTAAGGAGGGGAAAAAAAGGGAAAAAAAAGAAACGGACAAGTGCGAATAGGACCCGTGCTCTGAAGTTTCCGTACAAACTTAACTAAGTATATAGATAGTTCATTAGGTTCTGACGAAATGATTTGTCATCTTCAGGAGCTTAGTACTGGTTTACCAGTCTGTGTTTACAATAATCACACAGTACATGTACATTGCTGGACATATCATAACATTATGCTTCTATGAAGAAGATACTGACATCAGCTAAAAGAATATTAAACTTCTGAAAATGATAAATTAATATGTCGAAACTGGTAAAGCATAAAAAATATATATTTTATTTGCAACTGACGACTGAATTTTATTCTGAAAAAAATTTGCCATAAATGTCAACTCCATACTGAGTAACCCTGTAAGGGTGACCCTATAAGGGTGACTGTATAAGGGTTCCATTTTTACCAACTATGGTACAGAACCCAAAAACCAGAGAGCTACAACATTTCAGGAAACCAAGGGAAGAAACATCAAAAGTAACTCAGAAAATCGAAAGAAACTTTGAAAAATCTCAGCTTATAGAACTACACTCCTGGAAATGGAAAAAAGAACACATTGACACCGGTGTGTCAGACCCACCATACTTGCTCCGGACACTGCGAGAGGGCTGTACAAGCAATGATCACACGCACGGCACAGCGGACACACCAGGAACCGCGGTGTTGGCCGTCGAATGGCGCTAGCTGCGCAGCATTTGTGCACCGCCGCCGTCAGTGTCAGCCAGTTTGCCGTGGCATACGGAGCTCCATCGCAGTCTTTAACACTGGTAGCATACCGCGACAGCGTGGACGTGAACCGTATGTGCCGTTGACGGACTTTGAGCGAGGGCGTATAGTGGGCATGCGGGAGGCCGGGTGGACGTACCGCCGAATTGCTCAACACGTGGGGCGTGAGGTCTCCACAGTACATCGATGTTGTCGCCAGTGGTCGGCGGAAGGTGCACGTGCCCGTCGACCTGGGACCGGACCGCAGCGACGCACGGATGCACGCCAAGACCGTAGGATCCTACGCAGTGCCGTAGGGGACCGCACCGCCACTTCCCAGCAAATTAGGGACACTGTTGCTCCTGGGGTATCGGCGAGGAAAGTTCTCAACCGTCTCCATGAAGCTGGGCTACGGTCCCGCACACCGTTAGGCCGTCTTCCGCTCACGCCCCAACATCGTGCAGCCCGCCTCCAGTGGTGTCGCGACAGGCGTGAATGGAGGGACGAATGGAGACGTGTCGTCTTCAGCGATGAGAGTCGCTTCTGCCTTGGTGCCAATGATGGTCGTATGCGTGTTTGGCGCCGTGCAGGTGAGCGCCACAATCAGGACTGCATACGACCGAGGCACACAGGGCCAACACCCGGCATCATGGTGCGGGGAGCGATCTCCTACACTGGCCGTACACCACTGGTGATCGTCGAGGGGACACTGAATAGTGCACGGTACATCCAAACCGTCATCGAACCCATCGTTCTACCATTCCTAGACCGGCAAGGGAACTTGCTGTTCCAACAGGACAATGCACGTCCGCATGTATCCCGTGCCACCCAACGTGCTCTAGAAGGTGTAAGTCAACTACCCTGACCAGCAAGATCTCCGGATCTGTCCCCCATTGAGCATGTTTGGGACTGGATGAATCGTCGTCTCACGCGGTCTGCACGTCCAGCACGAACGCTGGTCCAACTGAGGCGCCAGGTGGATATGGCATGGCAAGCCGTTCCACAGGACTACATCCAGCATCTCTACGATCGTCTCCATGGGAGAATAGCAGCCTGCATTGCTGCGAAAGGTGGATATACACTGTACTAGTGCCGACATTGTGCATGCTCTGTTGCCTGTGTCTATGTGCCTGTGGTTCTGTCAGTGTGATCATGTGATGTATCTGACCCCAGGAATGTGTCAATAAAGTTTCCCCTTCCTGGGACAATGAATTCACGGTGTTCTTATTTCAATTTCCAGGAGTGTATAAGAAAATGTGAAAAAATAATACTAAAAATTTTTACCAAAGTTGAAACAAATGTCTAAAGGGTATCAAGCAGCAAGCAAAGACAAAAACTGTAAAATAGGACTAAATAACAACGATGACTGTAAAATATAAGCAAAAATTTAGTATGGAGGTAGCTTAAACGCTGAGGAAGAACATGAGTTACATAAGAAAGTGTGTAGTACAAAATATTAATTGATATGAACAATATAACGGGAAATATGGAATAATAATTACTCTTTAAAAATTCTGTTTTCTGTTTGGTTTCTTAACTTTGTCATATTAATTGTGAAAATGTTTTTATTGTTTAATATGTGCTACTTAATATGATTCAACGTGACTAACACAACGCTCATGCGATCCTCTATGTGGTTAATCCTTACTTCCAATCCAATATCAGTCACAAGTCCATCACATTTTAACAACTGAGCGCCATGTGTCTCTTATAATGATTGAATATCTCGTGGTCATGTGGGTAGTGTTGGTGTTTTTTGATCATGAGTTCCCAGGCTCGATTTCCGCCAGCGTCAGTTTTTTTTCTGCTCACGTCCGGATGTGTGTCATCATCATTATATCTCTATCGACGTGCTAGTTACCGAAGCGGCGTCAAATAGAAAGACTTGCAAGAAGCTCCCGAATATCCCGACCGGGGTCTCCCGGCCAATGAAGCTATCGGCACATGTCATTTCATTTTACTGATATGCGAGCGGGGTCATGGATAACAGCTAGAATACAGGGCTTATCCAATCCTCAACGACACTCGCATTCGGGAGGACGACGGTTCAATCCCGCGTCCGGCCATCCTGATTTAGGTTTTCTGTGATTTCCGTAAAATCACTTCAGGCAAATGCCGGGATGGTTCCTTTGAAATGGCACGACCGATTTCCTTACCCATCCTTCGCGAATCCGATCAGACCGATGGCCTTGCAGTTTGGTCTCTTCCCCCAAGTCAACCCAACCCAATCGTCAACGTGTTTAACTCATGCCAATTATACTTTCATACTAATATTATAAATGTCCGTTACGTTTTCACGACTGTAGCACTGAACCGATTCCAATGTAATTTGGTAGAGAGATACCTTGAAGCCTGGCGAAGAGCATAAGCTACAATCTTGACCAAAAGTATTGAGCATCCAAGGTAACTTTGAGGGTTGTGAAAAATAAGAAAATTAAGTGAAGGGAAACAATTTGTTCGAGTTAATAATGTTTACTAGTAACACAAAATCAATATTTAATGAACCCACCTTTTGGCCTTATTGTATCAGAAATTCTTTTTGGTAGAGAGTACACTAGCTTTTTACAATCTTCGGTACTTATGGCGCTCCAATCAAAGTGCAGGTGGTCTTTTAATTCTTCTTTTGACTTAATTGTGTGCCGCCTGACTCTGCGCTTAATTAAGCCCCATAAATGCTACATGGGATTCAGGTTCGATGATTGGGCAGGCCAGTACCGAACCTCGATGTTATTTACCCGAAGCCAAGTCATAGTGTGGACAGATTTGTGGCAGGTTACGTTATCGTGCTGGAATTTAACGCCGTCCATGTTTCTATCATCAAAATAGATAGCAAAAGACGGCAGTAAAACAGATTGTAGGACGTCTATGTACTTTGTGGAACCTAAGCGGCCTTCGCATAGACCATTTGTCCCACTCTTGGAGCGCTCATGCAGCTCAGACCATGACGCTCCCTCCGCTGTGTTTTATGGTAGGTACCACACGCTCTGGACTACACTCCTCGCCCATCCGGCGACGGACATTGGTCACACTCGGTGTACCAAAAACCTGAAATATGAATAAATATTGTAGAGAATTCTTTCATGAGTTTTTAAATTAATACATTTTGTTTTCCACTCAAAATGGCATGTGTTGTTAGAGCATCAAGCTGAGAAACCTACCACACGATATTGACCAACCTCGTTCGGAGACCGTTTGGTGTTTTAGAGCCCACTCACCCCGTGGCCATCTATTCTTGTCAGAGAGCCGTGGCTTTTTTTATGCCTTTTCAGCCTTTTAGACCAGCTTCTTGAAACCATCTGCGAGTACTGGGAGCAGATATTGTTTTGTTAAAACTTTCAGACAACTCAGGAGTGGAGCCTAAGGTTTCTGTGATTCGCTTGCGCCCGGTTCTGGTCCTATTTCGTAATATACGACCCGGCCATGGCGAATCGCTCAGTAGCGTGTTGTACAGATCGGTGTGAACGATTCGCAGTTCTCGAAATCTCTACCTGAAATTTCCCTTGCTTATGCAGAAGCTTTATCTGCACTCGTTTTTCTAAACTAAGTTCGTTTCTTTTAGGCGTAATGCAGGAATATCACTGACGTCACGGATCTAAACAGCAAAATAGCACTAGATTAGTGATGTGTGTCCATAAGGAGCGAATGTAGTCAACTGAATTGTGCACAGAAAAACATTCAAATCTTATATTTTACTACACCAGTTCTTTTTTTGGTGGCTCTGGATAACAGTTTTTGGCTTTTTCGATGGCGACAAACTACTTTTTAAATCAAAGGATATATTTACTATTATGCATATCGCATACGTGCAAAGTTTCTACGATGGCCAATACTTTTGGCCAAGGATGGATTTTATGAAGTTTTACGTTTTTGGGTATTAATAACATTTTTAAGTGTGGTACACGTGAGATGCAGAAGACGCTGGCGCGATGCTTGGCGACGCTTACAGTATATGGATTATTCCGTGACAGTACAGATACAATGTTATTGTGCGTGTCATTAATGATATTGAGTTGCTACACCACCTGGCATTGCTGGTGAGGTTTGACGGAAATACAACAGTAAAATCGGATGGTAAGCTCGAGAATCATATTTAAAACTATTACAAAAAGCCTCACAATCGTAAGTCTGAGTTAGAGCATAGTTCTAAGAAAACTCAAGCTGCGGAAGAATCCAACAAACCTCAGAGCAGTCTCATGTCCGCTAGAACTTGGATGCTGAACGTCAGGCGGCCTTAAGAGCAACAGAGACACTAGAACAGTCCGAAGCCTGTCAAATTTTAGACGCTGAGCGTCACGCGTCTATCATAGCTTCCAAGTTGCTTGAAGACTCACAATTAAGGCATATTTTAAAAGCTGTACAACAACCTGTGAGTCGTAATATTACATATTGAACGTGAGAGGCTTTTGGTGAGGATCATTTTGATTATGATCTAGTAATTGACTGTGTTAATCATAAATTAATCGTCCGGGGGGGTGGGGTGGGGGGGGGGAGGGTGAAAAATATGGACGCCTTACTGCATTGAAATGGAAGGAAGAAACGGTTGGTATGTGTTGCTGTGGTGGCAAAATCTCACATACAGCAACAGGTGAGCCAGAGCAATCCCTCTAATCTGAACTTCTGCACGAATTTAATGAATCGAAGCACTTTTAACATAATTATAAAATATAATGCATGGTTTCAGATTTGACATACAGCAAAATAATGCTCTGAAGAGTCAAATAAATTGCTACACCTGTCTAATAACGTGTAGGGCCCCCGCGAGCACGCAGAAGTGGAGCAACACGACGTGGCATGGACTCGACTCATGTCGGAAGTAGTGCTGCGGGGAAATGACACCATGAATCCTGCTGGGCTGTCCAAAAATCAGTAAGAGTACAAGAGGATGGAGATCTCTTCTGAACAGCACGTTGCAAGGCATCCCAGATATGCTCGATAAAGTTCATGTCTGGGGAGTTTGGTGGCCAGCGGATGTGTTTAAACTCAGAAGAGTGTTCCGGGATGTCGCATAGTACTGCTGGAATGATCCAAGTCCGTCGGAATGCACAATTGTCATGAATGGATGCAGGTGATCAGACAGGATGCTTACGTACGTTGTTGTAACCGCAGGAACAAGCCAAGTCTAATTGCAGTACCTTGAGAATAGTACGAGGAAGAAGTTAAAGTTGTAGCGCTGGACGCCAGGCGTGGCCGAGGGGTCAGCCGAGGCGGCAGTCAAACTGCTGGGCAGCGGCGCTTGATAAGAAAGCAAACAGCCAGCAGATACAAACGAAGGTCTGTGTAGGGACTCATGATAAGCATTCAATTAAGAGTATCAACAGAAATCATTCCTGGCTAGAGAGAGAGGTCTGGGAGTGGAGAGAGAAAGAAAGAGGGCCCTTGGTGGGGACCGCGCTACGTCATGAGGAGCCAATGAAGGGCTCAGGACGCAGTGCGTGACCACATAGGGAGAGGCGCCTCTGCCCCTCCACTCAGCCTCTGAAGAACAATAGCAACAACAATGCTTTAACGATACCAAATAAGGACACGTTGCTTTCGACGCTACGTCATGCCAAGCGCTGGCGGGGTCGAAGGGGAAACGCTAACAAAACCCGAGAGCACGCCGCTCTGAGGTCTTGCCGTGTCGGGTCTTGTCTGGAGAGGGCGAAGAGTTAGAGCGTGATAGCAGCAGCCGACATGGGCTGAGGGACGGGCTGTAGGCAGGCAGCCGGAGATAGTCGCTGGAGCGCGTCAGGGCGTAGCCGCGGGACTCTAACGTAGGGTGCTAAGAAACGTTGCAGAACTTCTAGTAGGCAGTCGGAACGGTGGAGTCAGTCACCGTCTCTGTGTTAGACTTGGCCTTCCTGTGAATGCAATCACCGCGCAGTTAGGGTGAGCTGTATTCAGTTAGAATAAACTGCAATTTGTTAAAGTTATCAAGACTTTAATTTCTACCATCTTCCTAGCCTTGTCAAAACCAGGGATTTCTACATCTTAGCCAGATCAAAAGTCTCCCTCTCACTACGGTCAACCGGCTAAAATCCCATCCACGAACCGTGTCGCTCAATCCCTCGCAATACCCACGCTTGGGACGCGACAACGTGTCACCTGTCATAGTCGTATCTAGACATATCGGGGGTCCCATATCACTCCAACTGCACACGCCCCATACCATTGCAGAGCCTCCACCAGCTTGAACAGTCCCCTGCTGACATGCAGGGTCCACGGATTCATGAGACTGCCTCTGTGCCCGTACACGTCCATCCGCTCGATACAATTCGAAACGAGACTCGTCCGACCAGGCAACACGGTGCCAGTCATCAACAGTCCCATGTCGGTGTTGATGGGCCCAAGCGAGGAGTAAAGCTTTGTGTTGTGTAGTCATCAAGGGTACGCGACTGGGCCTTCGGCTCCGAAAGCCGATATCGATGATGTTTCGTTGAAAGATTCGCACGCTGACACTTGATGATGGCCCAACATTGAAATTTGCAGCAATCTGGTGAAGGGTTGCACTTCTGTCACTTTGATCGATGCTCTTCAGTCGTCGTTGGTTCCTTCCTTGCAGGATCTTTTACCGGTCGCAGCGATGTCGGAGATTTGATGTTTTACAGGCTTCCTGATATTCACGGTACAGTCGTGAAATGGTCTTACGGGAAAATCCCCACTTCATCGCTACCTCGGTGATGCTGTGTCCCATCGCTCGTGGGCCGACTATAACATCACGTTCAAACTCACTTAAATCTTGATAAATGGGCATCGTACCAGCAGTAACCGGTATAAGAACTGCACCAAACATTTTTGTCTTATACTGCCGTTGCAGACAGCAGCGCCGTATTCTACCTGTTTACATATCTGTGTATTTGAATACGCATGCCTGCGCCAGTTTCTTTGGGGCTTCACTGTAGAAATTCGCACATTATGTACCTACATAGAGCCACTAAATTCATTTTTTGTACATAGATGTACATCACAATACACACAGATATCTCACAAAATTACTAGCTTAAGTACTCATCATCGCTCCTCATAACAACACTACTGAAAGGCGAGTGATGCAGCGGGTAACAGCTAGTGATCTATAATCTCAACAGATGCTTCCTATAGTTGGTTGCAACATGAGAAGATCTATCACAATATACAGAAAATATGGAAGTAACGATAAGAAAAGTTAAATCTTCTTCGAACACTTTTAGAAAATGAGTGAGAACAGGCTAACGAAACAAATATTCCTATAGGTTTGGGAAAATAAGTTACCAATAGCGTGGTTGATACAAAATTATGGAAAGAACTATAAACAGTCAACATCAAAGAACTGGAAATAGCAGAATGCAACTTTTATGTGAATAATATACCAACTTTAGAAAACTTTTGAAGACAGAAAAATGTAACATATCAGGAAAAACATGGACAGGAAAAAGAAAAGGATAACGTGGGAAGAACATGTAGGAGTACTAAAAATGGAAGACAACAAAGAATGAAGAGGAACTGAAGTTGTTTCATCATCAACGATGATTAAAAAAAACACGTGAAGGGAAATAGGTAATATACAGAGGTGGAAGCCCAGGGGACGTCAGCAGTTGTCTCACTGCGCGTGTCCCATCATCATGCAACATGTGGTGCACGCAGCTGCATTGGAACGGGCAATGGCAAAACAGTGCATCAGCTTATCGTGCACTGGTAAACAACAGCTTGTGTTGATATTGGTGGGCTGTCCAAATGTCGCAGTCACTGACAAGCAGCTCCCAAAGAAAGAACGATGGCTTATGATAGGAATCGTAATGTGAATGGATATCACCACATCTACATAGATACTCGGCAAGCCACTGTAAGGTGCATGGCGGAGGGTACCCTGTACCACTACATGTTATTTCCCCTCCTATTCTACTCGCAACTAGAGCGAGGGAAAGACGACTGTCTGTACACCTCCGTAGGAGAACTAATTTATTGTATCTTATCTTCGTGGCCTTTACGCGAGATACATGTTGGCGGCAGCAGAATAGTTCGGCAGTCAGCTTCAAATGCCGGTTCTCTAAATGTTCTCAATAGTGTTTTCCAAAAGGAACGCCACCTTCCCTTCAGGGATTTCCATTTGAGTCCTTTTCACAATACAGAAGTACACTCTGTGACAAAATTCGCTTTGTTCATTAAGAGAGAGCACATTGTTTTCTTTCAGTTTAGCGTACATTTAAATTTTTTTTATGGAACTTTAAGTAAGAAGTCTATTTGTTGATATGTAAATCTTTAAACAAAATGTGGTAACAGTCATATTATAACCAGTTACAAGGAATTGTTGACCATACACTGTGTTATTGCTGTGTCTGTAGAGACGTTTATTGTCTAGCGTGCTAAAAATTACTGTCCGTATGCACAACTCCCACAGTCTAAATTGTATGCTTCCAATCTTCTGTATTTATTATTTTTGTCACCTGGTATACTGTATTACACTTCAGCTTCTTTCCGACCGTGTTCCCTTAAGGACGGTTCAGCGTACTCGATCATTGTTAAATTTTGACCACACTCAGTATGTGCAACTTAGTACTAGGCATAGAACTCCACAAGTTATAAAAATAGTTAATTAACACAATGAACTACAAGAAGTAGATGCTGTAGATACTACAACCTTAATGAGAAAACTCACGCCGTGTAATTATGGAGAAACTTGAGTATAGTACACATGATTAGTGCTATAAATGATTTAACAATAAAGTAGCTAATTTTTCTGCATATGTACGTTCACTAATACGTTACGGAATTATTTTTGGGGAAACTAAACTTATAGGAATAGTAAGTATGTTATAAGATTTATATCTGACGCTAGTTCTAGAAAATCCCGAAGATACTGCTCCAAATACTTGAAGCATTGGTAGCTGCTGCACAGTATATACATTCATTGATATCCTTTATTGTATAAAAATATCTCGTTTGTGAACAAAAAACAGAGCAAAGCACGAGTATAATACTATCATCAAACATAACCTTTACAGAGATTTCAAGGGGTTAAGATTAGTTCAGCATATTGAATTTAAGATTGCATTAATGAAATTACTGTTCGGCACTTTCTGCTCCATCGAGGAATATCTTCATAAAACTCTGAAAAATATTATTTTAAACTATTTATAACGAACATTCACACTGTAATGCAATAATAGTTCACAGTATCGTGTTATGGAATATAACTAATGTAATGTAATGTACTACATTCGTCAATTATGAATTGCATCATCGGAGCAGGAGCAACATGAACCAATAGTGGTAGGAGACCGTTATGCAACACATCTGCCGTGTGCAGGTGTTATTGCTCGTCTGCCTGTGTCGCCGTCACGGCGCCCGTTGACGTTACGGAAATGGAAATCGACCGGCGTACTGCAGATATATCCTACTCTGACACTGACGGTTAACGTAAGGAGATACCGCAACTGCTTCGCCTATGCCACCTAGTCAGCAAGGATATGTCTGTGCTGAGGTGACAGGTGGAGAAGGGTGCAATGAAAGGAAAGGATATGAAAAAGGCCAGGATACTGAAGAAACAGAACGAATACAGTATATTCTCTTCCCCGCCTCTTGAGCACTACTAGAGTACTTTGTCTAAATACGAATTTTTATTTCTAGAGACAAATACTGGTATGATGTATCAGTTTATTCACAGAATAGATAATACCATTCATTTCTGCACGACACGATTACGTGTTTGATACTTTTTCCTATAGCAGGGACTAAAGTGCAATTACTGTTGGCCAAATGGAATTCGTGAATAAATGAATAATAAAATTACTTATAAGAAAACTCATAAAAAGTGGAAAACAACAATAATAGTAGTTAATTTATGGTTTTAATTAAATTTGCCAAAGCATTAAAATGTATGAGTAATGTAACTACACTCCCTACATTAGAAACGAATGCTAATACTATTCTTAATTAGAAACAGAACCTATGAAATAATGAGGGTGAGCTGAGTAAGGCATAATACCGCTTTTATTTCAAGATAGCGAAACGATATTTTCGGAAAACGAAGGGGGAATAACGCTGTTCTATGTTCAATCCTATGTACTCTTGTACTTTTTTTAACTATATATTTTGATTGGCATTCGAATGCTCTTGAAAATACGAGTGCAGAGATACAAATTTTGTTAATACTAAGGTTGAAACTTTTTGCAACATTAACCAAAATATGTGCTACAATTCAAAGGTAAACATCGCCAAGCGTGACTCTGACGCCAGGCTCTGTCTTTATATGCTGCTAAAAGATTGTCGGCTATGGTCCCCATGAACGGAACTATACGGAGTGATTCAGCTGCCCATACCGATGTGATATTGTGCAACGCGCAATTCTATATCTGGTCTTCAAAAACTACGTGTGAGATTTTCAAACTCTCTCGCTCGCTACGCGGAAACTATTGATCCCACAGAAAAAATAAATAGGACCATTTTGCAGAAAATTTAATGTAGTTAAATTTTGTTCTGGAATAGATTTTCGGTAGATACTGTAGTTTACGAGTTATTTGAGAGAAACTTTCAAACACACCCCCACTCCCATACTCAGCCCCGCCGCTCAGGATTTCTAGTATGTTAACCATGGCCCTCCCACCTATCATTGTACAACACTTTGTGACTGCACGGATTATTTCCGACATTCGACCTTTATGGGTCTTCATTGACTGCTCTTATTACACCAATGGCTTACTTGAGCACCTACCAATTGTAAAACAGACTTTTGTGTAAATTATACCTAACAATTTTGAGAATTTTATTAACATGAAACAAACCATTATATCCTTGTATTCGTCAGGCCTTCTGACTACGAAACCACTATACCTGTAACGGTAAAGCTCGGATCGAAATGTCAACATAATTAGTTTTGGCGTAACTTTTACAAAAGTCGTTTTTGTTTCATTATCCTCAGGGATATGTTTAAATTAATAATGATAACTAAATAGCCGAATGTGCTGGTGGTGCAATAGCCTAACCGCTAGAGACCAAGAAAGGTCCACTGTCGGTACTATTTCGTGCAGTCGGCACTTTTTGTACAGTGGTACGAGAGGCTGCCACGAACAACATACTAGAAGCGCTGACCGATGAGGGTGAGTGTGGGCGAGGAGATGCGTTTGAAAGTCACTTTTGCACGTTTTTCGTGAATAATATCCCGGTGCAGTTCTTAACTACATTCAATTTTCTACAAATACATGCTGTTCACTTTCTCTGTAGGACTAAGAGTTTAGACGTAGCGAGCGAGAGAAAAAAAATCTCTGGCGTGGTTTTTGAAGATCAGATACAGATAAAGAAACAACATCGGTAGGGGCGGCTGACTCAACCCGTATACTAACTTCTAGCGTATCAGAAGGAGCTTAGAAAAAGTGTTTCAATTCTGTGTACAATTTGTGTTGAAATGAACAACCTTTGTGGGAATGGGTTAACGGCTGAAAGGCTTGATACAATGACGGAGCCTGGCATTATAGCCTCAATTCATTGTGTTTACTATGTTATGGCTGATTCTGTGCGTCTTGTCTTTCCATTTTGGTACATTCATCGGAATTTTTGTGAAAAATTTCAGCGACAACATCAAAAAGCGTTAAATTATTGCACTCATCTTTCAATAGCCTCCAGCAGAACCGATACGTCGAGAGCATGTTCATAAAATGTACAACTTTTTCGAATGATGTCTTAAGTCTCGAGATGGAGCAGGACTTAATGATAGTGAAGTTCGGTTGAGCAGGGATTGCCACATTATACGTAGTTGCTCTTCACATCTAAGTCGGATCCAGTATCTTACACAACAACTGTAATTACTATGAAACAGTGCTTCAATGGAAACATATCCCCCTACAAACTCACACGTTCACAGAAATACTAAGAAAAGTGTTCTGATAATACACGAGATGTCCCAAGAAGAATGGTCAGTATTTAAGAATGTGACAGAAACGATCATTTGAAGCAAAGAACTTCATATGGACGTGTGCCCTAATCCGAATGATTTAAGAGATGGAACGCATTTAATGAACATTGTTATTTATTTTCTGTGTTACTCAATACAGAAAAATGATTTTAAAGCGGAGGTAGAGCTGTCCCAAACTAGTCTATTGCGTTGTTTGTTTTATCTATATGTCCTTGCAGGACAGTAAAACAAGAAGAATAACCAGCTACTACATGGCGGTGGTAGTCAGCACGGGCCAGGACGGTGTTGTCGGTGCTGGAGTAGTGCTTATTCTTTTTGTTTTACTATGCCTGCTAATACATACCGATAAAAAATATAGCACTACCCTAATTTGGGACCGCTCTATCCAATGGGCTCGGAAAATTCTTCTTTGAAATAACAATTTACTTTAAATATGTTCGACCTCGGATACCATTTGCAATAAGGCGTATGGCCGTATGAAGTACCTGCATCAAATGATCGTTCCTGTCGTACCCCTGAATGCTGACCATTCCTCCTGGGAGATCATATCTGTTTACTAACTTCTAGCGTATCAGAAAGAGCCATATACCATATCCCTGTACACCATATACCTTAACCTATTAAAATGTTCGACTTGTGGTAGTTGAACTTGCACGCTTAATTTGCTATCATTCTCCATCCTCGAATTTTGCTATCATTGCGCTGTTGATAGCTCATTTAGTTTCGTTCATTATTATCAGGCAGGTACTGCATTACAAACTCACGAGTGATTGAATGAGAGAAATGTACCCATCAGCACGCAGAACCCGCTTTCACTCAAATGACAGCAGCAATGAATCATGATGTGGACTAAACGCGCTGGGAGCCATCCAAATCAATGACCGCTCAACCGCAACCCACAACTCACGGAGACTGACCGGAGCAGAGTTTACGACGCACTTCTCGCCAAATGGCATTCCATATATGTTTAGTACGATTGAGAGAAACCACACACACATCTTCACGTCCGTGGGGTCTCCCTCAAATCATTTTAGCTCATGTTGCAGCAATAGGAAGGTGTTTGGCTTGTTGAAGAGTCCTGTAGGAAAGTAGGCAGACTTTTCAGGTGGCCATGTGTAAACGAGACCTCCAACACCTCGCTGGACTCTGCCCTGCCTGCAAGCGGGGTTTATCGTTGCTGAATATACAAGACTGTGCTTCAAAACCACAACACCAGGAAGGAAAGCAAATAATGAAATTGCACTTATTGTGCTTGTAAAGCACAGTAGGATGGCCATGGTGATCCTGGATCACTCTTTTTGCATTTGTGGCCTAGGTCAATCCCCTTGAACTAAATTCTGCTCCAGTTTGTTTACATTTGTGACCTACGCCAATGACCTTTCGATGACACCATCGCGGGGACTCCCAAAATTTGTTATTTCGTTCCGAACACTTCCGAGTAGTTTCGAGAATTGCTGGGAAACTTGAAACTGCCCCCTCCCCCCCCCCCCCCCCCACCCACCCTCCCTCCCAGACACACACACACACAGACACACACACACACACACACACACACACACACACACACACACACACACACAGTTTATTATCGCCTTCCGAAAACATCTGAATCTTCCTGTTGAATCCCTTTTTTGATGATGTCATCATGAGATGAATTCGGGAACTTTGTGAAATTGGCTGAAAATTTAAAAGAGTAATTAAAGATGGCAGTGAGCAGTAAATTGAAACAGACGCACACACACACACACACACACACACACACACACACACACTGCACAGCGTACCACCTCACTTTCCTCTCCTCTCACTGGAGCCTAATATCTTGGCCACCATTAACATGAAAGAACCAGTTACAATGTAGCCCCATCGTGGCTGTTTCCAGAAGTGTGCACACGACCTGAGTTATTTTCAAAAATACTCTCATACTTAAAAAAGCCACCCCCATGAACCATGGACCTTGCCGTTGGTGGGGAGGTATGCGTGCCTCAGCGATACAGATAGCCGTACCGCAGGTGCAACCACAACGGAGGGGTATATGTTGAGAGGCCAGACAAACGTGTGGTTCCTGAAGAGGGGCAGCAGCCTTTTCAGTAGTTGCAAGGGCAACAGTCTGGATGATTGACTGATTTGGCTTTGTAACACTAACCAAAACGGCCTTGCTGTGCTGGTACTGCGAACGGCTGAAAGCAAGGGGAAACTACGGCCGTAATTTTTCCCGAGGGCATGCAGCTTTACTGTATGATTAAATGATGATGGCGTCCTCTTGGGTAAAATATTCCGGAGGTAAAATAGTCCCCCATTCGGATCTCCGGGCGGGGACTACTCAAGAAGACGTTGTTATCAGGAGAAAGAAACCTGGCGTTCTACGGATCGGAGCGTGGAATGTTAGATCCCTTAATCGGGCAGGTAGAAAACTTAAAAATGGAAATGGATAGGTTAAAGTTAGATATAGTGGGAATTAGTGAAGTTCGGTGGCAGAAGGAACAAGACTTCTGGTCAGGTGACTACAGGGTTATAAACACAAAATCAAAAAGGGGTAATGCAGGAGTAGGTTTAATAATGAATAGGAAAATAGGAATGCGGGTAAGCTACTACAAACAGCATAGTGAACGCATTATTGTGGCCAAGACAGATACGAAGCCCACGCCTACTACAGTAATACAAGTTTATATGCCAACTAGCTCTGCAGATGACGAAGAAATTGAATAAATGTATGATGAAATAAAAGAAATTATTCAGATAGTGAAGGGAGACGAAAATTTAATAATCATGGGTGACTGGAATTCGGTAGTAGGAAAAAGAGAGAAGGAAACATAGTAGGTGAATATGGATTGGGGCTAAGAAATGAAATAGGAAGCCGCCTGGTAGAATTTTGCACAGAGCAAAACTTAATCATAGCTAACACTTGGTTCAAGAATCATAAAAGAAGGCTGTATACATGGAAGAATCCTGGAGATACTGACAGGTTTCAGATAGATCATATAATGGTAAGACAGAGATTTAGGAACCGGGTTCTAAATTGTAAGACATTTCCAGGGGCAGATATGGACTCTGACAACAGTCTATTGGTTATGACCTGTAGATTAGAACTGAAGAAACTGCAAAAACGTGGGAATTTAAGGAGATGGGACCTGGATAAAGTGACTAAACCAGAGGTTGTACAGAGTTTCAGGGAGAACATAAGGGAACAATTGACAGGAATGGGGGAAAGAAATACAGTAGAAGAAGAATGGGCAGCTTTGAGGGATGAACTAGTGAAGGCAGCAGAGGATCAAGTAGGTAAAAAGACGAGGACTAATAGAAATCCTTGGGTAACAGAAGAGATATTGAATTTAATTGATGAAAGGAGAAAATATAAAAATGCTGTAAATGAAGCAGACAAAAAGGAATACAAACGTCTCAAAAATGAGATCGACAGGAAGTGCAAAATGGCTAAGCAGGGATGGCTAGAGGACAAATGTAAGAATTTAGAGGCTTATCTCACGAGGGGTAAGATAGATACTGCCTACAGGAAAATTAAAGAGACCTTTGGAGATAAGAGAACCACTTGCATGAACATCAAGAGCTCAGATGGAAACCCAGTTCTAAGCAAAGGAGGGAAAGCAGAAGGTTGGAAGGAGTATATAGAGGGTCTATACAAGGGCGATGTACTTGAGGACAATATTATGGAAATGGAAGAGGATGTAGATGAAGATGAAATGGGAGATACGATACTGCGTGAAGAGTTTGACAGAGCACTGGAAGACCTGAGTCGAAACAAGGCCCCGGAAATAGACAACATTCCATTAGAACTACTGAAGGCCTTGAGAGAGCCGGTCCTGACAAAACTCTACCATCTGGTGAGGAAGATGTATGAAACAGGCGAAATACCTTCAGACTACAAGAAGAATATAATAATTTCAATCCCAAAGAAAGCAGGTGTTGAAAGATGTGAAAATTACTGAACTATCAGTTTAATAAGTCACAGCTGCAAAATACTAGCGCGAATTCTTTACAGACGAATGGAATAACTAGTAGAAGCCGACCTCGGGAAAGATCAGTTCGCATTCCGTATAAATATTGGAACACGTGAGGCAATACTGACCCTACGACTTATCTTAGAAGCTAAATTAAGGAAGGGCAAACCTACGTTTTTAGCATTTGTAGACTTAGAGAAAGCTTTTGACAATGTTGAATGGAATAGTCTCTTTCAAATTCTGAAGGTGGCAGGGGTAAAATACAGGGAGTGAAAGGCTATTTATAATTTGTACAGAAACCAGATGGCAGTTATAAGAGTCGAGGGACATGAAAGGGAAGCAGCGGTTCGGAAGGGAGTGAGACAGGGTTGTAGTCTCTCCCCGATGCTATTCAATCTGTACATTGAGCAAGCAGTGAAGGAAACAAAAGAAAAATTCGGTGTAGGTATTAAAATCCATGGAGAAGAAATAAAAACTTTAAGGTTCGCCGATGACATTGTGATTCTGTCAGAGACAGCAAAGGACTTGGAAGAGCAGTTGAACGGAATGGATAGTGTCTTGAAAGGAGGATATAAGATGAACATCCACAAAAGCAAAACGAGGATAATGGAATGTAGTCGAATTAAGTCGGGTCATGCTGAGGGAATTAGATTAAGAAATGAGACACTTAAAGCAGTAAAGGAGCTTTGCTATTTGGGGAGCAAAATAACCGATGATGGTCGAAGTAGAGAGGATATAACATGTAGACTGGCAATGCCAAGGAAAGTGTTTCTGAAGAAGAGAAATTTGTTAACATCGAGTGTAGATTTAAGTGTCAGGAAGTCGTTTCTGAAAGTATTTGTATGGAGTGTAGTCATGTATGGAAGTGAAACATGGATGATAAATAGTTTGGACAAGAAGAGAATAGAAGCTTTCGAAATGTGGTGCTACAGAAGAATGCTGAAGATTAGATGGGTAGATCATATAACAAATGAGGAGGTATTGAATAGGATTGGGGAGAAGAGAAGTTTGTGGCACAACTTGACTAGAAGAAGGGATCGGTTGGTAGGACATGTTCTGAGGCATCAAGGGATCACCAGTTTAGTATTGGAGGGCAGTGTGGAGGCTAAAAATCGTAGAGGGAGACCAAGAGATGAATACACTAAGCAGATTCAGAAGGATGTAGGTTGCGGTAGGTACTGGGAGATGAAGAAGCTTGCACAGGATAGAGTAGCATGGAGAGCTGCATCAAAGCAGCCTCAGGACTGAAGACCACAACAACAATAACAACAACAACTTAAAAAAGCATCTCATTTGCGTAAAATGATGAAAATATTATCAACTAAATTTTTCATTACTGAATTGAATGTCGTTTACGGACTCGCTCGCCAGTCGGATTGGTAAATTTCGTAGGAAGCTATCTGTATATCATTCGCTACAGAATATCAGAATGAGTTATAACATACTCTCCATAAATAGTCGAACACCAGTTTTTGCTAATCCAATGTAACTAATAATTTAGTAATATGCAGTTGTCGAGGATGAGTTTTACTTTAAATAATAAGCAACAAAACTTCAAAAATGAGGAGAAACATCCACTGTTCGCCGATGACATTGTGATTCTGTCAGAGACAGAATTTTGTTGCTTTTCTTCATCGACACATGGTTGAACTGGTGAATCGTTTAAAATTCGATATGTGTACCACAGTTTAACGCACAACAGAGGCTCAAATTAATTATTTACTGCATTTATGAGGCTTGTAAAATGTCACAATATTCTTTAGAGCTCTGCAAAAATGCATCAACAACGCAAAAAGTGTAATGTTTATCTCAAATTGGTGTCAATGAAATGATTACGAACCCTAATGTAAGTACTCCAGTGCCTTTTTCATGGCTAAATACATACGGTCTACTAAACAGACAGGTTTATCTTCTGGAATATGAGACTGGGTATAGAACATCATTCCATAAATAGCTAAAAACCAACATTTGTTCACGCGGTGTAATATGAGATTGAATATAAAACACACTGTCGATAAATAGTTAAAAGCAATTGTTTGCTTATGGAATATAATTAGCAAATTAGTAAAATGTAGCTGTTGAATATGAGTTTTACTTTAAATCCTATTCCGAAAACTTCAAAAACAACAGATAAAATTAACTACTAGCCTAAGCTCTTACCAATTATAAACACCAGCAGATGGCGCCATTCATAGTTCGATTTGAGTACCATGCTTGGTTTAAGACACAACACAATATCGATTGAATTATTTTCCAAATTCATGCTGCTTACGAAGTGTCAAAATGCTCTTTCCAAGTTTAAAATAACAGCAAAAATCTGTTAGCAAGGCAAAAAAGTGTTGTCTTTGAGTCAAGTATTGCAATGTTATTTTCTACATACGCACATATTCGTCACAATTAGTGCCTAAAACATGGTTGTCAACTCTTAAGTACGTACTCCAATGCTATTTTCATGCATAAATAGTTACAAATAGCATGATAAACTAACACCTGACATTGGAAGTTAGGCCTATGAGATCTATGCCGTAAAATTAACTGACCATTTTATAACTGCAGAAAATACATGCTAGCAAGCAAGCAGACAAACAAATAAGCAATGTTATATAGAAGAAGAAAGTAATTAACTAAGCCTCTTCTTGATGCAAGTCAAACTACATCCTCAGATTAAATATTTCCACATCTAAATTGTTCTCAAGCACCATTTTAGAAGGAACCAAGATAAGGCATCATGTTACACACAAGAAGAATATAATCGATGATGCTGATTAACATTTATTGCCTTTATTAAAAATTACTCCGGCCTACAATTGGTTGCGTTCAATAACAACTTTCGACGAAGATTGCAACACATACCAATCGGAGCTGTGGGTAACACCAACTCGATGTGAGAGCGCGCACACACACACACACACACACACACACACACACACACACACACACACGAACAACACAGTCAAAAGACAAACAGACTGAGCAAACAATATATTAGGAACGAAGGAAGAAAGTGTTTCGACAATTTTATTGCGATGTAGCTCTTAAACTGCATATTTTTTCCGAATACACAGTGAAAACTTCTTTAATGTTTAGGTAAATACTGTACCACAGCTAAAGACTACGGTAGAGTTGAAACATCTCCAAGGAGGATGAAGCAACAAAACTAAGTCGAAATCTTAAGATTTAATTTTAAACAGCAGTGAGTGCGGTGTGTCGGACTTAGTGAATTGTTAATCGAGATAATGAATCAACCTGTCGTTACTCGCCGGCCGGAGTGGCCGTGCGGTTCTAGGCGCTACAGTCTGGAGCCGAGCGACCGCTCCGGTCGCAGGTTCGAATCCTGCCTCGGGCATGGATGTGTGTGACGTCCTTATGTTAGTTAGGTTTAATTAGTTCTAAGTTCTAGGCGACTGATGACCTCAGAATTTAAGTCGCATAGTGCTCAGAGCCATTTGTCGTTGCTCACACATTATTAATGAAGGAATGAATAAACATTTTCATTACTGCACGGTATCCGGTTTGTGTTCAGGTCATTTATACCTTTCACCAACCATAATTTGCGTCTACATCTTTACTATGAGTGCCACCTTCCAGTGTGTGGCGGAGACAACTTGGTGTGCACTGCACTTCTCCCTTTTCCTGTTCCAGTCGTGAAGAGTTCGCGGAAAGAACGATTGCTTGTGAGCATTCGTGTGAGCTCGAATCTTTTCCTTCGTGGTGTTTATGCGGGATATACAGTACATAGCGGGAAGCAATATACTGGTTGACTCTTCAAAGAAATTACGCTCTCGCAACAGTAACAGTAAACTACACCGTGATGCAAAACAGTTCTCTTGCAGCATCTGCCACTGTAGTTGGGTGAACATCTCTGTGACGCTTTCGCGCTTACTAAATTAGCCTATATCGATACGCGATGTTCCTCCTTCGATTTTCTCTCTTTCCTACATCGACAGTATCTGGTATGGATGCAGACTGACGCGCAATATACAAGTAGTGGTCAAACGACGTTTTGTCTACCACCTCCATTGTGGGTGGATTTCATTTCCTGAGGATTTTTCCAGCGAGTCTCCATCTGGAATCTGCCATACCTTACATCAGTTGTAAGTGGTCGTACGAATTTACATGACTCTGTAGACATGCTCCTAGATATTTTATAGTTGTGAGTGCTTCCAGTCATTGTTTTGCAGTCGTGTAGTCATACAGTAATAGGTCTTTTCGCATTTTTGTGCACAATAAGTTATTTACATTGATGATCAAATATCAGTCTCTCCACCAAGATCTTCCTGCAGTTTACTACTATTTCCTAGCGTTGCTACTTCTCTGTATACAAAAGCATCATCCGCGAAAAGCCTCGTAGAGCCTCCGGCGTTTTGTACTAGATCATCTGCATATATTTTGAAATGAATTGATCTTATAACACTCCCTTAGGGTAGGCCTAAACTTACTTTTACTTCTGAAGATTTATCGTTATCTCTATTAGAAACTCTTCAATCCAGTCACACAATCTGATATTCCGTACGCCCTTCATAGGAAGATAACAGAGCAATAACACGGCAGTGCGAGAGGTGTGCATGTGCGAATCAGTGTGTGTATGTTGTTTTTTGTGGTTGGAGGTGGGGTCGGGGGGGGGGGGGGGGGGTCATCTAGACGCATACGAAGCCAAACTAACGAACTTAAGAAATCGGTGACGCAGTTAGTCAACTACTTTGACTTTGACACGGAGAGGTATGGCGTGGGTATGTTTTAGTACATCACACAACCCCTGATCAAATGTTTAGGGTGAAAGATGTGGAGAACGTGCTGCCCAGGCCAACAACTGAATACCTTGTGTATCGATGTGCGGCAGGATATAACAGTTTCATCTTCCTCGTGCTAGTAGATGTTTCTCCCCTTACACGAAGGGTAACACGATCTTCTCACAAACAACACACATTTAAATGCGGTTTCTGAATGGAAAACCCGGTGCCTAATATGGATTTATGTACTAAATGTATGTTGCTTTACACCTAACTAATCATTTACATATGGAAACATGAAGAACACTTATTGCCAGTTTCAAGATTGTTGCATGCTGCCTTCGTAGAGCTACAGTTATATTGGGCAGCAGTGAAACTGAGTCATTTAGCTTGTTAGTTTCGTAAAATATTTATAAGACTGATAAAAATTATGTGGGCCTAGTGATATTAGAGGCAGTTTATAAATGCTGGCCATTTACAGGTTACTAAATTGTACACGGATTTTTTACCTGTCAGAAATTTTATTTTATTGAGAACGTATCCAGGATTTTTATGGCTGCATGTTAATCTCCTGTCTGAGCCACTGACAGCTTTTATAGCGAGTAATGAAGTTGGTAGTATCTTCTGGTGTTGTAGCTGTGGACATCCTTATTCTTTTCCAATTGTAAAGGGTTTTCTCTAACGAATATCTTTAGCTAATATACATATTGTAATTTAGTGGTTAAAATACTTAACTCACCAAAGAGGCATCTAAAAGATGATTACTGGCAAGCACTACTTGTTATTCTCACTGTACTCTTTAGCATAATCCACCCCTTCTTTCTAAGAAAATTATGTCATATCCATTAATGATATAAAATATGAGAAATATGTTAATAATTTGATTTTTCTCTCCAAAAGTAGTCGTAATACGAAGAGAAAAAGTTGCTGAACTAAGTCGTTTGACCGAATCAGTAATACTTTTCTTTCCGTTCAAGTTTTGTTCAATGACGATATCTAAAAATTTGGAACTTTATGCTCTACTTACTGACTCTTTTTTCGTGTGTTACTTTAATTGTCTGTTATTCTTCACTGTATATTATTCATTAGACATAGATTCCGTGAAAAAGGGTCTCTGGGATATAGAAAGAAGCCAAAGATATAAGTTTCATTGAAATGTAATTCAACTGAATCATTTAATATTACGAAAGTTTATTATATTGCAGTACTAATATTAATTACAAAATATCAGCAACTGAAGAGATTGCTGATGAAATATGTGAACGGCAAAAGGAGACATATAGCAGAACTAAACATCCTATTGCAAACTGACAGTCCCAAAACAAGAAGCTGAAAGCAGAAGTGAGGGCTTATATGAGTGTTATTCAGAAAATTCACAAGTCAGATCTGTGTTCTCGTTAATAAGTCGCCACTCATATCCGATTGGATGGTGCACAAAATATGCTAGTCTCTTCACAGCCAAAAAGTAAGACAAAAAAGAGCTGCCATTGAGAGAAAGCTGAAAATGTTTCTTCATCCAGAGCAGGTAAAATGTTCAGAAACAGTCTTTGCCTTAAATGACCAGAAGTGGTCAAATGCAGCTATAAGGTTTGCCCTGCTACAGTAGAGAAAATAAAATTTTCTTTTAAGTTATTTGGCTTTGTTTACTGCCTAGGGAACAACCAACGTACCTGTTGCAACACCCTATTTTGATTTTCTTATGAACTGTGCAATACTTCATATAAAATGCAGCCAAGATTTATTATGCGGTAATAAATATTCATATAATATTCTAAATCAGTTGGGTTTCAATTTAAAGCAAAATTTTATTAATTCTGTTTGTGTTGTTGAATCAACACATCAGATCTAATGCTCTGTGAATTTATTGACAGGAGCAGCGTACCATGTTATTGCGATTAAGTAGTTCTAGTAAACTACAAAAATTATTCTAAGTCTAATCGCCTGTTTTCAAACTTAAAGTCCTACGCTAGCTAACCCGTGTGAAGTTACTGAAAGACCAACTCACGCAAACTCTGTGAAATATTCTAAGTTGAAACCGTCCAACTTACTAGATATTTTACAACTTCCGCATGAATTATTCCTCAAGATTCTTTTAAGTTTTTGTCTCATATGCACTAGATTTTTTTTTATAAGCCCCTGAACTCTTACATGTAGCAATTTCGAATACTTCAATTCGTGACTCACTCGCCGCTATTCGATACGTAACTCTGCTCTGTTCCATATATTGAAATCAACTGGTCCTCGGCAAGATGGCCACCAACTATTATCGCTCTCAGTCTGTGTTGCGAAAAATCTTATACATTAGTGTCATACATCTTAACAAACATTTATATATCAATATAGACAACATATGAGACTAAACAGAAGTTATGTCAGCTTTCTGATAATGTCTTTAGTTTTTGCCTGAGTCTTTTAGTTTTCTCAAAATTTACAATTTTATCAGCGCAATAGTTAAATTTTGCTGTTTGAAAATTATAAACACATAGAAAGAAATACATTTACAGATAAATACCATAGACTAATTTACTATACCGCCACAGCTCTCAACAGCATATTATTATTTTGTGTGAAAACGACGTTTTGCCTCAGAATACATATTCCTGCATAGAACGCAAAGTGTATAACACTTACAAATTTTCTACTGGTATGTTCTAATAGGGCATTTTGAGCTCTAGCTGTTGATACAAACTTTATCTAAAACGCTCAATGGGATGGAAAGATATTGATTTTTTAATTTAATTATATTTGCAAAACTTTGATAAAGAATATCTTAAAAGCTGATGGTCTGATTGAGGGCATGTTCAAACGCATGCATTCATCTTATTCTTACCTTTTTATATACGTGGATTTTTATGTTATTGTTATATTGAATCGGGTTGTACAGAATTTTGGTCTTTTAAGTAAGCAAATAGTCTCCCGTTTCCGCCGTAGTGGCTAGCCCCACCATGATCCTCTCCAGCGGTCGAGCTCTCCAGTTTATTTCAGACCACGTGTCGAACCAACAGTTTAACTACTGCATTCCTGACGCCGTGGTATTTCTCTCAGTACCGTTTCCACTTATCATGAAATCCGAAATCTGCAGTGTCTCAGCTAAGTGACTCAAGCCCGTATGCCACCTCCTAGCGAAGGATGTGGTCCTGACACGAACCACCTATGAGTCCAGTCTAGCACAGCCAACATGACGACACAGGTTTCAAATACATCACATGTACACTCAGATCTTGTAGTACCCAGGGGCCATGTCTTCTGAGTTCGAAACATAACAGAGGGAAAGTTAAGTGACAAGAGATGCCGGTCGCCTAGGCGCAGCATCAGGCAGACCTCGGAGGGAGGTTACATAAAATGTCAGAGGCTTCTAGTGCATCGGGGAAAATACTGAACCAGAGGAGCCAGTTCGCTGACGATCGAGTATAGTAGTAACACTATAAACTGTGAAAACAAAAGTGACAATTGCAGAGAAAAAGCGAGGATAAGAGATTACTAAAGGGGGAGTCTTTGGAAGGGGCACCTATGCATCATGAAGAGCCTATAGCAGGCCTAAGATATGATTTGACGACAGATTCCTCCTTACAATGAGCCTCCCAAGAATAGTGCACAATTAGAACCAATGAGATGGTGAGGGCTCTTCAGCAACATGCCATGTCAAAGACTGGCTGGGGCGAAGAGGAATACTAATTGGAAGCTCTGAGAAGTCTATTCCACTCAGAATAAGATGTTGGTAAGATGAGGGCATTCAATAAGTAATGCAACCCATTTTTTTCTTGTCCAGTTTCTGTTGAAAAAATGCGGAACTTATTGTGGGACATTGTGCAACATTCCCGCTTTATCTCCTATAGTTTAATGAAGTTACGATAAGTGGCGAGGCTATACGTAGCCTTCAAAGTGGCGTCTGTAACGGATGTATGTTTCGAGCAGGTAGCAGTTACTGAGTTTCATTTAGCGACAAACCATAGCATCGTAGATATTCATAGCCTCTTGGAGAATGTCTACGGATACCTGACTGTGAACAAAAGCACGGTGAGCATCATCACAACAAGGTTGCAAAAACCTTTCCAATACCCGCGTGCTCGCCAGACGCACCCAGCTGTCTCTCCTGCAACGTCGGAACGTGCAGACACTCTCATTTGAGGTGATCGATAGATCACAATGGAACACCTCGGTTCACGACTGGACGTCTCCGTTGGTATTGCTAACACATTTGTCCACAAGTTCGTGTCACAGTTAATGAAACATGGGTTCATCACATCGAACGGGAAACAAAACGGCAATCCACGGAGTGGCGCCACACCATCTCTCCTCCGAAGAAAAAGCTCAAAGCCGCAGCCTCAGCCGGCAGAGTCATGGTGACGGTCTTCTGGGATTCTGAAGGGGTTATTCTGTTTTATGACCTCCCTCATGGTGGAACGATCTATTCTGAAGTGTACTGTGCTACCTTTAGGAAATTTAAGGAACGATTTCAGCACGTTCACAGCCACAAAAATGCAAACGAACTTCTTCTCCAGGACAATGTAAGACCCCACACAACTCTTTGCAGAAGAGAGGAGCTCACAAAACTTCACTGGACTATACTTCCTCATCCACAATACAGCCCGGATCTTGCCCCTTCCAACTCCCATCTATTTGGCCCAATGAAAGATGCACTCTGCAGGAAGTCTAACGTGGACGATGAGGTGGTTATTGACCAGGAAGACGTTGGCTCCGAGTTCGGCCATTAGAGTTGTACCATGTAGGCATGCAGACTCTCCCGGTAACGCGGCATAAGGCAGTCGCGTTGAATTAATATTATGTTGAAAAATAGGGTTTTGTAATCATAATATTGTGTACTTGAATATTAAATAAAAACATCCTTCTTTCAAAAAAAGAAATTCGCTGCATTACTTGTTAAACGCCCGTCATAGTATCAGCACGGTCAGGCGAAGAGAGTTGCCAGGCAAGGCTAAGCAGAGTTATTTGCAATAGACGCAGTGCAGCTGATGGAGCCCTAGTCGTTTAGCTAGGCACTTCTGCATGTCATGTCGCGGGTGTGGGCTCTCTGGGTACTGATGTTTTCATTTCAAGTAGATCGAACTGTGCTGGTTACTCGCCCTCTCTCTGTAAAGACGTGATCTTTTCTTGGGCAGAATTCCTTTAGAGCAAGTATATCAGGCGTTGATACAGTTTTCCGAGTAAAGTAGTAAGTTTTCAAAAAACTCATAGTGTTTGTCATTTCAGTATTTATTCCAAACCTTACCTTTTCTAATAAGGGAATTTTGAGAACATAGTCAGGTCAAGACTGCCCAGACCGTTTCCCTTCTTCCTGAACCCTGTAGCCCAATCCCAAGGAACAGTCATTTTCGGGACACGACAGATAAAATTAGCTGGTGCCAGACGTGTGGGTAAACAAATGGTTAAACAGAAGGCTTACCGAGTCAGGTTGCTACAGCGACTGTGACAAATAGCAGGAAGTTTTGGCGACTCGCCATTTCAGCCAAGTAAAAACTTGTCCCATGACAGTAGAATCCAAAGCGGTGTCTTGGAAGGCTGCAGTGCAATGTAGGGCAACTAAAGTATGACACAGAACCACGAGGCACTACGGTGCCTGACCTGCCAAGGGTCAGTTAGTCCAGCACTGAGGATCCGGTAGCGGCTGCAACAGATGCCATCCCAGGCGACCAGTGGTGGGCAAGTGCAAAGTCATGTTCTCATCTGCAAGTTCAAGCCGTGGGTCCAGCCCTACTGAGCAGCAGCCCCAAGGACGACACAGAGCTGCCGACATATTGCAGAGTACTGGAAGAAACAGGTACATGTCTTACAAATTGTAACCGTTGTGACTGTATTTCTAAAACTGTTAGTTGTAACTCCTTTAATATCTTAAAATGGACCCCTTAGCGAAGCACGTTCATCAGGAAACAGTATAATAAGTGCCAAAGAACCCGTGTGTATTATTGGGAATATCTTTTAATGGTAACAAGAGGGACATAAGGGACTTTATTGAGAATGTAGATTCTGAATTTGAATTAGTGAAGCCAGAGTAATATGAAATCTTTCGAGTGATGGTTTAACTTGGGCGGCATTCGGTCACACTACATACTTTAACAATATTTGAGACGCTGAAAATATTCGTGTGATAGGGGCCGTAGTCAAAATTCAGCATTTGAGACGTGTTGTCGAGCTGAGCTCTATGAACAGTTAGTGTTAGGGGATCTGATACATTTTCGTATTAATGCACTACAGCAAGCTTCAATATCGGATTTATTTTATTATCCATAACTTAAATAATTTATGTAGAACCACCACCTTTAATTATTTCCAAAAGCTACTGAATTAAAACCACACGATAGTCTGTCCTTAAAAATTCTGGTGTACTGTCGGAACTGGCTGTCGTCTCACAGCCCTAGATGTAAAATGTGCTTTTGGTACAAAGGTCTATGAATTTTGAGAAGTAGAACTTGCCGATTGCAGAGGAGAATTGAATCCTGCAAGATTTCACCTGGCATGCAATACACTATCGAGCTTTTAGGCACGAAACTTCACTCTGAAGATGTGCAAGGAAGTCTGTACGTACTTTCATTAGACGAAATACCAGTAAGACCATTTGTGGACTATGACAAGCGTTTGACAAGATTTACGTTTAGCTATTCAAGAATTCAATAGTTCTCCAGAGCTGTAGCTTGTGAGCCATGTATTAGTTATTGTGCTGCGAGGTTTGACAGTATACTGGAAGCAAGTAGTAGCATATTTTTTAACTGAGAGCTCCACCAACCCAGCAGTACTGTGGCAGTCTGTGAAGAAGTCAACGTTTACTCAGAGAAGGAATTATACTTATGTTTGTTGCCATATGGGAAATTCTTGGAGTTCATTCTATTCAAAGTCAGATGTATTATTAAATTAATCACCATTGTTTGCCTGAAGAGAAACTGTGTCTCAAAGAAGATGGCTGTTTTCCACTTCTGCTTTATTTGTTTTATTGGTACATGAATTGTTTCTGCCTTTGTGACCATTTTCAAGCTATTTTCTGTACAAAAGAGAGCACGCTACGTTACTTTCGGGAATAGAAACATAATAATATGAACGTAAGCTATTAGGAACTTACTAGAAAGTTAGATACTCTGGCCAGCCTACAAACATTCATACAGAAGCTAAAAGGAACAGAATCACCCTACTGTCGAACTAAGGCTGAACGAGTGTACTTGTCGTCAAATCTGAATATTAAAAAACTGTGTCGCATTTGTAATAATTCAGCGGCTGTGTAACAGCAAGTAGAGGCAGTAATTTCGAAAAATTTTCAACACAAAATTTAAAATTGACTTTGGATGTCCAGCAACGGATGCGTACTCAAAAATGCTTGCAGCTTGCCATCATGATAGGAAATAAAGGTAATATTTTGCAGTGTTCCTCTTACGAATATTGAGATTTACTTTTTAGTAACTGGCCATTCATTTCTACCTCCTGACAGACTTTTTGGAGAAGTACAAAAGAAGCTGAAGAGAATGGACACCATTCTTCAACAAGCTGAGTACCGTAATGTACTCTCCAACCATGGAACTGTGAAGATTATGGTGCATCACCGGGTCGTATACGAATGGAAAGCTGAGAGTAAGACTCATATGAAATCAACGCAGTCGCTTCCCTTCAGAAGTTCCCCGTCAGAGGTTCGAGTCCTCCCTCGGGCATGGGTGGGTGTGTTGTCCTTAGGGTAAGTTAGTTTAAGTCAGATTAAGTAGTGTTTAAGCCTAGGGACCAATGACCACAGCAGTTTGGTTCCATAGGAACTTACCACAAATTTCCAATTTTTCCCTGCGGGGAAAACAATATTCACATCAAAGGAGAGCATTCTTACAGAAATAATGTCGGAGTCGAAGTCGTAATTACAAAGAAAGGAAAATGAAGTGACATAATAAATCCTGCTGTACTGCCTAACAACTGGTGGAATTTAAGTGAAAAAAGAAAAGATTGAGGATGTTAATAACCTTTTGCAGAAACATTTTGGAGAAAGCTGGAAAAGCCTAGATAATTTACTTTTTCTTATGAAGACGTCCCTACTAATATGGAAGGAGCTTCTAATGACGTCGATGATACAGACTTTTGTGAAGGAAACTACCATGAAACAGACTTTCTATATGATCACAATTACTGTGCGATTATGTATGTTTCGAACGATATTGTTTTATATATGTCACTGTGGTTTAAATGCTCTCTTTTTGCACCAGTATTTTGTATTTTCTGTTATTCTGATCTACTCTGTGAACATGTAATAAATGTCTTAATTGAAAACCTCGGAGTCAGTTCGTCATGCACAATCCCTTACAAGATACATAACTTCAGAGAAGTCCAAATAGTAAGTGTCATAAATGGACAAGTATGATGGAATAGTTTCAAAAGCAGACATGTGCACGACTTGGCTTCAGTCATTTTTGGTTTCTCCAGAAGTTTTGGATTAGTATCCGAACTTTAGGCCTAAGATTTCTAAGAAATTTAATATATTGATTGAGTAGTCTACGGTATTATTCTCGTTTTAACTTAGGCTATAGCTAAAATTTGTTTACCATGAATGAGAAGTGTATGACTTCCGTAGGATTGTTAGTTCCGGGTTGTTGAGTGAGAGTTGCTGCAGTTTATTTCATGTAGGTGACTGTAGTGGCGTGGGAATTGGGGAAATAAACAAGGCTTGTTGGTTGTGTAGGATTTGCTGTAGAGAGAGGAAGATAGTGGAACAGGAGGAGAAGATTGCTGCCCTTCAGGTGGAAGTAGATAAAGCGAAGCAAGATCTGGAATGGTTAAGGGGGAGAAGGGAAAAGAGAGGTGGGAAGTGACAACAGGTTACAGAAAAAATAGGAATAGGACCTTCTCAAACAGTGCGGTTGCGAGTGTGGAAAACAGGTTTGATCTATTGTCACAGTTGGATACTGATGAGTCACAAATAGATGTACGAATAGACAGGACACAACAAACTTTCAGAAAGTGTTTGAAAGTCAAGAAGTCAGAAATAGCTATGAAGAAGAAGAAAGTTTTGTTGTTAGGTAGTTCACATGGTAGAGGTGTTGGGTAACTGTTGCAGGATGAACTCTGCTCAGGTTACCAACTAACAATTTTTTTAAACTTAGTGCAAGTCTCGGGCAGGCGATAGAGGATGTAGGTTCACTTTGCAAAGACTTCACGAAGGATGACACTGTGGTAATAGTGGGTGCGGGCCGGGCAACAGGATAGATAGGAACCATAATTATTCAATTGAGAGAGACCTTGTAAATATAGCTTCAGCAACGAGATATATTGAAGTTGGGTCATTTAAACTCTTCTGTTAGGAGAGTTAATTTAGAGGTGGAACGGCTTCTTGGATCAGATATGGGGTCTCGTATCAGTATGGTTCCTGTTGACTCTATCGGCAGGTGGCACTATACTAGGCATGGCCTTCATCTCAACAGGAAAGAGAAGGAAAAACTGTCTGGGCTAATAGCAAATAAGTTAAGGGGCGGCACTGTCACAAGTGGTAAAGTACCAGTGGTTACAGGCGACAGATTAGCAGTTTGTTTAAGACAGGGAGGGCAAAAACAAAAGACGTTCAGAGACAGGCTGAATATGATATTCACATTGATAGAACAGGCAGCCAGAAAGCAAATTTTAATGTACACAATTCATGCAGACAGCCTCTAATGGAAACTAGAGATACTCAAAAATTGACAGGAAAATTAGGTTCATCCAGTTGCAATTCAGCCAGTGCACAAAATCAGTTATCGTTACTGCACCAGAATATCCGAGAACTGAGGGGTAAGCTTAATGAGTTGCTTATTTGTGCTGAAGAATTAGAGCTGAGCAGACCAGTTGATATAATCTGCCTCTCTGAACATCATGTGACCACTGGTATAGATACGTTATATGTTACAGGACTGAAGTTAGCTTCTTACTTCTGTAGATAAAATATGGAGAAAGGAGGAGTTGCCACGTTTGTCAGAAACTGCTTTGATTTCAAGAATACTGATACTAATAAATTTTGATCAGAGTAGCACTTAGAAGGTTGTGCAACAGAAGTAGTACTGGAAGCCCTGCTGCCCCATCTAATGGTAAAAAACAACGAAATAGTAGTTGCTGGTGATTTTAATGTGGATTTGTTGAAAAGCTCTGTCAGTGAACAATTATTGCAGTCAGTCACAACATTATTCAATTTAGTTCTTACTGTGAACGTTGCTAGTAGGATATATAAACGCTCTGAGACTGCTACTGATAATATCTTTGTAGGCAAATCTAGGGAAAAAAACCAATCACAAAACCAATAGTAAATGGGCTATCTGATCATGACATGGAGCATCTTGTGTTAGATGTTGAAAACTGTCGGGATAAAAAAAATCTATTAAATCTGACTACAGGAGGGTAATGAATAAGTAAAAAATTGAGATATTCAGGAAACTGCTCAACGACATGAACTGGATAGATGTTTACAATACTTCTGACTCAAATGTAAAATACAAAGCATTCATTAATAAAGTTACCTCCACTTTTGAAAATTGTTTTCCCTAAAGGTAACCCAAATTACACAGAAGTCAAAAAATAAGCCGTGGATTACACAAGGAATAAAGATATCGAGTTGGACAAAAAGAGAGACTGTATCTAATATCTAGGAACAATTCTGATGTTAGAACTGTAATGCATTACAGAGAATACAGCAGAGTAATGAAGCAAGTTATCCAGAAATCAAAGCAGCTTTATTATAAGAAAAAGATAATTATATCAGGCAACAAAATAAAAACTGTATGGGATATAGTGAAGACAGAGACAGGTGGGGCCGAAAAGGAAGAGGAACAGATAGCTCTAAAAATAAATGAGACTTTGGTAACAAGCGCGTTTAGTGTTGCAAACCTCTTCAACAAGTACTTCATTTCTATTACTGACAGCTTGGGGTTTTGAGGTTCGGTCAACAGTGCAATGGAAAATCTGAGACCTGTCTTTAAAAATACCTTCAGTAAAATGGAAATGTCACGTCTCTCAAAGAAGTAGCATGCGTGCTAAAATCCTTAAAATCTACGTATTCCAGTGGGTACGATAACATATCAACAGAGTTAATCAATGAGTGCTCATGCGAGTTGAGTTCTATCTTAAATTATTTGTGTAATCAATCTCTTATCAGTGGAACGTTTCCAGACTGGATAGAATATGCTGAAGTTAAACCTCTTTGCAAGAAGATAGATAAAGAAATACCATCAAATTATCGATCAATTTCACTTTTGCTGGCTTTCTCAAAAATATATGAAAAGGTTATGTTCAAGTATCTCCTTAAGCATCTGACTACAAACAGTATATTGTCCAAGTAACAGTTTGGATCTCTTAAGGATTCAGATATAGAGAAAGCTATTTACACTTCCAGTGAGAATGTACTTAATTCATGAGATAATAAATTAGATTCTACTGGCATATTCTGTGAGCTGTCAAAAGCCTTTGACTGTGTGCACCACAGCATTCTCTTAAGTAAATTAGGATATTATGGTGTCACCAGCAGTGCTGCAAGACTGGTAGAGTCTTACTTATCTAACAGGAATCAAAGGGTGTTGCTGCAAAATACCTGTGCAGTAAGCAGTCAGTTTTCATCTGAATGGAAATCAATTACACGTGGTGTTCCTCAAGATTCCATCTTGGGTCCATTGCTTTTTCTTGTGTACATTAATGACCTCTCATCTGTTACATTTCCAGATGCAAATTTTTGTTTGTTTGCAGATGATACCAACAATGCAATAAGGTGGAATCAAGTACAGATTTAGAAATAGTTAATAATCAAATTTTCACTTAAGCTTTGAGAAGACCCACTCTATGCTGTGCAGAACCTGCAAGAGGTTTCCTTCCAGCATGTGCATAACATATGAAGACTTGCAGACTGAAGAGGTTGACAGTGTTAAATTTCTAGCATTACAACCCAATAACAAATTCAGTTAGGAAGGGTGTAGCACAGAATTGCTTAAGTGCCTAAACAAGTCTGTATTTGCAGTGAGAATAAAGTCATATGTAGGAGATATAAATATAAAAAGACTTGCATGCTCTTCTTACTTTCATTCTATTATGTCATATAGAATCATATTCTTGGGCAACTCATTAAACCGAGCAAAGGTTTCCAGGGTGTAGAAGTGTATGATAAGAATCATTTGTGGCGTAAATTCAAGAATATCAAGTAGAATCCAGTTCAAGGAACTTTGTATTCTAACCACTGCTTCTTAGTATATTTATTCCTTAATGAAATTTGTTACAAGTAACGCATCTCTATTTCCAACGAATAGCTCAATACATAGTATCAATACTAGGGATAAGAAAAATCTACATAAAGACTAAAATCACTTACCATGGTCCAGAAAGGGATCCAATAGTCAGGAACAGACATTTTCAATAAATTGCCAGCAACTGTTAAAAACTTGGTTTCAGATTAAGCACAGTGTAAACAGAATTTGAAAGACTTTTTGATAGGCAACTCCATCTACTCTACAGATGAATATCTTAACAGAGACTGTTAAGCCAGCTTAAGTAAAAATGTCTGTTTGATTTCACTTTTTAGAGCACTTGGTCACAAACTTGAAGATTAGATATTTTATGTATGATAAATTTATTAATAGTGCATAACAATGTTTCATTCTTACAGTGTGTTAATTGTGTAAATATTAGGTGTTCCAGTTTACTGCATTGTATTCACCTATTTCGACAACCTCCTGACAAATGATCAGGAGAGTAAATGTTATATTCAAATGTTTCGTGTTTTAATGTTATACTTTCTGACATGTTCCACACCCACGAGAATCATCTCATTGCTTAGGTCTATGGAACGAAAACTGAATCTAATCTAATCTGAATAAGTCCATTTTCTTTTCATATGTATTGCCGTGTTGTGGATCGCTAAGATTCAATTTTGCTATCTGTTCATAAGCAGACATAACAACAAACTAAAAGCCAGGACTATAGAGTGAATCTCACATCTTGTATGTCTTTAAGAGTTTTCATGTTTTTTCCTCAACTTCACACTGAGTGGACATGTCCAGTTTTGAAAACATATGTCTCATGTGCCGTGTTTTATACAGATAACCATTTTAAAATTGCCTGAAAGACAGAAACTAGTCGTGAATCAATAAAATGAACACAGTAACACAGTAGAAGTGGAAAAATACAACGTTATTTAATAAATTTCTCGCTGTGGTGAAAAAGAAATATCAGAAACTGTTTGCTGTCACAAAATATAGCACCATCTGAGTCTACACAAAGAGAATACTTTTAGTAGTAATACAGTGTCAATGAGACGCACTGAATGAAGGGAAGTTAAGCAAGTTTCATTTGGAAAAATGATAGTTCCCGTTGCTAGAAACTTACTGAGTCACACTGTGGCTGCAGCTTAGCAGCTTGCTGCTTCAGCAGCGCTTATTTCAGAAGAGGTTATTGCAACTAACTGGTATCTAAATAGTTTTAGTATGTGGTATGAGACGAAGGTTAGCAGAAATAACGTAGAGTCTGTTACCAGAAAGAGTGCTGATAAGCTGATGTATCTGAGACAAATGCTAAGTTGGTTTGCAACGTTGAGTTTCAGTGGAAGAATGAAAGGAAATCAATGCAAACTGCACTTCAACCGTCAGCTACAACTTTAAGGGTGCAAATGAGAACAGCAGTCAATAGGACTTGGTGTTTTGCACATTTACTGCTGATCTGAGATTGCGAGATTCAAAGAAATATACAGGGTGAGTCACCTAACATTACCTCTGGATATATTTCGTAAACCACATCAAATACTGACGAATTGATTCCACAGACCGAATATGAGGAGAGGGGCTAGTGTAATTGGTTATTACTAACCATACAAAAATGCACGGAAGTATGTTTTTTAACACAACCTACGTTTTTTTAAATGGAACCCCGTTAGTTTTGTTAGCATATCTGAACATATAAACAAATACGTAATAAGTGCCGTTTGTTGCATTGTAAAATGTTAATTACATCCGGAGATATTGTAACCTAAAGTTGACGCTTGAGTACCACTCCTCCGCTGTTCGATCGTGTGTATCGGAGACCTCACCCCTCATGGTAATGTACATGTGCGCCAGTGAAAAAGACCAATAGAAAGGTGTTAGCATGTGGACGTAATGTGCTGTTCCAGTCTCTTCTGTACCTAGGGTCCATCACCGTTCCCTTTGGATCCCTACGTAATTCGGTTGTCTCCGATACACACGATCGAACAGCGGAGGAGTGGTACTCAAGCGTCAACTTTAGGTTACAATATCTCCGGATGTAATTAACATTTTACAATGCAACAAACGGAACTGATTACGTACTTGTTTATATGTTCAGATGTGCTAACAAAACTAACGATGTTCCATTTAAAAAAACGTAGGTTTGTGTTAAAAATCATACTTCCGTGTATTTTTGTATTGTTTGTATTAACAATTACACTAGTCCCTCTCCTCACGAACGGTCTGTGGAATCGGTTCGTCAGTATTTGATGTGGTTTACGAAATATATCCAGGGGTAACGTTAGGTGACTCATCCTGTATATAAGGGTGAGAACTGAATTGCAAAACACCAGATTTAGGTTATAGTATTTATAACTAAAAGTAAATTAAGTTCTGTTTGGGTTGGTGTGGTGATTTTTATTGGAGATATTCTGGAGCAGGCAGGGCTCAGAATCTAAAGAGTAGTGCGGCGTGCCATGGAGCTCCATCCTTGGCGAAGTTATGTAATCATGAGACTTGGTAACTGTGGAGACTTGTAGGAAACACAGAACTGGGGATTTGACTCAGTAGCATCATGAGACTCTGTTCTCGTTATGGGTTTTATGAAGTTATTGTCTATCAGAAGTTAAACCAATTTGTAGCTTCTTTGTGATCCTACCAACGCCTGGAGAGATGCCTCGAACGTGGCCACCGTGGATTTCTAAACCTATGAACAAATACAAGTACGACTTTTCACAGAAGTAAAGAAGACGAAATACCCAGTCAAACGATTTCCGCCGACAAGTATTCGGAAAATTCACAAAAAAAACTGGTTATAAATATATGGTACTAATCTGCAAAGCTCAATTACAAGTACAATGATAAAAACGGATGTCGGTTAGGTGATACAGTGTGTGGAATTACGACGCAAGAAACAGTAAGAATCACATTAACGTTGCAACTGAATGTGTTTTATTCTGTTATACACCGGAATATCAATATTTACCCGTGGAATCTAGAATTTTCTTCATTGAAGAACAATTTAACCGTAGTAACAAGAATCAACGACTTGTTGCCACGCATATAAACAACGGGTAACGACATTATTCGTCGACAATATCACACTTTGTGACTGTTTTGCGTCTACGGATTGTTAAATATGAATCAAGCAGAGTTGCCGAATACTGGTACACCAACTGTTCGCTTCAGCACTCAGCATCACGCAGTCCAGCCTTCCACGTCGACATCTCGCAGCAACGCAGCGCATTGTTTAAGGGTGTAGATTAACATTTACCTTTCCAGCTTGAATTTTCGGCGTTCCAAAAACGAGATATAATTATTTGTTTGTTTAATGACAAATACGTTGTATTGAACGAATTTGGAGGGAATTAGCAATGAGTGACTAATAGACAACCTCTCATCTCTAAAGTTCTTTAAGAGTCAAGCATTAATACAAGAGAATAATAATAACTTTGTGTCGAGCTGCTAAATACTAAACATGAGTTTAAACAACCATTGCTCTCATAGGGAATCACCAAACAGCCGAAGCGTTGTTGCACGTATTCAAGCAACTTATCAAATAAAAGTTTTCACAGATGGGATTATGATTTTCACAGATGGAATTGCGTTTCCATTAAGTTACAGAAACAATGGAAGATCAGATGAATAACAGCTTTACCCAATTAGGTTCAAGATTAAACCAAATGGATAACAGATTACGACAGAAGCAATTAAATATCAATAATCTTACAACACAGGTCAATGGGAGAATGGATATATTGGAAGATAGACTCTACCTAGGACTAAAACACGTTGTAGATATAGACATTCAGTTGGAATTATTAGACGACAAGGTAGAGGGTCAGTTACAACACATACATTCCCTTAAGACAACCCAAGACATGATAGTTAAACGGCTCCAAACCTGGTTACTAGAAACAAAAACGAATGTGCAAAAATTGACGAATAGAGATGTAGAAACAATATCGTTCTTAATTAATGAAACTGACGCTCGTTTACAAACACTGGAACGCCGTAACAAGCACAAAGAAGCTACATTACCTTCACAGCCGAATAATACCCCAAACAAACTAGACATCCCGTATTCAGGCATTGTAGTCAGACCAGCAGACACTAGGTCGATGAGTTGTACCGATGACAACAGTCTCCCACATCTATTATCCAAAAGTGACGATGCATCCACTCAATACTGCTCACAACCAGAAGGAAAGCGTAAGGAAGAGGAATCAATTAACAGCAATCAACACAGTAGTCTGTGTGATGATTTTACGTCAACACTTAGCAAAGGAATCAACCATAAATTTGCTAAATTTATACCAGGCGAAGATATACACCCTGTGTTATTCGTCATGCATTTCAAGTTATGTTACCTAGTACTTGGTCGAACCAGAACAAAATTAGATTCGTGGTCAGACCTTTGTCAGCAAGCGCAGCACAATGGGGTATGCTGAGGGCAGATGATTTTAAGACTTTTACCGATTTTGAAAGAGAATTCAAAGCTTAATACTGCAGTGATGGAGCACAAAAGAAACTTTGCTTCAATTATTGGGTTCGAAAACATACAATAGAAATGAATGGACGGGATTGTTGAATATCAACTAAATAAAGCCAAATACCGAAATAATCTCATTCGTGAGGAACACTTATTAGAAGTTATTATCAGCCGCCTACCGTGAAAGGTACAAGATACGTTATTAGGTAAGGACTGGAGGAAAGTTCAGCCTTTTAAAATAATTGGAACAGCTGGACACAATAGAAAACTAGTTGCAGCGTACAAACACGGCTAGGGGCAGTCGCCAAGTCCAAACATTCATTTTAGGGGACGAATATAATAACCAATATAAAAATAGATCGAGATGTAGATGGAGAGATGGTAATCAAAGTATTCCTGACAGAAGTCAGGGACACACGCACAGGGAAAACTGGTGAGCTTCAGAAGAGTGACTCGATCTTCTGAGGCTGTTGCAATCGAGATAGTATCAGTGGAATCCCATATTATTAAGTATGATAAAAGGTAATCCGGTGATGGATGATTTATTAGACGAGAATCAACGTATAACTAAAAAATACATCCGACCAAAGCTTTGTGGCGCAATAGATGAGATACCAGTATATATAATTATGGATTTGGACAGTGAAATTTGGGTTTTGGGCCAGAATTTTCGAACCACCTATAATCTGATGCATGTATTCCCGACGCTTCTGGTCATGAGAGTGAATCTGACAGGAATTACAGAAAAAACAGTAAATAGGTGCAGGCAAAAATATTAATTCAGTTTTCTGTTGGGATGTATAAGTTTAGTTATCTGATGTTCGTTGTATCTGATTAAAACATTCCTATCCTTCTGGGAAAGGACTAGCTATGAGATTCTAAAGTTATTTTAGACTTTTCTATGGGATCTGTAACTTTTCAATATGGTGATGATCATTAAATAGTATCATTACAATTAGATTCCACAGCAACTAGCCACACAAATGTAGCACCCACAATAGAAATTGTGCTACATCAAATGGAGACACATAAGGACTCTAAATATTTGGAAAAAATATCAGTTGAAAGATATAGTAGCTAATATTGATAAAACATTAGGAATTAATGTAAAAGAGAAAGTAGAGATTCTTCAAAGAGATATTGTCATCGAAACAAGGAACGATTAAAGATTTAACATGCACATAAAAGATGAAACCTCATGATCCATTCAATGTGGTCTATACACGATCAAGTAGCATTAAAGGAAATAGTAAGGCATGAAATGAATAGGATGATACATTGGGATGTAACAAAAACAGCTAGTAGTTGTTACAATAACCCACTGATTGTCGTTAAGGGACCAGATGGAAAAGTCAGACTAGTGATTGATGTGAGACCACTTAACAGGATAGCAGAACCAGATAGAGACACACAGCCAATAACAGATGACTTACTGACAATATTTTTAGGGGTGAAGTACATTATTACTGTGGATGTAACACCGGATACTGGCAAATCAAACCACATGAGACATCTCACGAACATACAGTACTTCCGTCTGAGGGCAGAGATTATCAATTCAAGGTTCTACCGTTTGGATTGAATATTTCAGTGTTGGTATTCATAAGGCAATTGGAGATGATTTTAAACACAAGATTTTGATATACGTAGACGACACAGAAATTATATCAAAAACCTGGGAGGATCACATTTACATTTTGGATACACTAATATCTAGATTCTCAGGAAATTACCCTGAAACTATCTAAATCTCAATTTGGCAGGACTGAAGTTAGATTCTTAGAACATGTGATAAATAGAGAAGGAATAAGACAAGAGCCACATAAGTCAGACGCAGTTAGTAAATGTCTACAACCATCAAACAAAAAACAACTGTGAGCAAATTAAGGACAGCAGGATTTTAAAGAAAATTTTTGAACAATCAGCCCTGAATACACCACATATGGCAAAGTTACTGAAACAATATTCAGTGTGGCGATGGATACAAGAATACACAGCTGAGTTCTTAGCTATCAGGGACAGTTTAGTGTCACCATCATTACTTGTGCATCCTCATTTCAGTCAACTGTTCCATCTTGCAACAGATGTAGTCGAACACAAACGTACAGCATTTGCAAGCCATATGCTCACACATACTGAAAGAAATTATGGTATAATGGAAAAAGAGACATTAGCAGTAGTATGGGCTTTTAAAACATTTAAATACCTATTAGCAGGACACGAGTCTATCGTCCATAGTGATCACACATAATTAACGCTACTCTCAAAAAGTCAGTTGTTACTCAGTAGGCTTATTAGATGGGCGTTGTTCATGCAGGAATGTAATTTTTCCGTTCGTTATGTCAAAAGCAATGAAAATATAGAACCGGATGCTTGTCCCGGCTTCCGATAGATTTACAGCCACAAAAAAATGTCAGAGGATGTAGTACTTTTGCCATATATATTTTAAAAACAAACATTTCAGATAGGGATGTTATAAATTTTTGTCATAACTTGCTAACAGAGCAACACAGAGATCAAGCACTACTTAAACTTATTCAACAGTTAGAAATGGAGGTGATGTTTCAGCAGCAGATGGAAGGGATACAGTTCCACAAAAAGTGTGCTTCGCGTAACTTGTTGCTCTGTATTCCTTTCAACAGTATTGCATTAATAACATGGTACATACATCTAGTATATGATCACTTTGGCGATGAGAAATTTATCATGCACATAAATACTTTAAGAACATACACTGACGATTTAAAAAAATGTGAGACATGTCAGAAGGTGAAAATATAGATGTCGAAACTGCACACCTTACTTCAACCTATAATACCCAATGGGTTATGATATTTAGTAGCAGTGGACTTCTAAGGGTAGGGAGATCAAAACATTTATTGTCGCATAGTGTCACACAATTACGGCAAGGCAATTTTAAGGAGTTCCTAGCACAGAAAAAAGCAATCATACCCACATATCATGGGGCCACGCGCTGGCTATCCCCACCAAACGTGTGAGGAGGGAAGTAGGAAGGTTATGTCGAACGTATTGTGCTGGAAAATACTCCAAGTAGATTGATATGGTGAGTGATTTTGAAAGGATAACTGAATGAACTCCCCCATTCGGTTACCAGTGTAGCATCCATAGAGATTTTAGGCAAGGAAATCGAAGGTGAACCATTGAGAAAGTATATCAAGTGGCCTGAAGAGACTGCATGGATTGCCCAAGTATTAGAATCAAATATCAAAGAGACATTAAGTAAAGCAGATAACGAGAGTAAAAAAAGAAGGGAAAGGAGTGCCCCAATAGTGTATAATTAGGAGACTTGGTATAAGTAAAGAAACAACAAAAGTTAAAAAAAAAGTAGTAATAGCCAAGTTTCAACATCTCTACAAAGAACCATATGCAATAATAAGTATGCGTCACCCAAAAGCCACTGTGCTAACTGACCCAATTACAAGGAAAGGAAAAGGAATGTTTAACATGCAAAATCTAAACCCTTTTGTAGTCAGTGAACGATAAATTCTTCACTATATTATGTTCAAATTTAAGGTGAAGTGGGGGTCAGCGAAACTACACAACCATTCTTTAGGTTAGAGAGTACGATGTAAGGGCAAGAGTGAACTCAACGATACTCCACATGTAAAGCTGTGAAAAGATGATATATAGAAATTAGATACTAATCAAGTGATGAACCGTAAATGAGCTGAATGGGATAGCAACTATGAAAGTCTTGGTTGATATTGATCTGTGAGATGCCTGGTAAAGGAGAATTAAGAATTAATGTTACAGATACTATTAAAAATTGTTATTAATTTCCTGCGACACGTTCTTTTAAGATTTAAAATTTCTACAGACTTTCTTTATCTTTTGTGTGTGTGGGGTGTATTACTTAAGATTACATTATCAGTTCAATAAATTTAAAGATCTATGGTATTAGCATTAAAGTAGCACATGAAGGAACCTTTAGTGATAGAAAAGTGTAATCCAAGTCATACCATCAGGAATGATATTTCCTGATTTCTACTTGGAAGAGAATTTAGGCTTGTATAACACAGTTCACACTTCATGGACGCAATCCTTTTTTTATAAAAATAGTGATGATGAATGTTATTAACCTACGAAATCCACCAGGTTTGTGATATGAGGGCAGTTCAATAAGTAATGCAACACATTTTTTTTTTCTCGGCCAATTTTGGTTGAAAAAACCGGAAATTTCTTGTGGAATATTTTCAAACATTCCCGCTTCATTGACTTCCGACATGTGGCAGCGCTGTACGGAGCTGTTAAAATGGCGTCTGTAACGGATGTGCGTTGCAAACAACGGGTAGTGATCGAGTTTCTTTTGGCGGAAAACCAGGGCATCTCAGATATTCATAGGCGCTTGCAGAATGTCTACGTTGATCTGGCAGTGGACGAAAGCACGGTGAGTCGTTGGGCAAAGCGTGTGTCATCATCGCCGCAAGGTCAAGCAAGACTGATCTCCCGCGTGCTGGCCAGCCGTGCACAGCTGTGACTCCTGCAATGGCGGAGCGTGCGAACACACTCGTTCGAGATGATCGACGGATCACCATCAAACAACTCAGTGCTCAACTTGACATCTCTGTTGGTAGTGCTGTCACAATTGTTCACCAGTTGGGATATTCAAAGATTTGTTCCCGCTGGGTCCCTCGTTGTCTAACCGAACCCCATAAAGAGCAAAGGAGAACCATCTGTGCGGAATTGCTTGCTCGTCATGTGGCTGAGGGTGACAGTTTCTTGTCAAAGATTGTTACAGGAGATGAAACATGAGTTCATCACTTCGAACCTGAAACAAAACGGCAATCAATGGAGTGGCTCCACACCCACTCCCCTACCAAGAAAAAGTTTAAAGCCATACCCTCAGCCGGTAAAGTCATGGTTACAGTCTTCTTGGACGCTGAAGGGGTTATTCTGTTCGGTGTCCTTCCCCATGGTCAAACGATCAACTCTGAAGTGTATTGTGCTACTCTTCAGAAATTGAAGAAACGACTTCAGCGTGTTCGTAGGCACAAAAATCTGAACGAACTTCTCCTTCTTCATGACAATGCAAGACCTCACACAAGTCTTCGCACCCGAGAGGAGCTCACAAAACTTCAGTGGACTGTTCTTCCTCATGCACCCTACAGCCCCGATCTCGCACCGTCGGATTTCCATATGTTTGGCCCAATGAAGGACGCAATCCGTGGGAGGCACTACGCGGATGATGAAGAAGTTATTGATGCAGTACGACGTTGGCTCCGACATCGACCAGTGGAATGGTACCGTGCAGGCATACAGGCCCTCATTTCAGGGTGGCGTAAGGCCGTAGCATTGAATGGAGATTACGTTGAAAAATAATGTTGTGTAGCTAAAAGATTGGGGAATAACCTGGTGTATTTCAATGCTGAATAAAACAACCCCTGTTTCAGAAAAAAATGTGTTGCATTACTTATTGAACTGCCCTCGTATAAGTATGACAGTACATGGATGTGTACTACAACCGTGAGAACTCTATGAAGTAACTATGTATCTGAAAACCAGGATTTTAGTATATGAACAGTTGGGAACATGAAAAGCAACAAGCTTATAGTGCTTATGCTACGTGAACAGTGGTTTTAAGAACAGGTAGTTTCTGTTAGTAGTAATGTAAGATGTAATCGGGTAAGAAGCATATGTTGTGAGTAAATGAGTAGTAATTAAGTAAGTTGTGGATTCCCTCACTTATTATCAACAAGTGTGTAAACAGACACGATCGCCGCATGGAGTGGCCGCGCAGTTTGAGGCAGCATGTCACTGACTGCGCGGCCCCTCCCGCAGGAGGTTCGAGTCCTCCTTCGGGCATGGGTGTGTGTGTTGTTCTTAGCGTGGGTTAGTTCAAGTTAGTTTAAGAAGTGTGTAAGTCTAGGGACCGATGACCTCTGTAGTTTGCTGCAGTTTGGTCCCCTAAGAACTCACACACATTTGAACATTTCTGAGCAGACACGATCACACAACATTGAGGGGTGGCAGACGTAAGGGTGCAAATGTGCATGGTGGTCAATGGGAGTTAGTGATTTGCACCACTACTGCTGATTTGGGGCTCATGTATGTTTTTGTTTAAGGATATATAAGGCTGAGAATGGAAATGCTTGGACTACAAAAGACTGGGTTTAAGTAATGTTTGTTATCGGTAAAAATAAATTTGGTTTTGTTTGGGTTGATGTGGTAATTTATGTTGGAGGTATTCTGGGGACACCACACGGCTGATCGTGACGTCAGAGCAGACAGGGCTCAGAATCTGTAGAACAGTGCGGCTTGTCATGGAGCTCCGGCCACGGTGAAGTTCTGTGGTCATAGGACCCCAGATCACGTAAGAAACAGATTGGCCGGCCACTAATTCAGGCAGACAACCCTCGCCAGGGAGCAGTCACCAGACGACGACAGCGCGGCACTCTTACTTTTGGCACCAACGGCATGATGGCACTCCACTTGGTGAAGTAAGTGGCAACCTTGTGCAATCGCATGAATCCCAGAAGCGCTAGCCACTATCTGGCGGCTGTGAAGTACAGCAGTTAGCCTGTTTCAGGGAAAGCGTCGCTAGTCGATCGAGTCATCATTCCGAATTCCTGGGAATACATTAACTGTGGAAATAGCAAACGGACAAATCCCGGACTAAAAATGTTCAGATTTCCCGTCAAAGATGAAGAAAGGTTACGCAAGTGGATTTTGAATTCAGCTGAATGAATATATTAGTTACAAGGAAGAACCAATAAAGAACTCTAAGCACTCGATCCTGTGTAAATTATGCCCATCTTACATGTTGAAATAATGTGGCAACTGGACTTCCTGCTCAGGAAGCATATAACATTTTTAAATAATAAAAATGAAATCAATGCCGTCATTTGAAATTTATTTATTTACCTCATTATCGCGATATCGACTACAGAGCCATTTTCAAGTTCATGGTGAAAACTGAAACCTGGACAGCTTATGGATAACAAAATTAAGGCATAATGCGATGACATTTGATAAAAACAATATAAGGAGCAGTACCTGAGTTGACTTCTTGAACTTGAAAATAGCTCTCCAGACGAAACTGCGATAGTGAAATAAATGAATAATAAAAACTTACAATCAAATTCTGGAATGATTTCATTTAAAATATATGTCATGACTATGGTCCCCAGCCCAGGAAAATTATCATATGATATCAGTTCTGTGTTCTAAGGTCTAGTGCATACTAGAGCGAACGAAAGTGAACAGGAGTGAACTAGCGTAAATCCTCGTCTACACCAGAGCGAATTGAACCGAACACAAGCGAACGAGCACTGACAGACAACTCGCCAGTGCTCACAAGCATTCTTTCGTACCTGTGGGCAAGCGTCCACACTAGATCGATAGGAGGAGAACGCGAGAGAATAAGCACAGCTTGCTAACTCTACTGGCACTGCGTATTTTTTTCGGTAATAATACTCACATATGTGTCACACGATAACACCACTAGTTATAGCTACGATTAAATCTTTGATGTTGAGACAGGATTATTTTGCACGGTGTTTTTGACGAAGGAAGCTAAATGGAGTAGGAAAAGAGGTATGTACATGTCAGAGTATTTGTGAAATCGTCAAACGCGTCGAGCAGTCGAGCAGTGCACTTAAAACTGAACTCTAGCTCTAGCCCTCTCTAACGTTATTCCAAAACTTTGTACTTATTTCGGTTGACGCCTTTCACTGGCTTCTCGTTATACCTGTGGGGGGAAATATAGAAGCGGAGCATGAATTATCAGTGATGAACGTAAAGAAGTTCGCAGCGGAAGACTTCTTTTTGTGATGCTAGCGCCGAAGTAGAGAGAATTCCAGCTTCCTTTGATGTTTCGCTAAAAGACCGATAACCGGTTGACCACGAGCAGACACCAGTGATTGCGTAGCGAAAGTGACTGAATGTTTTCTCGCGCTTGTCCGCAGTTTATACCGGAGAGAATTCTCGTTCGGCGATGCTCATTTGCTCGTGTTCTGCCCAATGGAAACCAGGCTTAAATGAGCAATTTGTTAGCGCTCTCAGCCATTCTTTTCTTTTACTTAGTGTCTGTTCCACAAGCATTTACACGGTAGTGAGTGGAAGGGATGACGACATAGTAAGAATTTCATTACGCAAAAGCTTGCAAACATTCAGATAATGGATTCGCTACTTATTGTTACTCGCTGAGAAAAAACTAAGCACTAAAAAAAAAAAAAGTTTCTGACAAAATTTGTGTCACTTATGAAGCAAGTAATGTCACGTAGAAAAAGAGGTTAGGAATCATGTGTTTCTGAACTTTTTGAAGAACGTCAGACGCACGGTGGATAGTGTGTGAACTACGAACCAAACCCGACTGAATGTCGTTTGCTCAAACTCGTGTGCCTTTTGCACATGGAAGAATGCAGTTACTGTTGATATTAGTATTAACAGTGCATAAAATATCCTCGTAATTGAGCGATTTCCTGAATTTAAAGACTGATATGTAATTTAGAACATTCTCCTGAAGGCTTAATAAATTATGTAAAGATCTGGAAATCAAAGTATTTACACTAGTCGAGCGAAGCTTGAAAATAAAGAATCCTGTTAGAAGTACTTGATAAAAGATTCCATTTTTCTGATACACAGTTATTGTTACAGGCAATGTCAACTGCTGGATATGGATCCAGCAAAGTTGCACAACAGATACTTCTGTGTTGCTCATCTTGAAGAGAAATCATTCATGAACAGAAGGAAGAAACGGCTTACACACATTGTAGTTCCTCTAAAATTTACACCTAATACTGGCTCTTCAGTAGTGTGCGAGGAATCTAGTTATAAGACTAATCTGCTGTCAGCTGAACTGAAAGTGAGTAAGCCAAGAAGAACATATAGTGAATGTGGTCAGCTCCCGGCAGAAACAAAGGTAATGCCACAGAAGTGTGAAGTATTTCCACCTGAAAGAAATCATAGAAATGACTGCGATACAAGTTAAAACAAAACTCTGTATGGTGCGTGATGATAATACTCAAAGAAAGGAAAAATTGAAACACAAAATTCATAATGTGAACAGATATTTAAAAAAGAAATCATCATACTTGTCAAAAATGAAGGGTAGATCACTGTCAAAGCGAAAGGCATCGCTGGTCCTTGTTTGAAAAAAATCTCTCACTAATGTTATTTTACATATTCCAAGAGCATATAAATTCTTATGAAAATTTGGTAACATATGAACTGTACTGTCTAAAATTAGACGATGGATTGGTGCTACAAAGTTTCTACCACGCTTTAACAAAAACATTTTTAGTGAACTCAGCAAGGAATTAGAGACACAAACCTTTTTGGAAAGGGCATGTGTAGTGTCTTTCCGTAAGATGTCGACAACGTGGCATCCGGAGTACCCTATAGATTTGGATTTATTAGAAGGCCTAGAGGATTTTGGTAAGAGGGGAAGAAAGCCATTCCCTGCAAATTATGCACTTGTAGGTAAGACAGTCCGAGGTGGTTTCTCGACTAGATAGGCCACGTGTCCTGTATCAAAAATATTCGTCTCGAATTTGTATACACTACTGTGGTACATTGTAAACCATGAAACTATCAAGAGGACTTGTCTATGAGACCTGTAACGAGTACTGTTGGTTCACCAACGTATTTTTCTGCCAAATATTTAGCTTTCTTATTAAAACCATTGGTAGGCAAATGTAGTTACCAAATTCGTAATTCTATGGATTTTATTCAGAGACTTAGCAATGTCAGGCTAAATAGTATGGATGTATTTGTTAGTTTTGACGTGGTATTATTACACACCAAGGTATCTTTAAAGGACCCCTCATCTCTTATCGACCAACATGTTGATTAGAACATTACGGCCTTATTTTAACATGTGCTTTTATCATCTTATCTTCAGTTTAATGGTGAATTTTATGAGCAGATTGATGGTGTTGCTATGGGAAGCCCCCTCACCCCTCTGGTAGCTAATTTTGTTCATGGAAGACTTCGAGAACAAAACACTGGACTCGGCAAGTTTTAAACCAACGGTCTTCTGGAGGTGCGTGGATGACACATTTGTGGTACGGCCGAACGGGCTGGATGAATTACATCGATTTTTTGAGCATTTGAATTCCATCCATGCTAGCATCAAATTTACTATGGAAATAGAAAAAGATGGCTGCCTCCCCTTTTTGGATGTTGTCGTTCGCCGTAAAGTTGATAGCACATTAGGATATGCCGTATATCAGAAACCAACACACACAAATCTATATCTTCATGCCAGTAGCTGCCATCACCCTTCACAGACCATAGGTGTCCTTAATACCTTAGTGCATAGGGCGTACGTCCAGAGCATTTTCAAATCGAATGGTTTTTCTCCGCAACAAATTTGTAGAGTATTCAATGCAAAACCTAGAATGCAGGTATGTGATGGGGAAGAAGATAGTAATTCCTTCAGATCTAGTGCGTTTTTGCCCTGTGTGGGTGCTCTTTCCTCGAACGCAGGCCGTATTCTTGAGAAACTGTGTGTTAAGGTGATCTTCCGGCCCTCCACGAAGATTGCAGCTTTAGTAGGCTCTGTGAAGGACGATTTACAGCTTCGTAAAGCGGGTGTGTATCAGATTCCTTGTGTAAATTGTGAGGAGTCGTACATAGGTTTAAACAACACGCACCGTTCATGAAAGATGTGTGGAGCATCGAAGATAAACACGCTTATTACAGCCAGACTAGTCAGGTGTGGCCGAAAATTGTATATTGATACAGGGCATTCCATGAATTACAGTGATGTGAAGACTTTAACATCCGCCTCTTCCTTTTGGGAATCTGTATTCAAGGAAGGTATAGAGATTAGATTAGCTAATAATTTAATAAATAGAGATAATGGTTTTAATTTGGAGAAATGATGGAATCCAGCTCTTGGAGTAATTAAACTGCAGAGAAGTCCTCATGGTATCACCGCCGCCGATCATACATCGATGAGCGAATCGAATGTCTGTACGCCTTCAGCACAGGCGGCGAATGTGTAAGCGTATTTCTTTGCCGCCGACCAGCATCTGTGAGCCGCATGCGCAATACCGCCGCTGTGGAGCACATAAGGCCGCGTTTGGCATCTTGTCGTCAGTCACGTGACTCACTCTGGGGATGGCAGGACGATACGCGGCCGAAATATCAGTGGAGGAAATTTTATTTGCGCGGCTTCATGCCCGAAAGTTAATGGACTATTCATTAGGCCGCGAGAAGCTGAAAATGCACAACTTGTACTATGTTTAATTTTTTACTTATTCATTTAACCTAAACAGATTAATGCCCTCAGGAGTCCTCTTACATCAGACCAGAGTTTTATGTGTAATTATAAACCTTATTAAAATCACTGTTACTTAAAAATCATAATATTTTTAATATCATATGTCTTCTTCTTCTCTTCGCATGTAGTAGGCATTTTCCTGTTACGCCCTCTTGGCTGAAACTGTTGATTTTCCTTTATATTCTTAAACATCTTCTGCCCACTGGGTTAATAATTATCACCAATTTGGTAATCTATCAACTTCTATTTTTTTGACATAACCCTTCCAGTTCTTTCTGTATTCTTTAATTTTCTGATTTAAGTTTTTCACTCTCACTTCTTTTCTGATGTCTACATTCACTCTCCCCTCAGACAGAATGTGCCCAGCTACTCTTCTTAGCAACTGTATCTTGTATTCTGATGGGAACGAGTGTTTCTACTGTGTTGTCCAGGAAAGAGCTTCAGGGTCTAGGGAGCAGTAGTTATTATGAGCAGTAGTGGATCAACAATAAGCTTGAGTATTACAATAAGCTTGAGTGTACAGTAATGCTGAACTGGGGGATTTCTCGCCAGCGTTGTCAGATCAAGAAAGAATTTTTCGCAGCTACCGTCATTTATCTCTGCGAAATAATCAGTAAGCCTATGTTTTGTTTACGGTCCAGTGAAGCTTATCGCTAAAGTCAAGTACCGGTTTAGTTCCTTGTTTGGGTTAATGGGATAAGCTGCAGCTTCTACTCTTCTACTCTTTCCTCGATCAAACAAGTTTCTCCATAGAACATCTGGTCTTTATGTTTTAGATTAATGTATTGGTATGTCTTAGTTATCGTTTCTTTCAGTTTGATTGACTCCATTTGCTTTCTGCATGTAATCAGTTTTATTTTCAAGAGTAGGAGGTCGTTTGTCAGTCAAAGCCAAGGTGTAGGTTTTCCCTTTAGGTTCTCAGTCTTTTGGGGAGCATATTTCTTATTTAACCGAGTTAGTTTGGTAATGATGTGAGCTTGTGAGCTGATATTCCAGGTACGAATTTCTTTGCTTGTGGATTTCGCGGGAAATATATGTATGTGGACTATAGGCTGCATTATTGGTAGGTCGAAGCTGAAACACTGTTACATTTGAAGAAGAAACTACAAACTTGAAATTCACAGTTAAGGGGCAGAATATTTATGTTACTGTTCCTAGCATTATTTGTATGATCCTAAGTCGAATTTTGAAAGGTCATTTTTGAAACCGGCTATCCCGCCTAGTTTCGGAGGTCTGTAGAGGACGCTCACTGAACGGCAAATTTTTTGAAGGAATTTGATATTAACGAACATATTTTTGTCTTGTTTGTCTTCATTAGTACTGCGTGTGAGTAGCATGGTCGGTAATAAGTCAAAGATTTTGTATTCCACTACTCCACCTCATCATATGTTACTTCCGTCATGTGTTAGAACAGAGAGCACACTTGGCTTGAGCCAAGTGTCCAGATTCGTTAGAAGAAAGGCGTGGATGTCGATATTCTGAAATATATGGCGGAGTTCATCGAAATGAGTTGAAAGTGATAGCCAACTATGTTCTACAGTAACAATACAAACACGTTGGAAGAAATAGTAGTGGCTGCATGTGTAGACAAGTTCTTAGCTCCTAAAGCACAGACTTTAGAGTTCATTTGCACTGCTTTTTTCCAGCCTTTATCTGCAACATTAACCTGTCGTCTCTTGTTCACACGCCATGTAGCCCAAATTCGGATATCATATTATTAGAAACTTTTATATTTCAGCAGTGAAATTCTCGCATATTGCCAGGCTAGTCTTCGCGAGTTTCTTAATCACTATGATTGTTTCAGACCTTTTCGTATATGGTGCAAACATCTCGATTGTGGCTCTAAGTTTCGCAGACCACGACTTCCTACATCCTACTCTGTAACTACTGGTTATAGAATGTTGTGCATGTATATCTGTTCTCACTTCAAGCACAATGCAAAATGGCTATGTTAATAGCAAATTTTTTAATTACATCAATGTACTTTCAGTGCAGCACAACTGCATGTTATCCCCATTGCCTTCGACCAAAAGAATTACGAGCGATCTTCAGTACCGTTTTACCAAAATGGAAGAAAAAGGGAAATGCCGCTACTTCAGTAGATAATTGTCATGACTTCTGGCTCATCATCAAACCTGAAGAAACATCTAAAATCGAAGCATTCTACAGTACCTCTGGAGCAATATTGTGAAGGAAGCCGATCAAGATCGCCATTAATCGACGCAAAAATTCGGCAAGTCATTTCTTGTGGACTATCCTCACCTACATCTGCTACCATCTCGGGTGAAGATATCCTCCCAAAAAGGCAAATTGAGTCTCAAACACTATCCAGCCCACCAGCGTCGTCAGGTTCTGGACCAAGTCCTGATTCGTCTCCTTTGTGGTTCCCTCACCCTCAACTGCTTTTCATTTACAACAACCAATTAATATTTTTTAAAAATATTATAAAGCCTTTCACATTAAGTAAATGTATGCCATTAGATGTGTAGCTTTTAAAATTGATTTGCAGTAAAAATAAAAAAAATTTCGGCCACCCAAAAGGTAGTCTGCCGTACGTCTGATGCGTGGACAAGTATAAATAACATTAGTTTCAGAAGAGTGAACAAAAGTCATACCTTTTAGAGTGCTCACAATTCGAAGACAGATACGCTGCCGAAAAGACCTCAAACTGAGTAATGGTTGCTATCCCAAATACAATATCAATTTTAAAAGCATTTCCTTAATAGCAGAACATGGGTCACATATGAAATTAACTGCAATGCTTCTGAAACTTCCACATATCCCACGCTTTGCACGTTCTTTAAACCTCACTGCGCAACACGCAATTCAGAAGTCCATACATAAAACCATTGAAGAGATCAAATAAGTTGTTTTTTTTTTTTGAGAAGAGGCACTTTGCTTTAAGGAAACTCGCTGAAGTGTAAGAAAACTAAAGAAAAAGACCCACTGCACCTGAAACAAGAAGACCCAACTAGAGGGAACTCTACTTCCGAAATGTTGCAAAGATTTACTTTAAATAAGGGTCTAATAATTTAATGCCTCGCTATTTAAGGTGGAAAATATATCGCTTTAACTCAAAAGGTGCAGACTGAGAGATAAAGCAACAGGATTTAAGGATTTTGAAAGTTTTAGGTGAAGCAACCGAAGAAGTGTCGTCAGAGAGAACCGTCTCACTTTTGAAAATGAAAATCTTGTCAAAATCAATGGAACAGCAACTAAAATCTTTTAAAAATAGAAATAAAGAATATACTAAAGAAATACAGTCATTTGTTGACAATTTGCTTCAATGGTTATCAGAGTGGTTAGTGCTTATCTCCAGCAACGAGCTGATTAGTCAGGCAACGTTAATGGATCCCCGATTAAAACGCAAGGACTTTCAGACGACAAAACATTTCAGGACTGCTACATGAAGGATATTGCGGAAATGAAAGCGTTGGTTGTTGAACAAGAAAAAAACAGAGCTCATTTCTCAACCAGTTATCGCTGTGGCACGTGAGACATCTTCAATCTTGGAAGAGTTGAATGAAACTATTAGTGAGCTTCAATCAGGTCAAGACCGAGGAAAAGGAAGAGCCTGAACCTCAGCAGTTGAGGTGCGCCAGAAACATGGAAATCCCTAACACTCCCAGTGCCTCTGTCGATGGGGAAGACAGCATCATCGAGGGTGAAGAACATCTGTCTTCCTTTCAGGAAGATCGTTCTTCTGAATAGTGTCGAGTAGCATATATTGCTGGCTACTTGGTACATAAATGTATCCAAAAGTATGGATGTTTGCGATGTAAGGAGACACTTACTTGAAGCAATGAGCTTCAAGAGAAGATAGAATTATTTATTTTCAATAAATGTTAGGTAATTATCAATTTGTGTTACTCGTCAGCTCCTACTGTTGATTTCAGCAACGTTATTGAGACGTCATTACAGGTATATGAATCCTGTTTTGTATAGTTTATTTATAAGACAAGTGTAAAGTTTAGCGTACTTTACTACACGAAATCTGTAATTGAAGCATTTCACTGACTACATCATAAAGAACGTGGAGAGAACAGACTTTTTGTTTAAAATCATCTTTCTAACTGCAAACTATATTACAGTTGCAGAACTATGCTCAGAGACAAGTTTCGTAAGACTCTCTCAAAACTCAAAACTACGTAGTGTTGTACATTTTCTTGCAGTGACAATTAAAAAATTTGTTACGCTGCGCTAGCCGGCCGCAGTGGCCGTGGGGTTCTAGGCGCTCCAGTCCGGAGCCGCGCTGCTGTTACGGTCGCAGGTTCGAATCCTGCCTCGGGCATGGATGTGTGTTATGTCCTTAGGTTAGTTCGGTTTAAGTAGTTCTAAGTTCTAGGGGACTGATGACTAGAGCAGTTGAGTCCCATAGTGCTCAGAGCCATTTGAACCATTTTTTTTACGCTGCGCTAATCGATTTCATTATCTTTCCTTCATTACTCCACCTCATTTAATCGAAAAGACGTTATTGTTAGAATATTGCAAAATGTATCTGTGTTTAATAATAGCTACGGAAATATTTACAAAGGAAGTAAAAACTGTTTCTTTACCTTGTTCACGGTATCAATGTGGAAAATATATTGTCGTTACAATTCAGCTAATTCCTATACATCCACTACGCAAAAGACAGGACAATGTCCGTATTGTAAGGACATCATACCTAATGGTAGCTCAGTTGTATTTACTACAGGGACTGTGCTCAAATTATTTACTTGATTATCGGTAGTAATGAGCCTTCTGTACCTGTTACTCACCAAATCTGTGAGTTTTGTCGCACATGTTCAGTTTAACGTCAGGCAGGAGCAGTCGATGGTATAAAAAAAAAAAAAAGTAAATAGACTAGTGGGTGCCTGTATACTTATGCCAGTCACAATTATGAGCACTGTAACACACAGATGATTGCTTACATTCGGATAAGTTTATTCGTACTGTTGGTAGCGTCTGATAAGCAGAGAATCACTACGACTGAATTGGCAAGGGATTAACAACCGTAAAGAGCAGAGCGGGAAGCAAATGACTGAGACAGCTGCTGCCGAATTTTCTATAGGACATCAAACTCAAAACCAATCGGCATCCGCCAGTTAACTATTTTTTATCTATAGCTGCGATGGTGCAATATGTTTTAACATTTGTCAGTAAACTAACTGATCAAATTAAAAAAAAAGGTCGAGAAGCATTTGAAAATTTTTAGTGTTATATCTGCAAGAGGAGATTTCTTAACCCCATAATTCATGTTAAACGAGCTGCAGAGAGCATGGAGGGCGACGAGTGTGCAAACTAAGCGACTACATAAAACTGACAGTTTATCAGAAAGATTTTCTGGCAACACAGTGTGCATTCAAGCACCAAATCGCTTTACTTTTCATTCGCTAATGTATTCCGCGTATTACTGTAGCCCATCTCTACAGTAGAAATAAATTTCGTTTGTAGAATTACAAGAGCTAATCTGCAACCGCTGGCTGCGGAGCGTGCAGCGCCTCCAATAACAAACGTACCCTGTGATCTGCGCCCTGGGCCTTAGTAACAGCGTTGCCAATTCCGCGAAACGTATAGGCCAACGAACATCGTAGCGCCTGTTTTCCTACAGAAAAGCTATTTAGGTGATTGCCTGTTCCGTCATAAGGACGGTCAGTCTGCTTACTATGTGATCTGGGATGGGACTTGGTGACAATGGGGACCTGCAGAAAACAAAGAACTGGGTTTGACTCGGTAGCATCATGAGAGTCTGTTCTCGCTATTGATTTTAAGAAGTTGCTCTCGATCAGAAGTCAAACCAATTTGTAACTGAAATAATAACCCCTTGTTTGTGAACGTACTGGCACCTGTTACTACATAATAGTAATTTCACAGGACAAGTCTGGTGGAAGGCGGGGTCCGTTCGAAACGATTAAGAACATCGTATCAAGAAGAAGAGGAACTACGTTGCAAACAGTTAATTCACAAGCTGTTAGCCTGTAGACTGTCAACAGTTTATATTGCATTTCTTTATCATAAGAAACTGGTGATACCGATCCTAAAGCCATCAAAATACGGTATTTAATCAGGACGATAATTATTTCATGATACTCACATGCACGACAATCATCTTCATAAGATGATGATGAAGATGATGATGATGAGTAGAACAGGGACAATTTTTTTAAGAATCCCAACAAGCGAATACTGATAATGAGTTCGATCCTCAAGCCTCAGATCCTGTAAATATTAACATTATTCAACAAGCAGGGTAGATTGTGGTTCAAATGGTTCAAATGGCTCTGAGCACTATGGGACTTAACAGCTGTGGTCATCAGTCCCCTAGAACTTAGAACTACTTAAACCTAACTAACCTAAGGGCATCACACACATCCATGCCCGAGGCAGGATTAGAACCTGCGACCGTAGCAGTCACGCGGTTCCGGACTGCGCGCCTAGAACCGCGAGACGGTAGATTGTGCATGAATTTACTAAGAATTCGTAAGTTAATCAAATGTGTTACGTACACTGCCCCACAAACTCCAGAAAACCTTCTTCATGAGTGGACTTCAACCTTAACAAGATGCACTGATGTATGTAACAAAGGCTACACTTAGTGCTATACACCATCCCGAAGAGTCTTTCTGAAATGCATTTATGAACTGTTAAAATGAGTGTAGCCTACCCTGGGAGTGAGAGGGGGGGGGGGGGGGAGACTGGACGGCAGGCTGATGAGGCCCAGGAAGAAGTGGCTGCCAAAATTAATATTTTATTTCCAACTTACGCATTGGTTCAAAATGGTTCAAATGGCTCTGAGCACTATGGGATTCAACTTCTGAGGTCATTAGTCCCCTAGAACTTACAACTAGTTAAACCTAACTAACCTAAGGACATCAAACACATCCATGCCCGAGGCAGGATTCGAACCTGCGACCGTAGCGGTCGCGGGGTTCCAGAGTGCAGCGCCTAGAACCGCACGGACACTTCGGCCGGCCTACACATTGGTTCTTCGGCACTCTGGGAAGAAGATCACACCTCTATCCCGCAGGTGTGAGCCGGTAGATGGTTAGCCAAGCTAGCGTCTGTCAAGCTGGCTGCAACAGAGCTGCCACCCTGCTTTGCTAACACCGGACCCACAGCTATGTTGTGTGACCCACAGCACCGATGTCAGCAGCGCATACTGGAATTTAGCAGAGGTAGGCCCTTTTCACTGAATGACCACACCCAGGAGGCCAAGGCAAGCAGCAAGAGATGCACCCACCCATTGTCAGAAGGTGGCTGTTGTGCCTAGGGACTGACCTGCTGCCTCCTGATATTAGTACAGCTACTGCTGGATTGGATTGACAGGTCTGCTGCGTTGTGGTATGAAGCCCATTGGACAGACTTAGTGTAGGAAGCAGATACCCCGACAAGGACTCAGACCCGCAGCTGTGGCTGACAGCTCCATGTCGTCCCCTTGTGTGGCATAGCCCCTGCACGCTGGTGAGACTGCTGGATTACAAACAACTTTGCTACAACATCAGCGGTTCTTTATACTAGATAGCAGAGTACTTCTTGTCCTAATGTACCTCTCCTGATCACTACCCGATAACACCACTGAATCCCTGACGATGGCGACATAGGGAGTATTTCTAGTGGCTCGTCCAGCAAGTACAGTTGTAGCTGTGTTATGTTCAAGTGATTAACTCCAGTCATCATGGCTGGTAAATGGCAAGTTGATTCTGTTATGTTGCCTGTTGTTCCATTAATCAAAACCCACTATCTTCGAGCTCCAACCACCTACCCCAGTGAGCCTCCCTTGCTCACAGTAAATTGCTGCTACTACCACACTGTCATATATGGAGTAAATCTAATGCAGACCTGCTTGCTGTAAATACAGCCTAGGTTCTACGACATCCCTAGGGTAATGCTGACTGCTCTGCCTTTGAATAACTGTACTGTGCATACATTTATGCCTGTCTGAATCACGTGAACTGGATATACTTTAGCTTTCCCCCTCTGCCATTGCTGCAGCTCTTCTGCATCAACACTGCATGACTGTCTCCCTCTTCTAACTTCAGCAACAGACCACCTGTCCTCACCTGCTCAGGTCTCACTATGGCTTCCAATTTTACCAGACAGGAGTGTATAGTGTAGCACATAAGATGCGCATGTCTGCTAAACACCACGATCCCAACCAGCAAGAACAGTTTTGCCTCGTCACTCCTCACTGCCACCAATGGTATACGATGACAGAAAGGTAGGTTCTGCCAACTGAGCTCTGCTATCAGTCCTAGCTCTGATGGAGGTGCTCTCTGTACTTTTCAAAACCCGACTGATACTGTTCCAGTGACAAGATGGGACTCATTTTTTATTTATTTATTTATTTATTGTTCCGTGGGACCATATTTAGGAGAAGTCTCCATGGTCATGGAACGAGTCAATACATGAAATTATAACACGATTGTAGAAACAATAAAATGAAATATAAGAAACATATTCAGGCGACAAGTCGTTAGTTTAAATAAAGAAAATCAAGAATGTAACACTGGAATTTGCTTAATTTTTTAGCTCTTCCAGGAGCTCCTCGACAGAATAGAAGGCGTGAGCCATGAGGAAACTCTTCAGTTTAGACTTAAAAGTGTTTGGGCTACTGCTAAGATTTTTGAGTTCTTGTGGTAGCTTATTGAAAATGGATGCAGCAGAATACTGCACTCCTTTCTGCACAAGAGTCAAGGAAGTGCATTCCACATGCAGATTTGATTTCTGCCTAGTATTAACTGAGTGAAAGCTGCTAACTCTTGGGAATAAGCTAATATTGCTAACAACAAACGACATTAAAGAAAATACATACTGTGAGGGCAATGTCAAAATTCCCAGACTATTGAATAGGGGTCGACAAGAGGTTCTCGAACTTACACCATACATAGCTCGAACAGCCCGTTTTTGAGCCAAAAATACCCTTTTTGAATCAGAAGAATTACCCCAAAAAATAATACCATATGACATAAGCGTATGAAAATATGCGAAGTATACTACTTTTCGTGTTGAAATGTCGCTTATTTCAGATACTGTTCTAATGGTAAATAAAGCGGCATTTAGTTTCTGAACAAGATCCTGAACATGGGCTTTCCACAACAGCTTACTATCTATCCGTACGCCTAGGAACTTGAACTGTTCCGTCTCGCTTATAACATGCCCATTCTGTCTGATTAAAATGTCAGTTCTTGTTGAATTGTGGGTTAGAAACTGTAAAAACTGTCCATGAAATGCTTGATTAATGTAAGCTTGTAATCTCCACTCACGCTTCCCAGATGCTCTTAGCTAGCTATTAGAATAGTCTTGTCACAGTGACTCTTGCATCTAGTAATTCTACTCATGTTTGCGTGACACCCACATCACAGGTCATAGTGTTTTCTGATGGCACCCTTGTCAGCTTCCAGAGTAAGTGCGATTTGTTATCAATACGATTTCCAAGCTCATTATCTGTATGGTATGCCACATCACCAATGACTTATTATCCGGAACCAACTCCTTCACTGCCTCAGTTATGCCATTCAGTTCCCTTATGTGTCCAGCATCTGCTGTACCAAACACATCCTTCAAAATCCTTCCCCCATAGTTTATACATCCTGTCCTCTGCTGTCATAGCTAACGTCTCACTGCCTCCACTTCTTGCTGCATCTGCCCAATAACTGCTCATACGCTTTATACAAATTCTTACACTGACAGGAAATTTTTCCAAATTCTGTCCTGTTCCTAGCTACTCTTCGCAAACCAGAAAACGCCTTCTTCAGCCTCCTCATTTCATTCAAAAATTCCCATCTATGAGACACTTAACTCAGCGTCCATTGATGACTAGTAACAAACACATTTTCTTGTCTGGCAAACAGAATTCTCCCCTAAAGATGTTTCCACCCCGGGCAAAGAGGTATAGGACCGCCAGAACTAGCATCTTTCCCATCCTTGTGCTCAATGTGCAGCAGCCTGAGGACAGGGACTACCATCATCCTCCCTTCCCCCTAAGAACCCAGACAGCATCTATCATACAAATATAATGCAAAATTTATATGTTCGCCCTTAACATACTATTCCAGACACCATGCAAATAACATCCCAAATAATCGACAATGAAACAGTAAAAATACATCTGC